>NC_086098.1:116636815-117004718 GCF_963921235.1 Mobula hypostoma | reverse complement strand
GACCCTCCCTCGGTACCGCCCCTCCCACAGTGTGACTCTCCCTCGGTACCGCCCCTCCCACAGTGTGACCCTCCCTCGGTACCGCCCCTCCCACAATGTGACCCTCCCTCGGTACCGCCCCTCCCACAGTGTGACACTCCCTCGGTACCGCCCCTCCCACAGCGTGACCCTCCCTCGGTACCGCCCCTCCCACAGTGTGACCCTCCCTCGGTACCGCCCCTCCCACAGTGTGACTCTCCCTCGGTACCGCCCCTCCCACAGTGTGACCCTCCCTCGGTACCGCCCCTCCCACAGTGTGACACTCCCTCGGTACCGCCCCTCCCACAGAGTGACTCTCCCTCGGTACCGCCCCTCCCACAGTGTGACCCTCCCTCGGTACCGCCCCTCCCACAGTGTGACTCTCCCTCGGTACCGCCCCTCCCACAGTGTGACCCTCCCTCGGTACCGCCCCTCCCACAGTGTGACTCTCCCTGGGTACCGCCCCTCCCACAGTGTGACCCTCCCTCGGTACCGCCCCTCCCACAGAGTGACACTCCCTCGGTACCGCCCCTCCCACAGTGTGACCCTCCCTGGGTACCGCCCCTCCCACAGTGTGACCCTCCCTCGGTACCGCCCCTCCCACAGAGTGACCCTCCCTCGGTACCGCCCCTCCCACAGTGTGACCCTCCCTGGGTACCGCCCCTCCCACAGTGTGACCCTCCCTCGGTACCGCCCCTCCCACAGTGTGACTCTCCCTCGGTACCGCCCCTCCCACAGTGTGACCCTCCCTCGGTACCGCCCCTCCCACAATGTGACCCTCCCTCGGTACCGCCCCTCCCACAGTGTGACCCTCCCTCGGTACCGCCCCTCCCACAGTGTGACCCTCCCTCGGTACCGCCCCTCCCACAGTGTGACTCTCCCTCGGTACCGCCCCTCCCACAGTGTGACCCTCCCTCGGTACCGCCCCTCCCACAGTGTGACCCTCCCTCGGTACCGCCCCTCCCACAGTGTGACCCTCCCTGGGTACCGCCCCTCCCACAGTGTGACCCTCCCTCGGTACCGCCCCTCCCACAGAGTGACTCTCCCTCGGTACCGCCCCTCCCACAGAGTGACACTCCCTCGGTACCGCCCCTCCCACAGTGTGACCCTCCCTCGGTACCGCCCCTCCCACAGTGTGACCCTCCCTGGGTACCGCCCCTCCCACAGTGTGACCCTCCCTCGGTACCGCCCCTCCCACAGTGTGACCCTCCCTGGGTACCGCCCCTCCCACAGTGTGACCTCTCCCTCGGTACCGCCCCTCCCACAGTGTGACCCTCCCTCGGTACCGCCCCTCCCACAGTGTGACCCTCCCTCGGTACCGCCCCTCCCACAGTGTGACCCTCCCTCGGTACCGCCCCTCCCACAGAGTGACACTCCCTCGGTACCGCCCCTCCCACAGTGTGACCCTCCCTCGGTACCGCCCCTCCCACAGTGTGACTCTCCCTCGGTACCGCCCCTCCCACAGTGTGACCCTCCCTGGGTACCGCCCCTCCCACAGCGTGACCCTCCCTGGGTACCGCCCCTCCCACAGTGTGACCCTCCCTCGGTACCGCCCCTCCCACAGAGTGACCCTCCCTCGTGCCCGCCCCTCCCACAGTGTGACCCTCCCTCGGTACGGCCCCTCCCACAGTGTGACCCTCCCTCGGTACCGCCCCTCCCACAGTGTGACCCTCCCTCGGTACCGCCCCTCCCACAGTGTGACACTCCCTCGGTACCGCCCCTCCCACAGTGTGACCCTCCCTGGGTACCGCCCCTCCCACAGTGTGACCCTCCCTCGGTACCGCCCCTCCCACAGTGTGACTCTCCCTCGGTACCGCCCCTCCCACAGAGTGACCCTCCCTCGGTACCGCCCCTCCCACAGTGTGACCCTCCCTCGGTACCGCCCCTCCCACAGTGTGACCCTCCCTCGGTACCGCCCCTCCCACAGTGTGACACTCCCTCGGTACCGCCCCTCCCACAGTGTGACCCTCCCTGGGTACCGCCCCTCCCACAGTGTGACCCTCCCTCGGTACCGCCCCTCCCACAGTGTGACCCTCCCTGGGTACCGCCCCTCCCACAGAGTGACACTCCCTCGGTACCGCCCCTCCCACAGCGTGACCCTCCCTCGGTACCGCCCCTCCCACAGTGTGACCCTCCCTCGGTACCGCCCCTCCCACAGTGTGACTCTCCCTCGGTACCGCCCCTCCCACAGTGTGACCCTCCCTGGGTACCGCCCCTCCCACAGTGTGACTCTCCCTGGGTACCGCCCCTCCCACAGTGTGACCCTCCCTCGGTACCGCCCCTCCCACAATGTGACTCTCCCTCGGTACCGCCCCTCCCACAGTGTGACACTCCCTGGGTACCGCCCCTCCCACAGTGTGACCCTCCCTCGGTACCGCCCCTCCCACAGAGTGACACTCCCTCGGTACCGCCCCTCCCACAGCGTGACACTCCCTGGGTACCGCCCCTCCCACAGTGTGACTCTCCCTCGGTACCGCCCCTCCCACAGTGTGACCCTCCCTCGGTACCGCCCCTCCCACAATGTGACTCTCCCTCAGTACCGCCCCTCCCACAGAGTGACCCTCCCTCGTGCCCGCCCCTCCCACAGTGTGACCCTCCCTCGGTACCGCCCCTCCCACAGAGTGACACTCCCTCGGTACCGCCCCTCCCACAGCGTGACACTCCCTGGGTACCGCCCCTCCCACAGTGTGACTCTCCCTCGGTACCGCCCCTCCCACAGTGTGACCCTCCCTCGGTACCGCCCCTCCCACAATGTGACTCTCCCTCAGTACCGCCCCTCCCACAGAGTGACCCTCCCTCGTGCCCGCCCCTCCCACAGTGTGACCCTCCCTCGGTACCGCCCCTCCCACAGTGTGACTCTCCCTCGGTACCGCCCCTCCCACAGTGTGACCCTCCCTCGGTACCGCCCCTCCCACAGTGTGACACTCCCTCGGTACCGCCCCTCCCACAGAGTGACCCTCCCTGGGTACCGCCCCTCCCACAGTGTGACACTCCCTCGGTACCGCCCCTCCCACAGTGTGACTCTCCCTCGGTACCGCCCCTCCCACAGAGTGACACTCCCTCGGTACCGCCCCTCCCACAGTGTGACTCTCCCTCGGTACCGCCCCTCCCACAGTGTGACTCTCCCTCGGTACCGCCCCTCCCACAGAGTGACACTCCCTCGGTACCGCCCCTCCCACAGAGTGACACTCCCTCGGTACCGCCCCTCCCACAGTGTGACCCTCCCTCGGTACCGCCCCTCCCACAGAGTGACTCTCCCTCGGTACCGCCCCTCCCACAGCGTGACTCTCCCTCGGTACTGCCCCCCACACAGTGTGACCCTCCCTCGCTACCGCCCCTCCCATAGAGTGACACTCCCTCGGTACCGCCCCTCCCACAGCGTGACCCTCCCTCGGTACCGCCCCTCCCACAGAGTGACACTCCCTCGGTACCGCCCCTCCCACAGTGTGACACTCCCTCGGTACCGCCCCTCCCACAGTGTGACCGTCCCTTGGTACCGCCCCTCCCACAGTGTGACCCTCCCTGGGTACCGCCCCTCCCACAGTGTGACCCTCCCTCGGTACCGCCCCTCCCACAGCGTGACTCTCCCTCGGTACCGCGCCTCCCACATCGTGACTCTCCCTCGGTACCGCCCCTCCCACAGTGTGACTCTCCCTCGGTACTGCCCCCCACACAGTGTGACCCTCCCTCGTTACCGCCCCTCCCACAGTGTGACCCTCCCTTGGTACCGCCCCTCCCACAGTGTGACCCTCCCTCAGTACCGCCCCTCCCACAATGTGACTCTCCCTCGGTACCGCCCCTCCCACAGTGTGACTCTCCCTGGGTACCACCCCTCTCACAGTGTGACCCTCCCTCGGTACCACCCCTCCCACAGTGTGACCCTCCCTCGGTACCGCCCCTCCAACAGAGTGACACTGCCTCGGTACCGCCCCTCCCACAGCGTGACACTCCCTGGGTACCGCCCCTCCCACAATGTGACCCTCCCTCGGTACCGCCCCTCCCACAGAGTGACACTGCCTCGGTACCGCCCCTCCCACAGCGTGACACTCCCTGGGTACCGCCCCTCCCACAGTGTGACTCTCCCTCCGTACCGCCCCTCCCACAGTGTGACCCTCCCTCGGTACCGCCCCTCCCACAATGTGACTCTCCCTCAGTACCACCCCTCCCACAGAGTGACCCTCCCTCGTGCCCGCCCCTCCCACAGTGTGACCGTCCCTCGGTACCGCCCCTCCCACAGAGTGACTCTCCCTCGGTACCGCCCCTCCCACAGTGTGACTCTCCCTCGGTACCGCCCCTCCCACAGTGTGACCCTCCCTCGGTACCGCCCCTCCCACAGTGTGACACTCCCTCGGTACCGCCCCTCCCACAGAGTGACCCTCCCTGGGCACCGCCACTCCCACAGTGTGACACTCCCTCGGTACCGCCCCTTCCACAGTGTGACTCTCCCTCGGTACCGCCCCTCCCACAGAGTGACACTCCCTCGGTACCGCCCCTCCCACAGTGTGACTCTCCCTCGGTACCGCCCCTCCCACAGTGTGACTCTCCCTCGGTACCGTCCCTCCCACAGAGTGACACTCCCTCGATACCGCCCCTCCCACAGAGTGACACTCCCTCGGTAACGCCCCTCCCACAGTGTGACCGTCCCTTGGTACCGCCCCTCCCACAGAGTGACCCTCCCTCGGTACCGCCCCTCCCACAGCGTGACTCTCCCTCGGTACTGCCCCCAACACAGTGTGACCCTCCCTCGTTACCGCCCCTCCCACAGCGTGACCCTCCCTCGGTACCGCCCCTCCCACAGAGTGACACTCCCTCGGTACCGCCCCTCCCACAGCGTGACCCTCCCTCGGTACCGCCCCTCCCACAGTGTGACCGTCCCTTGGTACCGCCCCTCCCACAGTGTGACCCTCCCTGGGTACCGCCCCTCCCACAGTGTGACCCTCCCTCGGTACCGCCCCTCCCACAGCGTGACTCTCCCTCGGTACCGCCCCTCCCACAGCGTGACTCTCCCTCGGTACCGCCCCTCCCACAGTGTGACTCTCCCTCGGTACTGCCCCCCACACAGTGTGACCCTCCCTCGTTACCGCCCCTCCCACAGTGTGACCCTCCCTTGGTACCGCCCCTCCCACAGCGTGACCCTCCCTCGGTACCGCCCCTCCCGCAGAGTGACACTCCCTTTGTACCGCCCCTCCCACAGTGTGACACTGCCTTTGTACCGCCCCTCCCACAGCGTGACCCTCCCTCAGTACCGCCCCTCCCACAGAGTGACACTGCCTTTGTACCGCCCCTCCCACAGCGTTACCCTCCCTCAGTATCGCCCCTCCCACAGTGTGACCCTCCCTCGGTACCGCCCCTCCCACAGTGTGACACTCCCTCGGTACCGCCCCTCCCACAGTGTGACCCTCCCTCGGTACCGCCCCTCCCACAGTGTGACCCTCCCTGGGTACCGCCCCTCCCACAGAGTAACACTCACTCGGTACCGCCCCTCCCACAGAGTGACCCTCCCTCGGTACCGCCCCTCCCACAGTGTGACACTCCCTGGGAACCGCCCCTCCCACAGAGTAACACTCACTCGGTACCGCCCCTCCCACAGAGTGACACTCCCTCGGTACCGCCCCTCCCACAGAGTGACACTCCCTCGGTACCGCCCCTCCCACAGTGTGACCGTCCCTTGGTACCGCCCCTCCCACAGTGTGACCCTCCCTCGGTAACGCCCCTCCCACAGTGTGACTCTCCCTGGGTACCGCCCCTCCCACAGTGTGACACTCCCTCGGTACCGCCCATCCCACAGAGTGACCCTCCCTCGTGACCGCCCCTCCCACAGTATGACTCTCCCTCGGTACGGCCCCTCCCACAGAGTGACCCTCCCTCGTGCCCGCCCCTCCCACAGTGTGACTCTCCCTCGGTACCGCCCCTCCCACAGAGTGACACTCCCTCGGTACCGCCCCTCCCACAGTGTGACTCTCCCTCGGTACGGCCCCTCCCACAGAGTGACACTCCCTCGGTACCGCCCCTCCCACAGTGTGACTCTCCCTCGGTACCGCCCCTCCCACAGTGTGACCCTCCCTCGGTACCGCCCCTCCCACAGTGTGACTCTCCCTGGGTACCGCCCCTCCCACAGTGTGACACTGCCTCGGTACAGCCCCTCCCACAGTGTGACTCTCCCTCGGTACCGCCCCTCCCACAGAGTGACCCTCCCTCGGTACCGCCCCTCCAACAGTGTGACTCTCCCTCGGTACCGCCCCTCCCACAGAGTGACCCTCCCTGGGTACCGCCCCTCCCACAGTGTGACTCTCCCTCGGTACCGCCCCTCCCACAGTGTGACACTCCCTCGGTACCGCCCCTCCCACAGTGTGACCCTCCCTGGGTACCGCCCCTCCCACAGTGTGACCCTCCCTGGGTACCGCCCCTCCCACAGCGTGACCCTCCCTCGGTACCGCCCCTCCCACAGTGTGACCCTCCCTCGGTACCGCCCCTCCCACAGAGTGACACTCCCTCGGTACCGCCCCTCCCACAGAGTGACCCTCCCTGGGTACCGCCCCTCCCACAGTGTGACTCTCCCTCGGTACCGCCCCTCCCACAGTGTGACCCTCCCTGGGTACCGCCCCTCCCACAATGTGACTCTCCCTGGGTACCGCCCCTCCCACAGAGTGACACTGCCTCGGTACCGCCCCTCCCACAGTGTGACCCTCCCTGCGTACCGCCCCTCCCACAGTGTGACCCTCCCTGGGTACCGCCCCTCCCACAGAGTGACACTGCCTCGGTACCGCCCCTCGCACAGTGTGACCCTCCCTGGGTACCACCCCTCCCACAGTGTGACCCTCCCTCGGTACCGCACCTCCCACAGTGTCACTCTCCCTCGGTACCGCCCCTCCCACGGAGTGACACTCCCTCGGTAACGCCCCTCCCACAGAGTGACCCTCCCTGGGTACCGCCCCTCCCACAGTGTGACCCTCCCTCGGTACCGCCCCTCCCACAGTGTGACACTCCCTCGGTACCGCCCCTCCCACAGTGTGACCCTCCCTGGGTACCGCCCCTCCCACAGTGTGACCCTCCCTCGGTACCGCCCCTCCCACAGTGTGACTCTCCCTGGGTACCGCCCCTCCCACAGTGTGACACTCCCTCGGTACCGCCCCTCCCACAGAGTGACCCTCCCTCGGTACCGCCCCTCCCACAGAGTGACACTCCCTCGGTACCGCCCCTCCCACAGTGTGACTCTCCCTCGGTACCGCCCCTCCCACAGAGTGACCCTCCCTCGTGCCCGCCCCTCCCACAGTGCGACTCTCCCTCGGTACGGCCCCTCCCACAGAGTGACACTCCCTCGGTACCGCCCCTCCCACAGTGTGACTCTCCCTCGGTACCGCCCCTCCCACAGAGTGACACTCCCTCGGTACCGCCCCTCCCACAGTGTGACTCTCCCTGGGTACCGCCCCTCCCACAGTGTGACTCTCCCTCGGTACCACCCCTCCCACAGAGTGACCCTCCCTCGGTACCGCCCCTCCCACAGTGTGACCCTCCCTCGGTACCGCCCCTCCCACAGTGTGACCCTCCCTCGGTACCGCCCCTCCCACAGTGTGACCCTCCCTCGGTACCGCCCCTCCCACAGAGTGACCCTCCCTCGGTACCACCCCTCCCACAGTGTGACTCTCCCTGGGTACCGCCGCTCCCACAGTGTGACCCTCCCTCGGTACCGCCCTTCCCACAGTGTGACCCTCCCTTGGTACCGCCCCTCCCACAATGTGACACTCCCTCGGTACGGCACCTCCCACAGAGTGACCCTCCCTCGTGCCCGCCCCTCCCACAGTGTGACTCTCCCTCGGTACCGCCCCTCCCACAGAGTGACACTCCCTCGGTACCGCCCCTCCCACAGTGTGACTCTCCCTCGGTACGGCCCCTCCGACAGGGTGACACTCCCTCGGTACCGCCCCTCCCACAGTGTGACTCTCCCTGGGTACAGCCCCTCCCACAGTGTGACCCTCCCTCGGTACCGCCCCTCCCACAGCGTGACCCTCCCTCGGTACCGCCCCTCCCACAGTGTGACACTCCCTCGGTACCGCCCCTCCCACAGTGTGACCCTCCCTCGGTACCGCCCCTCCCACAGTGTGACCCTCCCTCGGTACCGCCCCTCCCACAGTGTGACTCTCCCTCGGTACCGCCCCTCCCACAGTGTGACCCTCCCTCGGTACCGCCCCTCCCACAGTGTGACACTCCCTCGGTACCGCCCCTCCCACAGTGTGACTCTCCCTCGGTACCGCCCCTCCCACAGTGTGACCCTCCCTCGGTACCGCCCCTCCCACAGTGTGACTCTCCCTCGGTACCGCCCCTCCCACAGTGTGACCCTCCCTCGGTACCGCCCCTCCCACAGTGTGACTCTCCCTGGGTACCGCCCCTCCCACAGTGTGACCCTCCCTCGGTACCGCCCCTCCCACAGAGTGACACTCCCTCGGTACCGCCCCTCCCACAGTGTGACCCTCCCTGGGTACCGCCCCTCCCACAGAGTGACCCTCCCTCGGTACCGCCCCTCCCACAGTGTGACCCTCCCTGGGTACCGCCCCTCCCACAGTGTGACCCTCCCTCGGTACCGCCCCTCCCACAGTGTGACTCTCCCTCGGTACCGCCCCTCCCACAGTGTGACCCTCCCTCGGTACCGCCCCTCCCACAGTGTGACCCTCCCTCGGTACCGCCCCTCCCACAGTGTGACACTCCCTCGGTACCGCCCCTCCCACAGCGTGACCCTCCCTCGGTACCGCCCCTCCCACAGTGTGACCCTCCCTCGGTACCGCCCCTCCCACAGTGTGACTCTCCCTCGGTACCGCCCCTCCCACAGTGTGACCCTCCCTCGGTACCGCCCCTCCCACAGTGTGACTCTCCCTGGGTACCGCCCCTCCCACAGTGTGACCCTCCCTCGGTACCGCCCCTCCCACAGAGTGACACTCCCTCGGTACCGCCCCTCCCACAGTGTGACCCTCCCTGGGTACCGCCCCTCCCACAGAGTGACCCTCCCTCGGTACCGCCCCTCCCACAGTGTGACCCTCCCTGGGTACCGCCCCTCCCACAGTGTGACTCTCCCTCGGTACCGCCCCTCCCACAGTGTGACCCTCCCTCGGTACCGCCCCTCCCACAGTGTGACCCTCCCTCGTCACCGCCCCTCCCACAGTGTGACCCTCCCTCGTCACCGCCCCTCCCACAGTGTGACCCTCCCTCGTCACCGCCCCTCCCACAGTGTGACTCTCCCTCGGTACCGCCCCTCCCACAGTGTGACCCTCCCTCGGTACCGCCCCTCCCACAGTGTGACCCTCCCTCGGTACCGCCCCTCCCACAGTGTGACCCTCCCTGGGTACAGCCCCTCCCACAGTGTGACCCTCCCTGGGTACCGCCCCTCCCACAGAGTGACTCTCACTCGGTACCGCCCCTCCCACAGAGTGACACTGCCTCGGTACCGCCCCTCCCACAGTGTGAGATCCCTAGGTACCGCCCCTCCCACAGTGTGACCCTCCCTGGGTACCTCCCCTCCCACAGTGTGATCCTCCCTCGGTACCGCCCCTCCCACAGTGTGACCCTCCCTGGGTACCGCCCCTCCCACAGTGTGACCCTCCCTCGGTACCGCCCCTCCCACAGTGTGACCCTCCCTCGGTACCGCCCCTCCCACAGAGTGACACTCCCTCAGTACCGCCCCTCCCACAGTGTGACCCTCCCTCGGTACCGCCCCTCCCACAGTGTGACTCTCCCTCGGTACCGCCCCTCCCACAGTGTGACCCTCCCTGGGTACCGCCCCTCCCACAGCGTGACCCTCCCTGGGTACCGCCCCTCCCACAGTGTGACCCTCCCTCGGTACCGCCCCTCCCACAGAGTGACCCTCCCTCGTGCCCGCCCCTCCCACAGTGTGACCCTCCCTCGGTACCGCCCCTCCCACAGTGTGACCCTCCCTCGTCACCGCCCCTCCCACAGTGTGACCCTCCCTCGGTACCGCCCCTCCCACAGTGTGACACTCCCTCGGTACCGCCCCTCCCACAGTGTGACCCTCCCTGGGTACCGCCCCTCCCACAGAGTGACCCTCCCTCGGTACCGCCCCTCCCACAGTGTGACTCTCCCTCGGTACCGCCCCTCCCACAGAGTGACCCTCCCTCGGTACCGCCCCTCCCACAGTGTGACCCTCCCTCGGTACCGCCCCTCCCACAGTGTGACCCTCCCTCGGTACCGCCCCTCCCACAGTGTGACACTCCCTCGGTACCGCCCCTCCCACAGTGTGACCCTCCCTGGGTACCGCCCCTCCCACAGCGTGACCCTCCCTCGGTACCGCCCCTCCCACAGTGTGACCCTCCCTGGGTACCGCCCCTCCCACAGAGTGACCCTCCCTGGGTACCGGACCTCCCACAGCGTGACCCTCCCTCGGTACCGCCCCTCCCACAGTGTGACCCTCCCTCGGTAACGCCCCTCCCACAGTGTGACTCTCCCTCGGTACCGCCCCTCCCACAGTGTGACCCTCCCTGGGTACCGCCCCTCCCACAGTGTGACTCTCCCTGGGTACCGCCCCTCCCACAGTGTGACCCTCCCTCGGTACCGCCCCTCCCACAATGTGACTCTCCCTCGGTACCGCCCCTCCCACAGTGTGACCCTCCCTCGGTACCGCCCCTCCCACAGAGTGACACTGCCTCGGTACCGCCCCTCCCACAGCGTGACACTCCCTGGGTACCGCCCCTCCCACAATGTGACCCTCCCTCGGTACCGCCCCTCCCACAGAATGACACTGCCTCGGTACCGCCCCTCCCACAGCGTGACACTCCCTGGGTACCGCCCCTCCCACAGTGTGACTCTCCCTCGGTACCGCCCCTCCCACAGTGTGACCCTCCCTCGGTACCGCCCCTCCCACAGTGTGACACTCCCTCGGTACCGCCCCTCCCACAAAGTGACACTCCCTCGGTACCGCCCCTCCCACGGAGTGACACTCCCTCAGTACCGCCCCTCCCACAGTGTGACACTCCCTGGGTACCGCCGCTCCCACAGTGTGACCCTCCCTCGGTACCGCCCCTCCCACAGTGTGACCCTCCCTTGGTACCGCCCCTCCCACAATGTGACACTCCCTCGGTACGGCACCTCCCACAGAGTGACCCTCCCTCGTGCCCGCCCCTCCCACAGTGCGACTCTCCCTCGGTACGGCCCCTCCCACAGAGTGACACTCCCTCGGTACCGCCCCTCCCACAGTGTGACTCTCCCTCGGTACGGCCCCTCCGACAGGGTGACACTCCCTCGGTACCGCCCCTCCCACAGTGTGACTCTCCCTGGGTACAGCCCCTCCCACAGTGTGACCCTCCCTCGGTACCGCCCCTCCCACAGCGTGACCCTCCCTCGGTACCGCCCCTCCCACAGTGTGACACTCCCTCGGTACCGCCCCTCCCACAGCGTGACCCTCCCTCGGTACCGCCCCTCCCACAGTGTGACCCTCCCTCGGTACCGCCCCTCCCACAGTGTGACTCTCCCTCGGTACCGCCCCTCCCACAGTGTGACCCTCCCTCGGTACCGCCCCTCCCACAGTGTGACACTCCCTCGGTACCGCCCCTCCCACAGTGTGACTCTCCCTCGGTACCGCCCCTCCCACAGTGTGACCCTCCCTCGGTACCGCCCCTCCCACAGTGTGACTCTCCCTCGGTACCGCCCCTCCCACAGTGTGACCCTCCCTCGGTACCGCCCCTCCCACAGTGTGACTCTCCCTGGGTACCGCCCCTCCCACAGTGTGACCCTCCCTCGGTACCGCCCCTCCCACAGAGTGACCCTCCCTCGGTACCGCCCCTCCCACAGTGTGACCCTCCCTCGTGCCCGCCCCTCCCACAGTGTGACCCTCCCTTGTGCCCGCCCCTCCCACAATGTGACTCTCCCTCGGTACCGCCCCTCCCACAGAGTGACACTGCCTCGGTACCGCCCCTCCCACAGCGTGACCCTCCCTGGGTACCGCCCCTCCCACAGTGTGACACTCCCTCGGTACCGCCCCTCCCACAGAGTGACCCTCCCTCGGTACCGCCCCTCCCACAGAGTGACACTCCCTCGGTACCGCCCCTCCCACAGAGTGACCCTCCCTGGGTACCGCCCCTCCCACAGTGTGACTCTCCCTCGGTACCGCCCCTCCCACAGTGTGACCCTCCCTGGGTACCGCCCCTCCCACAGTGTGACTCTCCCTGGGTACCGCCCCTCCCACAGAGTGACACTGCCTCGGTACCGCCCCTCCCACAGTGTGACCCTCCCTCGGTACCGCCCCTCCCACAGTGTGACCCTCCCTGGGTACCGCCCCTCCCACAGAGTGACACTCCCTCGGTACCGCCCCTCCCACAGTGTGACCCTCCCTGGGTACCGCCCCTCCCACAGTGTGACCCTCCCTCGGTACCGCCCCTCCCACAGTGTGACTCTCCCTCGGTACCGCCCCTCCCACAGAGTGACACTCCCTCGGTACCGCCCCTCCCACAGAGTGACCCTCCCTGGGTACCGCCCCTCCCACAGTGTGACCCTCCCTCGGTACCGCCCCTCCCACAGTGTGACACTCCCTCGGTACCGCCCCTCCCACAGTGTGACCCTCCCTGGGTACCGCCCCTCCCACAGTGTGACCCTCCCTCGGTACCGCCCCTCCCACAGTGTGACTCTCCCTGGGTACCGCCCCTCCCACAGTGTGACACTCCCTCGGTACCGCCCCTCCCACAGAGTGACCCTCCCTCGGTACCGCCCCTCCCACAGAGTGACACTCCCTCGGTACCGCCCCTCCCACAGTGTGACTCTCCCTCGGTACCGCCCCTCCCACAGAGTGACCCTCCCTCGTGCCCGCCCCTCCCACAGTGCGACTCTCCCTCGGTACGGCCCCTCCCACAGAGTGACACTCCCTCGGTACCGCCCCTCCCACAGTGTGACTCTCCCTCGGTACCGCCCCTCCCACAGAGTGACACTCCCTCGGTACCGCCCCTCCCACAGTGTGACTCTCCCTGGGTACCGCCCCTCCCACAGTGTGACTCTCCCTCGGTACCGCCCCTCCCACAGTGTGACCCTCCCTCGGTACCGCCCCTCCCACAGTGTGACCCTCCCTCGGTACCGCCCCTCCCACAGTGTGACCCTCCCTCGGTACCGCCCCTCCCACAGTGTGACCCTCCCTCGGTACCGCCCCTCCCACAGAGTGACCCTCCCTCGGTACCGCCCCTCCCACAGTGTGACTCTCCCTGGGTACCGCCCCTCCCACAGTGTGACCCTCCCTCGGTACCGCCCCTCCCACAGTGTGACCCTCCCTCGGTACCGCCCCTCCCACAGAGTGACACTGCCTCGGTACGGCACCTCCCACAGAGTGACCCTCCCTCGTGCCCGCCCCTCCCACAGTGCGACTCTCCCTCGGTACGGCCCCTCCCACAGAGTGACACTCCCTCGGTACCGCCCCTCCCACAGTGTGACTCTCCCTCGGTACGGCCCCTCCCACAGGGTGACACTCCCTCGGTACCGCCCCTCCCACAGTGTGACTCTCCCTGGGTACCGCCCCTCCCACAGTGTGACCCTCCCTCGGTACCGCCCCTCCCACAGCGT
Organism: Mobula hypostoma; assembly: GCF_963921235.1. Classification (NCBI taxonomy): domain Eukaryota; kingdom Metazoa; phylum Chordata; class Chondrichthyes; order Myliobatiformes; family Myliobatidae; genus Mobula; species Mobula hypostoma. The sequence continues at coordinate 116,991,155 of NC_086098.1, read as the reverse complement.
GACCCTCCCTCGGTACCGCCCCTCCCACAGTGTGACACTCCCTCGGTACCGCCCCTCCCACAGCGTGACCCTCCCTCGGTACCGCCCCTCCCACAGTGTGACCCTCCCTCGGTACCGCCCCTCCCACAGTGTGACTCTCCCTCGGTACCGCCCCTCCCACAGTGTGACCCTCCCTCGGTACCGCCCCTCCCACAGTGTGACACTCCCTCGGTACCGCCCCTCCCACAGTGTGACCCTCCCTCGGTACCGCCCCTCCCACAGTGTGACCCTCCCTCGGTACCGCCCCTCCCACAGTGTGACTCTCCCTCGGTACCGCCCCTCCCACAGTGTGACCCTCCCTCGGTACCGCCCCTCCCACAGTGTGACTCTCCCTGGGTACCGCCCCTCCCACAGTGTGACCCTCCCTCGGTACCGCCCCTCCCACAGAGTGACACTCCCTCGGTACCGCCCCTCCCACAGTGTGACCCTCCCTGGGTACCGCCCCTCCCACAGAGTGACCCTCCCTCGGTACCGCCCCTCCCACAGTGTGACCCTCCCTGGGTACCGCCCCTCCCACAGTGTGACCCTCCCTCGGTACCGCCCCTCCCACAGTGTGACTCTCCCTCGGTACCGCCCCTCCCACAGTGTGACCCTCCCTCGGTACCGCCCCTCCCACAATGTGACCCTCCCTCGGTACCGCCCCTCCCACAGTGTGACACTCCCTCGGTACCGCCCCTCCCACAGCGTGACCCTCCCTCGGTACCGCCCCTCCCACAGTGTGACCCTCCCTCGGTACCGCCCCTCCCACAGTGTGACTCTCCCTCGGTACCACCCCTCCCACAGTGTGACCCTCCCTCGGTACGGCCCCTCCCACAGTGTGACACTCCCTCGGTAACGCCCCTCCCACAGTGTGACTCTCCCTCGGTACCGCCCCTCCCACAGTGTGACGCTCCCTCGGTACCGCCCCTCCGACAGTGTGACTCTCCCTCGGTACCGCCCCTCCCACAGTGTGACCCTCCCTCGGTACCGCCCCTCCCACAGTCTGACTCTCCCTGGGTACCGCCCCTCCCAAAGTGTGACCCTCCCTCGGTACCGCCCCTCCCACAGAGTGACACTGCCTCGGTACCGCCCCTCCCACAGTGTGACCCTCCCTGGGTACCGCCCCTCCCACAGAGTGACCCTCCCTCGGTACCGCCCCTCCCACAGTGTGACCCTCCCTGGGTACCGCCCCTCCCACAGTGTGACTCTCCCTCGGTACCGCCCCTCCCACAGTGTGACCCTCCCTCGGTACCGCCCCTCCCACAATGTGACCCTCCCTCGGTACCGCCCCTCCCACAGTGTGACCCTCCCTCGGTACCGCCCCTCCCACAGTGTGACCCTCCCTCGGTACCGCCCCTCCCACAGTGTGACTCTCCCTCGGTACCGCCCCTCCCACAATGTGACCCTCCCTCGGTACCGCCCCTCCCACAGTGTGACCCTCCCTCGGTACCGCCCCTCCCACAGTGTGACCCTCCCTGGGTACCGCCCCTCCCACAGTGTGACCCTCCCTGGGTACCGCCCCTCCCACAGAGTGACTCTCACTCGGTACCGCCCCTCCCACAGAGTGACACTGCCTCGGTACCGCCCCTCCCACAGTGTGAGATCCCTAGGTACCGCCCCTCCCACAGTGTGACCCTCCCTGGGTACCTCCCCTCCCACAGTGTGACCCTCCCTCGGTACCGCCCCTCCCACAGTGTGACCCTCCCTGGGTACCGCCCCTCCCACAGTGTGACCCTCCCTCGGTACCGCCCCTCCCACAGTGTGACCCTCCCTCGGTACTGAACCCTCCCACAGAGTGACACTGCCTCAGTACCTCCCCTCCCACAGTGTGACCCTCCCTCAGTACCGCCCCTCCCACAGGGTGACTCTCCCTCGGTACCGCCCCTCCCACAATGTGACCCTCCCTGGGTACCGCCCCTCCCACAGCGTGACCCTCCCTGGGCACCGCCCCTCCCACAGTGTGACCCTCCCTCGGTACCGCCCCTCCCACAGAGTGACCCTCCCTCGTGCCCGCCCCTCCCACAGTGTGACCCTCCCTCGTCACGGCCCCTCCCACAGTGTGACCCTCCCTCGTCACCGCCCCTCCCACAGTGTGACCCTCCCTCGTCACCGCCCCTCCCACAGTGTGACACTGCCTCGGTACCGCCCCTCCCACAGTGTGACCCTCCCTGGGTACCGCCCCTCCCACAGAGTGACCCTACCTCGGTACCGCCCCTCCCACAGTGTGACTCTCCCTCGGTACCGCCCCTCCCACAGAGTGACCCTCCCTCGGTACCGCCCCTCCCACAGTGTGACCCTCCCTCGGTACCGCCCCTCCCACAGAGTGACCCTCCCTCGGTACCGCCCCTCCCACAGTGTGACACTCCCTCGGTACCGCCCCTCCCACAGTGTGACCCTCCGTGGGTACCGCACCTCCCACAGCGTGACCCTCCCTCGGTACCGCCCCTCCCACAGTGTGTGTGACCCTCCCTGGGTACCGCCCCTCCCACAGAGTGACACTCCCTCGGTACTGCCCCTCCCACAGCGTGACCCTCCCTCGGTACCGCCCCTCCCACAGTGTGACCCTCCCTCGGTAACGCCCCTCCCACAGTGTGACTCTCCCTCGGTACCGCCCCTCCCACAGTGTGACCCTCCCTGGGTACCGCCCCTCCCACAGTGTGACTCTCCCTGGGTACCGCCCCTCCCACAGTGTGACCCTCCCTCAGTACCGCCCCTCCCACAATGTGACTCTCCCTCGGTACCGCCCCTCCCACAGTGTGACCCTCCCTCGGTACCGCCCCTCCCACAGAGTGACACTGCCTCGGTACCGCCCCTCCCACAGCGTGACACTCCCTGGGTACCGCCCCTCCCACAATGTGACCCTCCCTCGGTACCGCCCCTCCCACAGAGTGACACTGCCTCGGTACCGCCCCTCCCACAGCGTGACACTCCCTGGGTACCGCCCCTCCCACAGTGTGACTCTCCCTCGGTACCGCCCCTCCCACAGTGTGACCCTCCCTCGGTACCGCCCCTCCCACAGTGTGACACTCCCTCGGTACCGCCCCTCCCACAGAGTGACACTCCCTCGGTACCGCCCCTCCCACAGAGTGACACTCCCTCGGTACCGCCCCTCCCACAGTGTGACACTCCCTGGGTACCGCCCCTCCCACAGTGTGACCCTCCCTCGGTACCGCCCCTCCCACAGTGTGACCCTCCCTCGGTACCGCCCCTCCCACAATGTGACACTCCCTCGGTACCGCCCCTCCCACAGAGTGACCCTCCCTCGTGCCCGCCCCTCCCACAGTGTGACTCTCCCTCGGTACCGCCCCTCCCACAGAGTGACACTCCCTCGGTACCGCCCCTCCCACAGTGTGACTCTCCCTCGGTACGGCCCCTCCCACAGAGTGACACTCCCTCGGTACCGCCCCTCCCACAGTGTGACTCTCCCTGGGTACCGCCCCTCCCACAGTGTGACCCTCCCTCGGTACCGCCCCTCCCACAGCGTGACCCTCCCTCGGTACCGCCCCTCCCACAGTGTGACACTCCCTCAGTACCGCCCCTCCCAAAGCGTGACCCTCCCTCGGTACCGCCCCTCCCACAGTGTGACCCTCCCTCGGTACCGCCCCTCCCACAGTGTGACTCTCCCTCGGTACCGCCCCTCCCACAGTGTGACCCTCCCTCGGTACCGCCCCTCCCACAGTGTGACACTCCCTCGGTACCGCCCCTCCCACAGTGTGACTCTCCCTCGGTACCGCCCCTCCCACAGTGTGACCCTCCCTCGGTACCGCCCCTCCCACAGTGTGACTCTCCCTCGGTACCGCCCCTCCCACAGTGTGACCCTCCCTCGGTACCGCCCCTCCCACAGTGTGACTCTCCCTGGGTACCGCCCCTCCCACAGTGTGACCCTCCCTCGGTACCGCCCCTCCCACAGAGTGACCCTCCCTCGGTACCGCCCCTCCCACAGTGTGACCCTCCCTCGGTACCGCCCCTCCCACAGTGTGACCCTCCCTCGGTACCGCCCCTCCCACAGTGTGACTCTCCCTCGGTACCGCCCCTCCCACAGAGTGACACTGCCTCGGTACCGCCCCTCCCACAGTGTGACCCTCCCTGGGTACCGCCCCTCCCACAGTGTGACACTCCCTCGGTACCGCCCCTCCCACAGTGTGACCCTCCCTGGGTACCGCCCCTCCCACAGTGTGACTCTCCCTCGGTACCGCCCCTCCCACAGAGTGACACTCCCTCGGTACCGCCCCTCCCACAGTGTGACCCTCCCTCGGTACCGCCCCTCCCACAGAGTGACCCTCCCTCGGTACCGCCCCTCCCACAGAGTGACCCTCCCTCGGTACCGCCCCTCCCACAGTGTGACCCTCCCTGGGTACCGCCCCTCCCACAGTGTGACCCTCCCTCGGTACCGCCCCTCCCACAGTGTGACTCTCCCTCGGTACCGCCCCTCCCACAGTGTGACCCTCCCTCGGTACCGCCCCTCCCACAGTGTGACCCTCCCTCGGTACCGCCCCTCCCACAATGTGACCCTCCCTCGGTACCGCCCCTCCCACAGTGTGACCCTCCCTCGGTACCGCCCCTCCCACAGTGTGACCCTCCCTCGGTACCGCCCCTCCCACAGTGTGACCCTCCCTCGGTACCGCCCCTCCCACAGTGTGACTCTCCCTCGGTACCGCCCCTCCCACAGTGTGACCCTCCCTCGGTACCGCCCCTCCCACAGTGTGACACTCCCTCGGTACCGCCCCTCCCACAGTGTGACCCTCCCTGGGTACCGCCCCTCCCACAGTGTGACCCTCCCTGGGTACCGCCCCTCCCACAGAGTGACTCTCCCTCGGTACCGCCCCTCCCACAGAGTGACACTGCCTCGGTACCGCCCCTCCCACAGTGTGACACTCCCTCGGTACCGCCCCTCCCACAGTGTGACCCTCCCTGGGTACCGCCCCTCCCACAGAGTGACCCTCCCTCGGTACCGCCCCTCCCACAGTGTGACCCTCCCTGGGTACCGCCCCTCCCACAGTGTGACCCTCCCTCGGTACCGCCCCTCCCACAGTGTGACCCTCCCTCGGTACCGCCCCTCCCACAGAGTGACACTCCCTCGGTACCGCCCCTCCCACAGTGTGACCCTCCCTCGGTACCGCCCCTCCCACAGTGTGACTCTCCCTCGGTACCGCCCCTCCCACAGTGTGACCCTCCCTGGGTACCGCCCCTCCCACAGCGTGACCCTCCCTGGGTACCGCCCCTCCCACAGTGTGACCCTCCCTCGGTACCGCCCCTCCCACAGAGTGACCCTCCCTCGGTACCGCCCCTCCCACAGTGTGACCCTCCCTCGGTACCGCCCCTCCCACAGTGTGACCCTCCCTCGGTACCGCCCCTCCCACAGTGTGACCCTCCCTCGGTACCGCCCCTCCCACAGTGTGACACTCCCTCGGTACCGCCCCTCCCACAGTGTGACCCTCCCTGGGTACCGCCCCTCCCACAGAGTGACCCTCCCTCGGTACCGCCCCTCCCACAGTGTGACTCTCCCTCGGTACCGCCCCTCCCACAGAGTGACCCTCCCTCGGTACCGCCCCTCCCACAGTGTGACCCTCCCTCGGTACCGCCCCTCCCACAGAGTGACCCTCCCTCGGTACCGCCCCTCCCACAGTGTGACACTCCCTCGGTACCGCCCCTCCCACAGTGTGACCCTCCCTGGGTACCGCCCCTCCCACAGTGTGACCCTCCCTCGGTACCGCCCCTCCCACAGTGTGACACTCCCTCGGTACCGCCCCTCCCACAGTGTGACCCTCCCTCGGTACCGCCCCTCCCACAGTGTGACCCTCCCTGGGTACCGCCCCTCCCACAGAGTGACACTCCCTCGGTACCGCCCCTCCCACAGTGTGACCCTCCCTCGGTACCGCCCCTCCCACAGAGTGACACTCCCTCGGTACCGCCCCTCCCACAGTGTGACCCTCCCTCGGTACCGCCCCTCCCACAGAGTGACACTCCCTCGGTACCGCCCCTCCCACAGTGTGACACTCCCTCGGTACCGCCCCTCCCACAGAGTGACACTCCCTCGGTACCGCCCCTCCCACAGTGTGACACTCCCTCGGTACCGCCCCTCCCACAGTGTGACCCTCCCTGGGTACCGCCCCTCCCACAGAGTGACCCTCCCTCGGTACCGCCCCTCCCACAGTGTGACTCTCCCTCGGTACCGCCCCTCCCACAGAGTGACCCTCCCTCGGTACCGCCCCTCCCACAGTGTGACCCTCCCTCGGTACCGCCCCTCCCACAGAGTGACCCTCCCTCGGTACCGCCCCTCCCACAGTGTGACACTCCCTCGGTACCGCCCCTCCCACAGTGTGACCCTCCCTGGGTACCGCCCCTCCCACAGTGTGACCCTCCCTCGGTACCGCCCCTCCCACAGTGTGACACTCCCTCGGTACCGCCCCTCCCACAGTGTGACCCTCCCTCGGTACCGCCCCTCCCACAGTGTGACCCTCCCTCGGTACCGCCCCTCCCACAGAGTGACACTCCCTCGGTACCGCCCCTCCCACAGTGTGACCCTCCCTCGGTACCGCCCCTCCCACAGAGTGACACTCCCTCGGTACCGCCCCTCCCACAGTGTGACCCTCCCTCGGTACCGCCCCTCCCACAGAGTGACACTCCCTCGGTACCGCCCCTCCCACAGTGTGACACTCCCTCGGTACCGCCCCTCCCACAGAGTGACCCTCCCTGGGTACCGCCCCTCCCACAGTGTGACCCTCCCTCGGTACCGCCCCTCCCACAGTGTGACCCTCCCTCGGTACCGCCCCTCCCACAGAGTGACACTCCCTGGGTACCGCCCCTCCCACAGTGTGACCCTCCCTCGGTACCGCCCCTCCCACAGAGTGACACTCCCTCGGTACCGCCCCTCCCACAGTGTGACCCTCCCTCGGTACCGCCCCTCCCACAGTGTGACTCTCCCTCGGTACCGCCCCTCCCACAGAGTGACCCTCCCTCGGTACCGCCCCTCCCACAGTGTGACACTCCCTCGGTACCGCCCCTCCCACAGTGTGACACTCCCTGGGTACCGCCCCTCCCACAGTGTGACCCTCCCTCGGTACCGCCCCTCCCACAGTGTGACTCTCCCTCGGTACCGCCCCTCCCACAGAGTGACCCTCCCTCGGTACCGCCCCTCCCACAGAGTGACCCTCCCTCGGTACCGCCCCTCCCACAGTGTGACCCTCCCTGGGTACCGCCCCTCCCACAGTGTGACCCTCCCTCGGTACCGCCCCTCCCACAGTGTGACTCTCCCTCGGTACCGCCCCTCCCACAGTGTGACCCTCCCTCGGTACCGCCCCTCCCACAGTGTGACCCTCCCTCGGTACCGCCCCTCCCACAGAGTGACACTCCCTCGGTACCGCCCCTCCCACAGTGTGACCCTCCCTCGGTACCGCCCCTCCCACAGTGTGACACTCCCTCGGTACCGCCCCTCCCACAGTGTGACCCTCCCTGGGTACCGCCCCTCCCACAGTGTGACCCTCCCTCGGTACCGCCCCTCCCACAGTGTGACCCTCCCTGGGTACCGCCCCTCCCACAGTGTGACCCTCCCTCGGTACCGCCCCTCCCACAGTGTGACCCTCCCTCGGTACCGCCCCTCCCACAGAGTGACACTCCCTCGGTACCGCCCCTCCCACAGTGTGACCCTCCCTCGGTACCGCCCCTCCCACAGTGTGACTCTCCCTCGGTACCGCCCCTCCCACAGTGTGACCCTCCCTGGGTACCGCCCCTCCCACAGCGTGACCCTCCCTGGGTACCGCCCCTCCCACAGTGTGACCCTCCCTCGGTACCGCCCCTCCCACAGAGTGACCCTCCCTCGGTACCGCCCCTCCCACAGTGTGACCCTCCCTCGTCACCGCCCCTCCCACAGTGTGACCCTCCCTCGTCACCGCCCCTCCCACAGTGTGACCCTCCCTCGGTACCGCCCCTCCCACAGAGTGACCCTCCCTCGGTACCGCCCCTCCCACAGTGTGACCCTCCCTGGGTACCGCCCCTCCCACAGTGTGACCCTCCCTCGGTACCGCCCCTCCCACAGTGTGACTCTCCCTCGGTACCGCCCCTCCCACAGTGTGACCCTCCCTCGTCACCGCCCCTCCCACAGTGTGACCCTCCCTCGGTACCGCCCCTCCCACAGAGTGACACTCCCTCGGTACCGCCCCTCCCACAGTGTGACCCTCCCTCGGTACCGCCCCTCCCACAGTGTGACACTCCCTCGGTACCGCCCCTCCCACAGTGTGACCCTCCCTGGGTACCGCCCCTCCCACAGTGTGACCCTCCCTCGGTACCGCCCCTCCCACAGTGTGACCCTCCCTGGGTACCGCCCCTCCCACAGTGTGACCCTCCCTCGGTACCGCCCCTCCCACAGTGTGACCCTCCCTCGGTACCGCCCCTCCCACAGAGTGACACTCCCTCAGTACCGCCCCTCCCACAGTGTGACCCTCCCTCGGTACCGCCCCTCCCACAGTGTGACTCTCCCTCGGTACCGCCCCTCCCACAATGTGACCCTCCCTGGGTACCGCCCCTCCCACAGCGTGACCCTCCCTGGGCACCGCCCCTCCCACAGTGTGACCCTCCCTCGGTACCGCCCCTCCCACAGAGTGACCCTCCCTCGTGCCCGCCCCTCCCACAGTGTGACCCTCCCTCGGTACCGCCCCTCCCACAGTGTGACCCTCCCTCGTCACCGCCCCTCCCACAGTGTGACCCTCCCTCGGTACCGCCCCTCCCACAGTGTGACACTGCCTCGGTACCGCCCCTCCCACAGTGTGACCCTCCCTGGGTACCGCCCCTCCCACAGAGTGACCCTACCTCGGTACCGCCCCTCCCACAGTGTGACTCTCCCTTGGTACCGCCCCTCCCACAGAGTGACCCTCCCTCGGTACCGCCCCTCCCACAGTGTGACCCTCCCTCGGTACCGCCCCTCCCACAGAGTGACCCTCCCTCGGTACCGCCCCTCCCACAGTGTGACACTCCCTCGGTACCGCCCCTCCCACAGTGTGACCCTCCCTGGGTACCGCCCCTCCCACAGTGTGACCCTCCCTCGGTACCGCCCCTCCCACAGTGTGACACTCCCTCGGTACCGCCCCTCCCACAGTGTGACCCTCCCTCGGTACCGCCCCTCCCACAGTGTGACCCTCCCTGGGTACCGCCCCTCCCACAGAGTGACACTCCCTCGGTACCGCCCCTCCCACAGTGTGACCCTCCCTCGGTACCGCCCCTCCCACAGTGTGACTCTCCCTCGGTACCGCCCCTCCCACAGAGTGACTCTCCCTCGGTACCGCCCCTCCCACAGCGTGACCCTCCCTCGGTACCGCCCCTCCCACAGTGTGACACCAGGCATCCCACCTGTCCTGGAAGTTCAGGGAGTCTCCTGCATATCAATAGTGGCTCCCTGATGCCTGGAAATTATATGCAATATCCTGGAAATAGATTTTTTTGAGAGGGAGAGGGAGAGCGAGCATCCTGATTGGTCTCCCTTCATGCTAAGAGTGGTCCCCAACCACCGGGCCATGAGGAAACAATATGATTTGGCAATATGAGTCAGCTGCACTTTTCCTCATTCCCTGTGACGCACTGTTGAACGAGCGCACGTGAGGTCATTACCTTAGTGTCATCTGGGTGATGATACGGGAAGAAGATCAACTCCTTGAGTTTGCAAATGACGGTGGGCTGAAAATTATGTGTGACATAACATCTCTGCTGGCATTCTGGATCAAAGTCAAGGCTAAATATCCTGAGATAGCCACGAAAGCACTGAAAACGTTGCTTCCATTTCCAACATATCTCTGCGAAGCGGAGTTTTCTGCAATGGATGCAACGAAAACTAAACAGCGGAATAGACTGGACATCAGGAACCCCCTTCGAGTATCGCTGTCTCCCATCACCCCTCGATAGGACCGTGTTGTTGCAGGAAAACAAGCCCAGGGCTCCCACTGATTCAGCGATATTGGTGTGTTGCAATGATTTTATATGTTCATATGAGGAAAATATGTGCTGTGTTTAATATCAAACGTTACTTAAAATGTTATGATGCTATTGACTTATAATTGACTTATCACTATATTCATGCGAGGAAAATATGCACTGTGTTTAATATTAAATTTGTTAGATAAACCCTTTTAGAAATGAAATTACAGCCCCTCCCCCTCAGTACCGCCCCTCCCACAGTGTGACCCTCCCTCTGTACTGCCCCTCCGACCATGGGGATGCCATTAGGCCCTTACCCCTGCTTTTCTGTCCTAGTTGCCAGCCGGCCCTGAGCTTATGTCTCCAATGGCCATGTAACCAGCGAGGTGAGGATGCAGCCCAGAATTCTGCAGGGCTCAGAGACAGCCCCACCACCACCACATCTCACACTCAACTAGAAATAACTCCCTTCATTGTCTTGCACAGTCTGGAATCAGAATCAGGTTTATTATCTGAATCTTTAAAATATTATCATGATTAAAATCAGAAGTTCATAAAGTCAACATGGAGTTTATTGTCACATGCACAAACACATGAATGTATTGGTGCAATGAGAAATAAGCACAAAGTATCAGACGTACAATATTCATAAAAACATAACGTACATAACTTATAACATTTTTAACACGAAAGAACGTGACGAGAACGGAAAAAAAGTCAATTTTAGTTCAAGGTGGTAAAAGTGCTGCGATATTAAATTCATGATCAGGATCGTGCTGCTTGGATCAAGAACTGGATGGTTATTTACTTTATTTTGAAGAGAAGTAGTTATAGCTTGTGATGCTGTTGGGCCAGGAGATTTCGGCCTTAGTTGATGGTTAGCAAAGCTGGTAATTATTCCTGTGATTGACAGCTGGAGCATTGGGAAGAAGAGACGTCCCAGGTTGCCGTGTTGAGTACAGTATTTATTTAATGCATAGGATCCAAAAATTGAGCTCAAAAGAATAAAATAACCTATAATTTTGAATTCAGTTTTCAATTTTCTCCTCCTTTTCAATGCTCTTTATTTTGCATCAAAGTAGACCGGAACTTAACTGACAGGCGGTGAACCTTATTAAGGATGCACCGTGTGCGGGGCGGAAGATACTCTTGGGGCCGTAGGGTTCCGGGCTCCCGAGGCGGAAGTGTCCATTATAAATCCCTCCCCCGGCAGCACAGGCGGAAGTGAAAATGGAGGCGCTTGTATTCATTCTATCCCTGGTCGATTGTTGCGCCCTAATATTCTTGGCGGTATATTTTGTATCCTCTGGGTGCGGAGGAATGAAGCGAGTGAGGAAGGGTGTAAAGGGATAGGGGAGAAATGAAAGGGGATATAGAGAGGGATGGAGAGGGGGAGTGGGGAGGCGGGATGTGGAAGAGGAGTAGAGGGGTAGACGTGGAAGGGGTCTGGAGGAGGGAGCTTGGAGGGAGATACAGGGTGATGTGGAGGGGTCTGAGGGAGGATGGAGGGGATTGTGGAGGGAAGATGAAAGGAGAACGGGCATGTAGAGGGGGAGAATGTAGGGACAGGAATGGGGTGTTGGAGGGGTGGAGGGTGTGGAGGGGAAGAAGGTGCTGGGGAGAGGTGGGCAAGGAGGGAGGTGTGTCTGGGGGAGGTGGGGGATAGCTGAGTGGTTGGGTGGGGACGAGGGTGGCTATGGAGGAGGTAGGTGTTGGAGGTGCTGAGGATAGGAGGGGGCTGGATGTTGAGGGGCTGTGGGTTGGGAACGGTCTCTGTGGAGAGAGGAGGGAAGGGTTTGTGAAGCAGGGAGTGGGATAGAGGAAGGGAAATATGAGGGTGAGGGAGGTATAAGAGGGGGAAATGAAGAGTGAGTATAATTTATGTGGAATGAGAGCATGGGGGAAATGAATGGTAGCAGAGATGAGGGGTCCTGAGAAGGGCTGGGAGCGAAGCTACATGGGCTCTGGGTTTTCCTGAGCAGAGTTCAGATTATAACCTTGTCAGATCTGGAATGTGATTACATAAACGCCAGAGCTTGTTGCTCTAAACTAAACAAGGTGAGTAATCTCTGGAGACTGGGGTTGGTGCAGTCTCTGTCCCCACCTCTCTAGTCCTATCTGACACCCTCCCACATCTAGTTTCCCTGTGGTTCCCTTTTTGAAGATCATTGTTAGGCTTGGCTAGTTTGCAGCCTAGATGTGAAGAATGAATTTTCCAGTATCAGGGAACTCTGATCTCGTGATTATTTCCCTCCACCCGCACAACCCTTCATCAGATCTGCCTGTGCTCCTGTCAGTTTTGTAACCTTCCCCACCACATTAACCACTTTCCATCTCCCTTCTGGCTCTGTCCACCTATCACCCATTTCACTAACTCCCTAACTCCCACCCCATTCCATCCTTTAGCTTCCAGCAGCTGTCTCCTCCTTCACTCTCCCTAACTCCCACCCCATTCCATCTGCTTCCTTCAGCCAGCTGTTCATCATCCCTCACTTCCCCTCCTGGCCTGGCTCACCTCTCTACTACTGTCTGCCCCTGGTCCTGATACAAGGCTTTGATCCCACGAATCAACAATCCCTCACCTCCACACCCCCCCCCCCCACAGGTGCTGTTCGACTTTATGAGTTTCTTCAGTAGATTCTTTGTTGCTTTTGATTCCTGCATCTGCCTTTTCTTGTCTCTATTTAGCACGATTGCCTGCTTTCTGTCTTTTAGCTAGTTCTTAATCCATGGTAATTGTATGCCTTGAAGTTTGCTAAATGTCTTTGATGTGGGACTTACTCATAAACCCTCTGAAAACCCAGGTTGGTAACTTTCACCAAATTCGTCATGTCCAGTGGCCACTTTATTAGGTACAGTACAGGAATGGAATCTGGTGTGGACTTTTGCTATCGCCTAACCACTTTAAGGTTTGACGTCTTGTGTGTTCAGAGGTGCTCTTTTGCACATCGCTGTTGTAATATGTGGTTATGAGTTACTACTGCTTCCTGTCAGCTTGGCTATTCTCTGACCGACCTGATTAACAAGCCATTTTCACCCACAGACCTGCTATTCACTATGTTTTTTCGCTTTTCACTCCATTCTCTGTAAACTCAAGAGATTGTTGTGCATGAAAATCCCGGGAGACAAGTAGTTTCTAAGATACTCCAACCAGCCTGTCTGACACCGGCAATCATTTCATGGTCAGTCGCTTACGTCACATTTCTTCCCCATTTTGATGTCTGGTCTGAACAACTGAACCTTTTCTTCTTCTTCTTCTATTTCCGGCAGTTTAAATGCATCTAGGTGTATTACTGTCCTCCGCAGGATGTATAATTAAGTATAGAATTTCAAGGAACTCAAATTCTCGAATATAACCTAGTCTCATGTATAAACTGTAACATGGTTTCCAAATAATTGCATTGCCTCAAATCACATTAATTTCATTTGAATCATTTGTAAAACTAAAAGCTCCTTGTTTGATAATATTCATCATCGCATGATTAACATTTAAAATTGCTGTTTTCCAAGTCTATCTGTTATTTCCAAGTTTTCCTTTTCTTAAATCAAAGCCTGTAGTTGTTATTGAGATCTTGAAGTTTTCCCTCAGTTGTTTTGATGTTTCCATTTTATAATCCGAATGTAGATAATTCACTTTGCAACAAATTCCTTTTTCCTTTTGCAACTTTGGAATAAGTTCCTCCATTTTTAATCTGTTTTCCATGTCACTGAATTTTGACAAGCATCTTTTTCAGAAACTGTCTCCTTTAAATGCAGTACTGTTTCGTCCAATCTCTTTCCAACTTACAGTTGTTCTTATTGAGTACTTCTATTTGTTGATGGAGTTCTGCACATCTACCCTGGGTTTCAACCATGTTTCTTGTAAACATAAAATCTGAGGTTTTCCCCTTAAATTCTGGTGTGTGTGGGTGTGTGTACACAGCCATTAATTTCCTGCCTCTCCTGCCTGTGAACTGTTTGATCCTCCATTCAGTGCATCTTTGACTGCTTCCCACCTAAGCCCTGTAATACCAAGATATTTTTCTGCAGACTTGATTATAATTTTAATTTTTTTCGGTTCTTTTGTCTGTTTGCGCTAAACAGTTAATTGCATCTACCATAAACAGTACGAAATCCTTCTTACTCATAAGTAGTGTATCCTTATTTATCATATTACAGCCCTCACAATTCACCAGTTTATTATTCCCTGTATTTGTTTGCTTGATAGTCTTCTCTTTTCCAGCAAATGCTTTCACTGCCTCTACGTAACTGATCCCTTGAGTTACTTTTACATATTGTATCTCAGCTTCTTTCTAATAATGCACCCTTGATAAGCTGCGCTGTTCCTCGCTGAAATTGCAGCATTTCAGCCTAGCTCCCGCCTCACATTTCCCGTATTCATGTTCTCCAGCGCATCTCCCACATCTTTGTTTCCCTCTGCAGACCGCCGCAATGTGCCCGAATTTCTGACATTTAAAGCATTGTAAAGGCGGTGGTATATATATATATATTCTGACCTCATAACATACCCTAAATAAACTTTAGTCAGCAATCTCTCTTCATCAAAGTTGATCATAACCGATAAACTATCACACTTTTTCTCGTTTTTTGTAGCTTTCAAACGTTTGGCCTTAATAATTTTTGCTCCTTTTATGTTCTGTTTAATCTCATCCATTGTAACTTTTGTCGGTATACCCGAAATAACTCCTCTAGTCCACTTTCTATTGTTGGGAATGGAGCATTGTACTTTTTTGCCATATATTTTGTTTAATCTTATCAGTTTGCCTTGTTGAACACTATCCCGACAAATCACTAATAGCGATCTATTTCATAAAATCTTTGCACTTTTGACTTCACCTGTAAGTTTGTTGATTATCCTCGTCAAATGAATTGAGTTCCATTCACCAAAAGATGTTCCATCTTCGCTCAGTTTTATAATTGCTTTAATCTCAACTTCTTTCCGTTGTTTCGCTATCCTATTTTGTTTGTCCCCTAACTCCTCAGAGTTTGACATCTCATACCTCTGTTTTCTTTTCTTACTCTTTCCACTTCATTCCTCTTTCTCCCCAACGTCCATCTCGAACTCACTTCCACTATCCGTCGACCAGCAGTTAATCCTGCGGGATATTCTCTTTATCAACTCAGCAGTTGTGGCCTCCCTACTCATCTCTTCTTCAGCAGTTCTGCCCACAATCGGCACTCTGGGCTGGCTCGAATCGTTGATGAAAACAAGCGACATTGTCACCCTCCGTTCCTTGCTGCCCGCAACGTGCAGGCTCGGTGCTCCATAACTCAGCTCTATTCGCTCAATTCACCTCTCATTTCCCAACCAATAGACTCGACGGTGTAACTCTATGGTCAACTCACCAGCAACTGCATCTTTTGACCATGCCTGTGTGCTTTTATGCATTGAGTTGCTGCCACATGATTGGCTGATGAGCTATTTGCATTAATGAACCTAATAAAGTGGCCACTGAGTGTAATCAGCAACAAATCCACCTTGGCCTTCTCTTCCCCCCCACCCCACCCACACACAAGCACTTAGTAATGACTGGTTGTGAGGATGGTGAAGTGGGGGGACCTCTGGTTGCACAGATGATTACCGTGAATTTAATCCCCTGGTCATTTGGGGTGGGTTAGAATCATACACCATGGAAATGGGCCTTTTGACCCAATTGGCCCACACTGATTTAGATTCCCATCTAAGCAAGTCTTATTTGGCCATGTTTCTCTAAACCTTTCCAATCCAAGTACCTTTTAAATATTGATAAATGTATTTGCCTCAACAACTCTTTGGCAGCTCATTGCAGATACTGACTTGTCTCTGGGTGAAACTCTTACTCCAAGTTTCTATTAAATCTCTCCCCGCTCACCCTATGCCCTCAAGTTCTTGATTCCCTGTACCTGTGGTAAAAGACTGGGTGCATTCCCCTGTCTGTATCCCTCCTAATTTTATTCACCGCTACAAGATCACCCCTCATTCTCCTATACTAAGCTTCAATGAAAAAGGTCTCAGCCTCTCCCCACAACTATATTATGATTATGAGGACACATCCTCTTTTATTGTCATTTAGAAATGCATGCGTTAAGAAATGATACATTATAAGCAGGCTGACCTAAATCAAACACAGTACTCTAAATCCGGCCTCACCAAAGACTTGTACAACTACAACATAGCCTCCCTAACTTCTTTACTCAGTGCCCTGATTGATGAAGGCCAGCATGCAATAAGCCTTCTTCACCACCGGCACATGGTATCTGCAGACCTATATCAACTATTGCTCCCTCTCACTGGTTGTACAAGCCCACTGGGGAAGGACAGGTTAGGAGGCTAGAGGAGGGGGCAGGGTGTGGGTATTGGAATCTTCCCCCATTGCTTAGCAAGACTGCACACCCACTGATGAGGTTGCTAACTGCCTCCCAGCAGCCTGCTGTGGTTGGGGCTGGGCTGGGCAGGGCAGGGGTGTCAGAGCAGTCCTGACCATGGTCGTGACCCTTCTCTCCACAGTGGGTGTTACCGGAACTGATTGGCCACAGTGCTGTCACAACGTTGATGCTGACCTCGATGCACTGGTTTATCCTGCTGCTCAACTTACCCATCGCTGCCTGGAACTTCTACAGGTCAGTTGGCATCGTGGAGTGGATGGATCTAATAGCAAGGTTGGGGGGAAGGGGTTGAGCAGGTGGGCTTCCTCGCACAACTGGTGCAGAGGTTGTGGCTTAGGACAGATGTGAACCCATGTCTAAGCTCATGGGTCAGAGCACCGTGGAAGGAGCACTGATCATGGGTCTTTGTTGGATTGAGCTTAGGCATGATGAGTGCAGTCTTCTGAGGCTGATTTGTTCTGACTCTCCCACAGGTACTTCTCTGTCCCCTCTGGAAATGTGGGGGTCTTTGACCCAACTGAGATACACAATCGAGGCCTACTCAAGACCCACATGAAGGAAGCCATGATCAAACTTGGATTCCACCTGCTCTGTTTTTTCATTTACTTGTACAGGTGAGCAGAGCACAGCTTTCCGGTTGGGGGAAGGGGGCATCATGAAACCCGCAAGTGAGGAATGCAGCAAGATTCTGTCATGAGTTCTAGGGAGGAGTGAGGGAAGGAGCTCTGCTAGGCGTGGGGTGGGGTAAAGATAAATTATTCAGGCCTGGGGAGGGGAAGGATTTTTATTGGCTCTGAACTGGAGTTGGCTTATATTGGGTGAGAAGGGAGGTGGTGAGCGAGTTGGAGGGGTAGAGGCCAGATGGAAGGAGATTTTTGGGATTTACAGCAGGTTTGGGCATTACAGTAGTCATGAGGGTAATTAAGGATGTACGAGTGATGATGGGGGACAGAAAAGGGTCCAAGAACCAAGGATCCTACATACAGAAAGGGATTAATGGGGCATAGTATCACTTAAAATAAGAGGGAGTTTTGGCTAAGGAAAGTATGGTAATTATGTCTTGAGTGACTCTATCCCACACCAAATCCTTCTCTTCCATCAACAGTATGATCCTGGCATTGATCAATGATTGAGTGCCTTGACAGAAGGTGTGGATAGTCACAAGTTTCAAGTTCAGATCCGGGACTTTGACTGGAAGTTGGAGGTTACGTCATATACAGTTTATATTTTGGACCTGACTAAAATGTGTGTTGAGATTATCTTTTTTTAAACAATAAAGTTACAATTTAAATGTATGACTTTGACTGTTCGTGGAGTCTGCAGTTTGTGGTGACCCTCAGTACCAACTGTGGTGCTGACTGCAGCCAGCGTTGGTACTACTTTGGTAGGAAGGGACAGCTGAGATCAAGTTCCTTCTGGCCCCTACCTAGATCACTCAGTAAGGTCATGTCCAAAGAGACTGTTACGCCTCAGTTCCATTTCCCTACTCAGTTACCCTTCATTTTATCTACGCGATGCAATGGTTTTCTGGGAGTAGAGGATTCCTTTTGAGAGAAATAGCACCTCTTAACTTGGCATTAAAAACTGACATGTTATTGTAGTACAATGAGTCCTGATCTAAGTTTTCCTGTAGGTCCAAACTCCCTCAATCTATATTTTCAGGAAGATATCTTGTTCTTTCAGTCTACTTGATCTTCCTTCAAATGACAATCCCATTAAAATTCTTTCTGAAGCAACACACAAAGCAGCTGAAGGTACTCAGCAGCATCAGTGGAAGGGAAATGGCTCACTGACGTTTCATGTTGAGATCCTTCATCAGGTCTGAAAAGAGATAGAAGAGAGCCAGTATAAAAAGGTGGGGAAAGGAACAGCAAGAGTTGGTAGTTGATAGGTCAATCCAAGTGAGAAGGTGGGAGTGGGGATGGTAAGAAGTTGAGAGCTAATAGGTGGAACACCGTACTGCCTCACAGGTACGAATAGCGTAGGATTGTTCTGACTGAGATGTTCAGATCTCTAATTTGGAATACTCAGTGCTCTCATTGATCCTCTATTAGTCCCATACAATGTCCTATCTCATCTCCCTTTGGAATTGCCAAATTAATTCAGACAGGATGCTGGAGACTACCTGCAACTTGTGCCTTGCTCTTAGTTACTGATTCGAGAGAATCAACATATAAATCAAAATGCTTTTTCCAACTATGAATAAAAACTGAACATTCAAGGATATGCAGTTATTGATTTTTATTGAGATTTAAGAAACGATACAAATCATCCTTTTATTCTCTTCCTTTTGATTTGAATAGCCACACCTTACACAGTGATGTGACAAAGTGGATTTTCACAAACCTAATACAATAGGAACACAAAAAATATTGGAGTCAGTGAACATCTTGTCAATGGCCTTTAAGATATGCTTAAAACGCTCAATATTTATAAAATAATAATGATTTATAATCTAAAATGATAAAATAAATAGGCAAATTAAACCAGGCTGAATATTAAATGGTTATGGAGTAACATAATGCAGAAAGAATATATTTAATTCAATGCTGTCACTAGGTTTGGCAAAGGAAGTTACCAAATCCTACTTGTGTTAATGTTGGTGCAACATGCACCTTGTGAAATTCTCACTACTCAGGATAGACAACAGTATTTAGGCCACCGTCACAATTCAAGATGCTCTCTCCCAATTAAAAGACTTGCACTTCTATCGCAACTTTAACAGCCAGAGTTTATTTCAGGTGCTTTAAGGGCAAATTAATAATTTTTGAAATCGACAATATTGTGGTGTTGAAGAGATGGTAGTCATTTTGCACAAAGAAAGCAGCAATACAGTAGAACATTGATTCTTTAAAGGTATGTTGAAGGAGTGATAATCATTTGCCCTGGGAAAAGATCAGGGATATCCTGCAGCAGGCGGCTTGACTTGAGCTTTTGAATGCCATGCTTCACACAAAAACCATTGTCAGCTCCTGTTCCACAGCAAATTTCATTACAAAGATACCAGAAGCAAAGGGAAGGCGAGTGAACCTGACTAGAAGCACAAATAGTACAGTTTTTTTGCTGTTTAGTATTGGGCCATTGCAACAATCAATATGAACACCAAATACTTTACATTAACCCGCTCCAGAGTCAGAACAACTCAACAAATGGGCTTCCTACCAGACACTGGTTTCAACAGCAGGGCTTGGACTCTTCAAGGGGGAGACAAAAAGTCAATTGTGGAGGTATCCTGACCATATCAATTCTCTAAAGCAGGGGTTCCCAATTTCTTTTTATGCCATGGACCCCCACCATTAAGCAAGAGGTCTATGGACCCCAGGTTGGAAATCCCTGCTCTAAAGTATCCCGTATGTTACTTAAGATGGATTTGATACAGAGATAATGTATCAAGTTAGTCTTTGTCAATGGAGAACTGGAAATTGAGGTACACAGATTAAAATAGATTTGCAAGGGAAGTTTTTGAAGCCAAACCATTCGATCACATGATGTGGGGTGAAAGCAGGAACAGGATTGCGAGTCTGGAGGATCAGTCATGACTATCTTGAATGGTGGACCAGGCTCAACAGGTTGAATGATCTAATTTCTACATTTTCTAATTTGGATATGATGATGAGCCCTAATTAGAATGAAGACAGATAAAAGGAAAATTCTAGAACTCCAAAGGGAAAGATCAGTGACATGTGATGAGTGAGGGTAATTAATGGATCAATTCAATGTGATGGCATACCTTGGATTCTATATTTCCTCCTGATCACTGGAACTGGTATCAAGGACTGTTCTACAAATACAGTTACTAAGTATCAGTCATCTTAAGGCTGCAAATGAAATACAGTACTTTGCAGGATTCGAAATGTCCAAAAAGCATTCTAGAAGGGAGAGACCTATTTCAATCAATTTTCACTTGATTTAAGTCTGTCACTTATTACCCAGTAGAATATGCTAATTTTGTTTCTTACTGTTAATTCACAGAGTTGACAGGCACTAGCAAACTCAATTAAAATGAAATATCAAACACTTTTGATGGTCGTAGATTTATTTAAACATACCCTTTGATGGCCATTCCAGTCATATCTAGAAGCAGATAATCTCTCTACCCAACCCCAATACAGATGCCCTCTTTCATTTAAATGGTCATTGGCCGCTCCTCCCTATTACTGACAAGCAATTTACACCTTATTTTCCCTTCCAACCACAGGAGGCAAGGATAATAACTTACATGATTTAAGGTGCTTTGGAGCATCTAATGAAGCACTTTTGAGGCGTATTCAGTATTACAGGTCGAACAGCTGCCATACATCAAGTACCAACAAATAAAGGCATGATGTATTTCAGTTTATTGAGGGTTACTGCTATTCTTTAAAATAATGCACTGGATCTTTAATGTCTGCCTGAGAAAGTTGACAGGCCTCAATCCAACATCCAATTTGAAAGATGGCATGCTGGACCTTGCAACACTGGTGTAGTAGTGTCGATTTTGCTGGCTCTGAAGAGTTAAGCAAACTCCCAACTTTGGATTCCTGCTGCCAAGTCACACTTGGAACTTTTGAACCTTTCTACTGCTTGAATCAGTACTACATTTAGACATCATAGAGTAACACCAGCACCATGTTTACTTCTATTTGGCCCTGCACTCAAAATAATAGAGCCACAGCAAACTCTATCTTCTTGAATCAAGTGCAAGGTTAAAAGAGTACAGGCCATTCACTTCATTGCTAATTATGTGGCGTGATTAAAAGTCAGCAGCAAAATGACATCCCTGTACTTTGCAATGGACATTGCCTGTGCAATATGGGGTGCCATGCAAATTGAAGTCTTTACTTGCATTAATAAAAGGTGCTTGGAATAACAGCTCCATCATCCAACCTTAAGAGAATGGATAACATCTTTTAGAGAACAGAACGAGTGCAGGTTAATCCTTGATTGTAGCTAACTTCATATTGGCTCTTCAGTAGCTGTCTGTGGCATCTCTTCTGCAGGCAGCCATTTCAAATAATTGCCTCATCTTCAAGTGTATGGGGGCAGCCATTTGATTATGTAAAGCACACTACAGTTAAATATTCAATATTAGCTCATAGTCCTAATTCTTCCATCAACTATCAGCTACAGAGACTGTGTGAAGGCTCTGTCAAGAGCCTCCAAATTCAAAGATGAGAGTTCAGAATAAAGCATCAGAACAGGATTCAGAGACAGACACCAGTAATTTACTTCCAGATAAAGATGCAAAAACTGCATTCAAGAAATGATACGATATTCCATGTGAAATTATGAAATTAGACTGAATCTAACTTTCTTTTGCACAAAAAGTAGACTGTGTATAAATAACCTCTAGACCAACATAACTGCATAATAGGATTCTTAAAGAAATAAAACTCATCCTCACTAACTCTATAGTTTAACACTGAAAGCAGCCCAGTTGAATGAAAATTCAGACACCACTTTCAGTGATGTAACTCAAGAAACGATGAACTGAAAATAGAAATGACATTAAAGTTGTGAGACAATGCTGATCTGCTGCAAGTGAATTATTCCGCTAAGTGTAATCTTACAAAGCAGGTAGCAAGAAAAAACAATGAAGCCAATTTAGTAGGAGGCAAGTCCAAAACACTGGGATGTAAAGGTGCTGAAAAAAGCAGGAGCTACTGAATGGAACCTATGTGACAATGCTTCGTAACTGAAGTGGAGCATAAGATTCAACAGGTAAAATTAATGTGTTCACCATTGTACCATTTGGAGACAGGAAGTTTTCATTATAACATACAAGATTATAAATGCTGAGAAACTGCTGAATAACACAATTTTAATATGTAGAATATTAATATCTACAGATCTGTAACAGCTGCATAGATTAGAAACCTTGAGGAACCATGTTTCTTTACATCAATGACAAACAGTAGTGAAACTTTGATCCACCCTTGCCTTTATGAAATTATTAATGTTACCCATCTAAGAGTAGAATACTCTGCAATGTAACTGCAAACATCAGACTGGATTTCCATCATTCAGTATGGGCAACAATAATACTTCTAACCAATTTGGTCAAGGAAGAAGAATGAATATTTGGAAGCACAGGATCCTAAATCTCAGAAGAAATTGAGCTCTCCTGGAAGTTACAATGGCATTTGTTGCTTAGTGGTTTTCTTCCTGACAAACTAGCTCTTCAGCAATAATGGAAGGCAACTCTACCCAAGAGTCCAACCTCTACCTTAATTCCACTTTTAACCTTTGCTTGGTCTGTGATGAGAACATTGCCTCAAATAGAAGCAAGTTTTGAAGATAAGTAATAGAATTGTTACAAAGCAATTTATGGCTTTCAGAAGAACTTAGATCAGGTATCTGTCTAGAATCCTTTATTCAGCACTGATCTTGAACAAAAATATAGAAGTAAACACAAAAGGGTTAATAGAATCAGCTCCCTACAACTGTGCAAAATCATTGACAGGCTCCTCCAAAATACTACAACAAGTTACCTGCAGTATTGCCTAATTAGTAGCACAGATCCTATTCAGGGATTTAAACTAGATCACTGGAGAAAGATGGAACCAGGCATTTTCAAAATGCTGTCAATCTTTTGTACAGCTGGGTGGTACATCTCTAAAGGGCTCTAGATTCACGGGTCAAAACAATTAAACTCTGCACCCAATTATCATCCAATCAAATAATACCAATATTGTACTGTTCCAATAGATGGGCCTGGTAAAATCAGTATGGGATATCAATGTAACCCTGGAAAATGATGTAACTTAAGTATCTAACTTGCTTGCCTAGATTTCTGTTCAAAGAAATAATTTGGGGGAAAATGTGCTTATGTGACCTCAGATAATCAGTAAAATTAAACTGCATGGAGGAAGTATCTAACTTCCTCAATGGAAGTTAGCTCATGTGAGCTCAGAGAACCAAGCAACATATGTGGAGCAGAGAAGTAGCTGAGACCCTGCATCAGTCCTGACCATCCCTTTCCTTCCACAGATTATGTACGCTTGGTTTGCTGAATCCCTCCAGTATTTATTTTTAGCTCCAGATTCTAGCATCTATTTCTTATGTCTCCCAGTTAAACAACCAGCCTTGGGCTGCACACTTGATCAGTTGGTTTTAACTCAGGAAAATTTAGAAGCTATGATGACTTCCTAAATTAGTAAAATCAGGTCAGTATGCTAATTTAGCCTCTGCAAGTAGCAAGATTGGATTCCTTGTTGCTGCATTGTCCAAAATCTCAAGCCATAGTGAGCAAACAAAGTTTGTAAGTAGTACAACTCACATGATTTATGTTGGTGGGATCTGCTTACATACTTACTCTTGCTATTAGAATTCAACCAGAAATTCTGATTTGAATAGAATAAGCCTGTTTAGAACAAGGCAAGTGAATACTGCAAAAGAGATGAGCTGCAGCCTTTACCAGTGCACTAATTTACTAACTGGTGCTAGCTTATTAAAGGAAAAGAAATGTTCAAGTCAGTTCCCCTCCTTCACTCCCACCCTTTCCAAACCCTCTGATTTTTCACTTAATTTGGGATATTAGTTAAGGGATTTTGGAACATCTATTTAATTGAATGTATTTAAGTAGAAGCTAGAAATTAACCAATCCTGATTAGACTTGAGAAAGTGGAGCAATCTTCTAACTTATTTTCGTGAAATTTCCATCTTCTATGGTCTACACTATATAAACTCAAACAGTAATATTGGTCATAGAAGAAAGTGTGTTTAATGGGGAAGAAAACATTGTACAAGCACATTAAAGTACTCCCCAATAATTACTGATCTAGGTGATGCCATTTTTTAAAAATACTAAGTTATCAACTCTAATAGACTCAGGAGGTTGACTAATCACATTTTGGCACTAAGCCTTGTCTGCCTCAGGAACAGATCTATGGATAATCACAATAATGGGGTACAGCCCATTTGAAACACAAAACCTTATATAATAAAAAGGTACTGGCAGGGCAGTGAGTAATTTGAACATAATTTTCAGTTCTATCCTTCTCCTCAATGTTAAGCCATTGTAACCTCATCATGTGGGTACAACATACATATAATTATTCAGTGCTGCTTTGGTAAAAATCCATCAACTGTGCCTGAAGAAGTCAGCCCAATCAACTAATTCATTAAGGGCTACTTGCAAAACTTTGAATATCTTAAAGTTACTATTTATCATTCCATTCAAATATAGTCTGTGGGGCATGTTGCAATGTTTGAAACAAAAAAAAACTGAATAGGGTTTTGTCAACCCACATTGTATAGTTCATAAAGATGGGAAACAGCTGATACATTCCATTGGAATCCATGTTTCCCAGCCCCGGGCCATTAGATCTAGGGTTGCAATAGCAAGCAAAAGAATGAGTCATACTTTAAGAGTTTCCTGAGAGTAAATAGTGCAAATATACTGACTAATGATTGACCTTTGGGGAAATTAAATTCTGAACTGGAATTAGAGAACCACCTTCAGTTTCCTTCCAAAATTGCACACATACTGATTTGGAAATATACTGCACCCCTTCATTGTTACAGGAGATGGCTGGGATTTTTACTGAGGTAAATATAATGGTTGCCAAATAAGAGTAATAATAGTAACGTCTTGGATCATATGTTTATTATGAAGGAGGAGGCATTTTTAGCCTTGGAAGCTTATTAATGTGGGTAAATCCGCAGGACCTGTACAAGTCACCTCCAGATCTTATGAGGGCCGGGGGGGGGGGGGGGCGGGAGAGAGGGGAATCAGAAACTCTTGTAGAGATACTTGTTTAAGAGCCTGAATTCAGCTGTAGGAAAGTTACTGAAGGGAACTCTGAGGGAGAAGATCTACCATCATTATCCCCAGAAGGCCCCTTAACAGGAATAAATCAGTATGCTTTTGTGCATGGGAAGTGGCGTCAGTTAGGGGAAAGATATTGTCAAGATAAGAGAGAGTGCAGAAGGTTCACAACATTACTGCCTGGACTAGAGGGCTTAAGGTTGACCACACTGAATTTTTATTGCCAGAGAATGTGGAGTGATCTCATCGAAATCTTTAAAATTATGAGGAGCATGGATAAAGGTGGACAGTCATAGACTTTTCCCCAGGGTTGGGGGTCCAAATCTAGAGGGCACAGTTATGAGGGGAGAAATTTAAAATAAGGCCTGAGAGGTAAATTCTTTATCCCGAGGGTAGTGAGCACCTGGAATGAGCTGCCAGAGGAAGTGGTTGAGGCAGGTACAATTTCAACATTAAAAAGGTATTTGGGTAAGTATACAGAGGGGAGAATCTTGGAGGGTTATGGATGGAACCAAGGCAACTGGGACTATCAAAAATAATTCTGTGGTCAGAATAAACCAGATGGGGCAAAAGGCTAGTTTCCATGTTGTGCTACTCTACGGCGAATTCAAGATTGTGACTTTTTCAAGGGTAATTATGAATGGCCAATTGTGTGGCAACACTTGCAGCTGCCCCCAGTACAACCTCAGGTATGTTCGTTGTTAAAAAAAAAGACACATTTCACTATATGCTTCCGTGTACATTTGATAATTAAACTTGAATCTTCATCTTGACAGAATTCCCACATCCCAAAGTAAAATGAAGTTGAAAGTTGAAAGCAGTCCTGAAGTAAAGCTCATTTTCTTTTAGTCAAATTTAGATTGTATTCATTGGCCATCATTTACTCTACATCACCTGATACAATACTCTCTCACTCTCTAACCTCTTTCCTCCCAACAGTGGGTTTATTCAACTAAATACACCAATATATTTCTTATCTAAACCCAGTTCACATCCAATCTCAGCAAAATAATAATTTCCTCTTCTTTTCCAGTGGAAAACGTATACTTCCAAGTAACATAAACCCAAATTTAGAGAATTTAATTTCAATTCTAAGAGCAGTTTTACATTAAAAAATAGGTTGTGGGCTCTAAAAAATGTACAATGAATTGGCAAAGTACAAATTTGTGATAAATCAATCAGTGGTTTGATCAATTGATTGGATTGTAATGTGGGTCCTCTCACCTCCTCACCAACCCATACAGGTCAGTTTTCAGTTAAAGCATGATATAAAGCCAATAAACCACTTTGCTCAAGCTTCACTTGAGACCTCTGCTCCTATCTTACTGCCATTCACTTTCACAGTAAGTAAATGTCAATAAGATGAAGAGCAAATTCTACCTCAACATCAGTAGAGGTAACATCTGTGCACCTCCCATACCAGCAGCAGAACTATATCCGGTGATTAAGGAACTGGCAATGTTATACATTAAGGGACATTAAGCAACAAGGAAAATAAAGGATCGGGTAATATAAGCAGTGAAGATTATTTGTAAATAGTTGGAACTTTAAAAATAAGACACATAAAAGAAAAAAACAGCAAAGAAATCTGTATATATTGCACAAATCAAGATGTGGGACAATTACTCCTCATTAAACATTTATATTCTCTCCCAATTCCCTTGCTCTGAGCCTACCCAAACTTAGTAGCAGTCTCCAATAGAAAGGCAAGGTGGAGAGGGTCTCACTATTAAGCCAATGTCATTATGTTACCAGCATCTGTAAATGCTCAAAAAGTGCTGCACACTTTACATACATTGTTTTTCCTATCTCATGTCACTTCACATAGGAGAAATCATAGCGCCAACCCCACACTGAGATCAAAGACTAGCCAAACAGGAACTGTGACTATCTAGTTTGTACAATGGTCATGCCACATCACTTGGTACCGATTCTTTCTACAAAAAAAAACAGGTCAAGTTACAGATCTGAATGAAAGGACATGTACCACCATATAGGAAGCAGTACAACATACACTTCACTCTATCAATTTGGATATGACATCCCTAAATAAGAGAATGTAACAACCCCATCAGTGGATAAAAAAAACACTGCTGCGATCATATTGAAAACACCAAATATGAATTTATCATAAAACAAATGGAAGACCATGATGGGGGAATGAGTGCAGAAAACAAGATTTAAATGATTTAACCAACAATTCGAATTTTTAAAAAAACCCTGACATTTTGTACATGAATATCTAGCTCCTTCTCTCCCCAAAATACCACAATGGGGAATAAAAAAAAAAGAGTCCAGGGCAATATGACCCAAGGTGTGGTCCACAGACAGAGCTGTAGTTAGTTCCACTATTCAAGCTAACAGATTGAAAATAAGGAAAAAATTAATCTATTTTACTGCATGTTTGTCTCAGACTAGCATTTCTCACCCTAGCAAGCCTTCTATGTGTTAGACCCCAAACGAAGATTTAAAATTCCATGGTGTAGAACAAGGTAGATTGCCAGAACTTAAAAAAAGAGGCAGGAAGGAATCAGAGTTCAATGGAGTTGCAATGTAACACAATTCCTCACAACCAATGGGCAAAATTCAAATTGGCATCCCACTGGGGTCAACAAGATTGCTTCTCCAGGATTTGTAACTATGAAGCAAAGTGGTAAGATGCTGGCACCGGTTAGAGGACCTGAAATGAGTTTCATCATAAGCACATTTGTCCAGTTGGTTGTGCCAAAACCCCAAGCCGTTTTGTTCCGTGACTTAATTTCAGTTCAAAAGTTGTCCTTTGCACAGTCACCGTCAACTATCCATGCTACTACAAGCTTCTGTGGAGAGAGAAGTACAAAATTTACAACGTGCCAATAGTCTAAAATAAAATGATTGATGTCTTGTAAATCTATTAAAATTAACTGCAGAAAACTCAGTAATTTAGATTGTTTGCCTGGACAATGGGATTAGTTCCAGATAGCAAATGGGTGGTCATAACAACACGCACATCAAGACATCTAAACTTACACTTGCTTTAAAATATTGCAGCCATATCTAGTACTCTGGGTTCAGTTTCTAATAGCAATACGTAACAAAACTGCAAAGCCAAAAGGGATACATTAATATGATTTGAAATTATAGATAAATCAGAATGAGAGGCAGTCATCTAATCCTAATTCATCCGTGCTGCTGCTGTCCTTTGACTCGAGTAATTACACTAAATTTATTAATGTAATAATACCAAAGTAGTACTCAATCCATGTCCTCCTTGACATTTATATAATGAAATATGAAGAGAAAACAGTCTAATTATGTAAGTGTGCAACAGGTATTTGTATTTTTGACACAAAAATTAAATCTATTTGTATACCAGCTTAGATGTGGAAAAGATGCACCAAAGTCGATTAATATAATGTGATCATAGTATTCAAAACATTGGTTAAACTCCAGGTCCCAAAATTCTGCCTAATCTTTTCTTGGTAGTTTTTCCCAGAGCAGTTACCTAATTAAATGTTTCAGACAGTTGATAGTCCTAATGCGCCAATTTCCAGCTACTTTACATACCCAACTATACTGATGACTGAAATTTTCAGCAAAAAATAAATCATTGAAAACAAAAGCTATCAAACTCTTCTAGCTGAATTTGTTACTAAATGGGGCAGAAAATTTTGAAGTTTATCCTCTATTCCCTGTGATTAGGGAAAGTTTCAGATTCACTGGTGGCAGAAGCAACCACTAAGATTCACTATTACAACTGATTCTTCAGAACTCCAGAAGATATAGGCCCCTTCTATATGAACTCTATTCTCAGGCAGCCCTTTTCTTTCAGGAATCAATCTAATGAACTTTCACCGGACTCATACTCTGTATATTCTTTATTGTACCCACTTTATACTATGTACAGCTCTCTTTAGGCAAGATGATCAAAATGGTGTATAATACTTTAAGTGCTATACAAGCACACCCTGGATATATCTACAAGTGACTCTTTTACACAGATGGTCAATTAAAATTGTTATTTTCATGGAAGTCAAACAAAAATCTGGAAATGCTGGAAAATTGTAACAAACATAGAACATGCTGACATCATTTAGTAGGTCAGGCACATGTGAGAGAGAAAAGACGATGTTAAGTGGTAGTGATTAAGATAAATGACATGAAACATCAACTCTATTCTGCTACTTGTTTCCCGAATGTTGTTTCTATTTCATCTTTAAGAAACTACAAATATGGGTTTTTAAATTTGGTTCCCAAAGCTTATTAACTTTATAAACTTCCTATATAAGCAGTACCAAACCCCTGACTTTCAAAAGATACTTTGCTTTCCTATTCTTTATATAGTAAATATCTTTTTCAGCAATATATCCTGTAGTCTTGCACACCTTAATTGCCTATCTGGTTATGTAACAGATTACCAAAAACAATAAATAATGAATTTTGTCACCTTCAGACTCTTGGTTGCCCAAGAAAGGTGCTGGTCCCCATATCCTCACTGTACCATCATCTGAAGCGCTAGCCATCATGGATGGGACTTGTGGGTTCCAGCTCACACAGTTTACAGTACGAGTGTGTCCTGTCAGCTCTGCTATAGGTAGTTCACTTCTTTTGTGCCAAATGTAAACTTTGTGATCTGTAAGAGACATTTCATTCAAATACTAATGTTAGTACCCTGATTTACCCTCTTACATTATGCAACCTATAGTTCCCAAATGGGATACAAGATAGAAAAATCATTCAACTTTTAAAATTATTACATTTGCAAGTCAACACTTCACAATCTGCTCCTAATTAAGTCTGCTCTAGGTTCTTTCTCACTCCCCAATCTAAGCATATGACCTTTGAAAGAACAAGTAGGATTTTAAATAGCCTGATACTTGCAAACCAATGCAACCTACCCAGTAGGTTTTCCCCATTAATGAAAATTAGGCTTCCTTTTGTTTACCAGAAAAAGCGATTCAGAGACAAAATGTAAGCAAGGAGATCTTGCCTCATTCAATGATGCAGTTACAACTCCCTACTTCAGCCCATTCATGAACTTGTCAATTTGAATTACAGATCAAAATCTAAGCTGCATCATCGCCCAGCTCCCATATAGGGATAAATCTGATGCTATTCTATCAACTAATTTCATGGATTAATTAAAAAGGGTTAAAAATTCAAAAGCAGCTTTCTTTGCAATTAAGGAGTCTGACAAATACAAGGTAAACAGTGATTTTCAGAAAGATTTTTTTATTTGACCCAAAATGATTTAAAAAAAATCTCTTGAACAAACATTGGCACCAAGAATCAGGACGAAACTCAAAAGGCAGTCAGCTTAAAAAGTCAACACTGACAAATCCTTTCTTAAACAACACTGATAAATACAAGATATAACATTTACACCGATGTGCTGGACAAAAGTTGCAGTTATGAGGACAACACAGCTAGGAAGTGTGGCATACATTCAACATGATGTAATAATTGAGAAGACAAGCAGCAGATGATATTTAATACAGATAAGTACACTTTGGCAGAATGAAATATGCAGACTAAAGGGCACAATTCTAAATGGTATGCAGGAATACAGTGACTTAGATGTACATTTACATAAATCTTTGAAGGTGGCAGGAATCTCGCGTGGTTAGGCTACTTGTGTCCAAAGTACAAAAGCAGTACAAAATTTTATGACACACGCCAGCCGAGAAGCTATCCACCGAAACCCACCTTCCTTTGAGATGTCACTGGCAGATAGGATTAAGCTAAAATGGAAGGTATTTTGTAGGTACATTAAGGTCAAAAGAATAAGCAAGCAAAAGGCATACCCATTAGGGACAACAGCGGAAATCTAGGTATGGAGCCAGCAGGTATGGGTGAGGTCCTAAATGGATACTGTTCAACAGTATTCTGAAAGGAAAAGGACTTTATAGCTGAAGGATTCACTGAGGGGAACTTCTCTTGCAGGTGTAAAGGTGGATAAATCTCAAGAGTCAGATGTGATTTATCCTAGGTTGCTATGAAGAGAAGGAAAACGATTGCTAGGGCTCTGGCCGAGAATTATAAATTTGGACATGTGAGGTATTATAAATTTGGACTGAAGGACAGTAAACATGGTCCCGCTTTTCAAAGGTGGGGGGAAAGTGGAACAGAGAAAAGGCTGGTAATTAAAGATCTGTAAGCCTAACATTACAAGTAGGAAAGTTCTTGGCAAAAATTCTGAAGGACAGTTTTACTGATCAGTTGGAAAGGCAGAAGTAGTCAGCATGGCTTTGTCAAGAGCAAATCCAGTCTGACCAAACTGAATGAATATTTTGATGAGGTAATAAAGATTTTTATTGATCAGGACAATGTAGTAAGTATGTATTACTTTGCAGATTGGTCTAAAAGGTTTGGATCCATGGAAAGTATGTAAATTGTATCCAAAATCAGCTTAGAAGTTTGGGACTGGATACTTTAACTAGTAGTGTTTCACAGAGATTAGTGCTAGGACCCTTGCTGTCTGTAAGATATGTGAATGA
This sequence comes from Mobula hypostoma, assembly GCF_963921235.1. NCBI lineage: Eukaryota > Metazoa > Chordata > Chondrichthyes > Myliobatiformes > Myliobatidae > Mobula > Mobula hypostoma. Next base: position 116,959,643 of record NC_086098.1, on the reverse strand, counting down.
TCTGGAGATGACTGTAGGAAGCATGATTAGTAATTTCACAGATGGTTGAGTTTAACCCTGATAAATGTGAGATGCTCCTAGGGAGTACTGAAGAACAGAGCGACCTTGATATAATAGTCCAATAATCCTGGAAGGTGGCAGTATAAGGTAATAATGTGGTTAAGAAAGTATAGAAGACATAGGAATATATGATAGTACTGGAGAAATTCACCAGAATATTGCCTTTTTGAATGCCTGCTGAAGCTGGGTCTGTTTTCCCTGGAGTGCAGGACTTTTATTCATTCATCCATTTATTTATTTATTGATTGATTGATTGATTGAGATACAGAGCAGAATAGGCCCTTCCAGCCATGCCACCCAGCAACCCCTAATTTAACCCTAGCCTGGTCATGGGACAATTTACAATCACCAATTAACCTAATAACCAGGCAACACACATCAAAGTTGCTGGTGAATGCAGCAGGCCAGACAGCATCTCTAGGAAGAGGTACAGTCGACATTTCGGGCCGAGACCCTTCGTCAGGACTAACTGAACAAGAGCTAGTAAGAGATTTGAAAGTGGGAGGGGGAGGGGAGATTCCCTCCCATTTTCAAATCTCTTACTAGCTCTTCCTTCAGTTAGTCCTGACAAAGGTCTCGGCCTGAAATGTCGACTGTACCTCTTCCTAGAGATGCTGCCTGGCCTGCTGCATTCACCAGCAACTTTGATGTGTGTTGCTTGAATATCCAGCATCTGCAGAATTCCTCACGTTTGCGAACCAACTAACCAGTTTGTGTTTGGACTGTGGGAGTAAAGCAGAGCACCTAGAGGAAATCTATGCTGTCACAGGAAGAATGTACAAACTCCTTATAGACAGTGGTGCGAACGTACCTGGGTCACTGGTACTGTATAGTGTTGGGCTAACCACGATGCTACCGTGTTGCCCCAAGGTTTATGAATGAGGCCATGAGGGTTATAGATAAGGCAGATGCAGGAAATTTTACCCCCTTTCCGAGGTGAATAAAATTACAGCACACAGATATAGGTTAAGGGGTTGAAGATTTGGATATGATCCAAGGAGGACCTTCTTCATTAAGAGAGTGAAAAGTACCTGGAACACACTGCATGAGAGAGTGGTGGAAGCCGAGTCACTGAGAGCATTAAGAAGTGTCTAGATGAGCACTTGAACCACCTAGGCATAGAAGGCAGAGGCTCAAGAGGCTGCAGGTGCTGGAATCTGGAGCAAAAGAAAACAAAATGCTGGAGGAATTCAGCAGGTCAAGCACATGTATGAAGGCAAACGGATGGTCAATATTTGGGTTGGCTCCCCAACCATCCCTTTGCATCCACAGATGTTGCTTGACCCATTGATTTTCTCCAGCAGTTTTTGTTTAGGCATTGAAGGCTGTGGCCAAATGTTGAAAAACGGGATTAATGTTTATCAATGTCTATTGGTTGCCATGGGTGTGATGGGTAAAATGGTTTGTTTCCACGCTGCACGGTTTTAGCACTGAATCCATAATGCTGCACAATCATGGCTCAAGTACTCATCCATATAAAGTTTAAATGTGGTGGGGGTTTCACCTTCAACCACCCCCTCAGGCAGTGAGTTCAAGACCCCTATAACTCTAACTCCCCTCTAATCTTTTCACCAATTATTTTAAATTAATGGGTTTTTTTGGCCCTTTTAAAAAAGGGAAAAAACTGGTCTCTCCATCTAACTTAAATCCTGTAATGTCCAATCAATAACTTAGTACTTCCACTAGAAGGACTGCTGGAGTTCAAGGTGGTGGTGAGGGCAATAAATACTGGCATTGCCAGCAACACCCAGAGAACAGAAATATAATTTTAAAAAATCTAAGCTCCTTGTAATGCCTCAAATGTCTCCCCTTAGCTTCCTTTGCTCCAAAAAAAGCACTAACATTCAAACTTCCATCATTACTCATTTTTATGCAGTTCAGTCAACATCATTATAAACCTACATCCTTTTTAGTACAATCACTTACGGTATTTCCTTGAATATGGTAACTAGAGCTGAACATCCACAAAGAGTACTGTGTAATGTTTGGCTTGCACGAAACATTGGTTAGGTCACAACAGGTGCATTACATCCCATTAATCTCAGGAAGAATGTGAAGGTCTTTATAAGGGTGTAGCAAAATTTACTCCTGTGGTTATCAAAATTGTGATGTTTAGCTGTAAAATTTGAAAGGAGATGGTGAGGGTGGTCTCTTTTGATCTGATAAAAAAAGATTCTAATGAAATGAGGGCAGAGGAAAATTACCACTGTGTTGCTGCAATAGGAAATGTTTCAGTATGAAGACTGGACAGCTTGGGAATATCATTATTGGTTTGGAACAGAGGAGTCCAAAGGGAGACTTAATTGAGGTGTGCGAAATTATGAGGAGTCTGGATGGAGAAAATGAGAAAGACAAGTTTCTCCGAGCAAGGATGTTAAGAACTAGGGTTTTAACATTAAGAGACTGTATTTAGTGGAGTGATAAGAAAAAATTAGGACCCCACAGTGAAGAATCTAGAACTCACTGCATGAAATAATGGTAGAGATAGAAACTCTCACCCATTTAGATGTGAACTTGAAGAACTGTAAGCTACGTGCTGAGTTGCTCTATTTTGATTTTCATGGTACAATAGGGTGACCTGACTCCAGCTTTGTTTTAAATAGAGTAAAAGGTCAACATTCTAAAAATACACCATTAAAAAAGTCAAGTGGGCAAAGGTAGCCTACCTTCTTTACTATTTTCAGGATAGTTTCTTAGAACAACTGGTTCTGGAGCCAACCAGACAGCAAGCTATTCTAAATTTGATATCGTGCAATGAGATAGGAATGATTACAGCCGAAGTCAGATAATCGTTCAGCATGGAAACAAAACTAAAGGCCTACTGAGACTGTACTGACCATTAAATCCCATTTGTATTAACTGCCCCAAATTCTACTCTTCACTACCTCTTGGGACCATTTACGGAGCCTAAATTTAAAATTTATCTACCAATCCCCATAGTTTGAGTCACAGCGGTCAGGTTTCTGGCACTGAGTCTGACTCTGTGACTCAGAAGGGAAGTGGGGTGGGGTGGGGCGAGAGAAAAGAGCTCTGGTAAAAAAGGATTCATTAGTTAGGGGAACAGAAAGGATGTTCTGTGGATGAGAACAAGATTCCCGGATGTTATGTTGCCTCCCAGGTGCCAGGGTCTGGGACGTCTCAGATTGAGTCTTCAGTATTCTTAAATGAGAGGGTGAACAGCCAGGAGTCGTGGTCCATGTAGGTTTCCAACGACATAAGGAGGAAGAGTGATGAAGTTCTGCAAAGTGAGTTCAGAGAGTTAGGTGCCAAGTTAAAGGGCAGGACCTCCAGGGTTGTGATGTCAGGATTGTTACCCAGGCCACATGCTAGTGAGGCCAGAAACAGGAAGATTATACAGTTTAACATGTGGCCAAGGAGTTGGTGTCAGAGGGAGGGCATATTTTTGGATTGCTGGGCTCTCTTCCAGGGAAGGTGGGACCTGTACAAAAGAGATGGTTTGCACCTGAACTAGAAGGGACTAGACATCTTAGTGGGAACATTTGCTAGTACTGCACATTGGGGTTTAAACTAGAGTTGCAGGGGGATGGGAACCAGAGCACCAGAACAGTTAGTGGAGAGGTTGTGGAGACAGATGTTAAGACCTCAGATAAAATCAGGGACCAGAAGGTTGAGCATGGTGCAACTAATGTCCTGAGCTCCATATACATCAATGCAAGTAGTATTGTAGGAAAGGCAAATGAGTTCAGGCATGGATCAACACCCTGGAATTAGTGAGACCTGGTTGCAGGAGCGATTAAGGGAAGAGAGCTGGCGTTACTAGTCAGGGAAAATATCATGGCAGTGCTCAATCAGGACAGACTGGAGAAGTTGTCTAGTAAAGCATTATGGGTGGAACTGAGAAATAAGAAAGGTATGACCATGTTAATGGGGCTATATTACAGGCTAACCACCAGTCCAAGGCATTTCGAGAACAAATTTGCAGAAAGATCACAGACTGTTGCAAGAAACATAAGGTTGTTGTTAGTAGGTGATTTTCACTTGCCACATATTGACTGGGACTCACAAACTCAAAAGGACTAGATGGGATTAGTGTTTGTCACGTGTTCAAGAAGGTTTCTTTAATCAGTACGTCTAAGTCCCATCAAGAGAGTGGGTAATACTTGATCTGCTATTGGGAATGAGACAGAGGAGGCAACAAAAGTTTGTGACGGAGAACACTTTGCATCCAGTGATCACAATGCCATTAGTTTCAAAGTAAATATGCAAAAAGATAGGTCTGGTCCGTGGGGTGTGATTCTAAATTGGAGAAAGGCCAATTTTGATGGTATCAGAGAGGATCTGGCAAGTACGATTGAGACAGGTTGTTCTCTGGCAAAAGTGTACTTGGTAAGTGGGAGGCTTTCAAAAGTGAATTTTTGAGAGTACAAAGCTTTTATGTGCCTGTCAGAATAGAAGATAAAGATAACAGGTGTAGGGAACCTTGGTTTTTAAGAGCCCTGGTTAAGAAGGAAAAAAAAGGAGGTGCATAGCAGGTAGGAACAAACTAGGTGCTTGCTTACAGAGTATAAGTGATCTCCTAAGAAAGAAATGGAGAGCGCTGAAAGGCGGCATGAGGTTGTCCTAGCAGACAAGGTGAAGGAGAATCCTAGGGATTCTACAGATACGTTAAGAGTAAAAGTATTGCAAATGACAAAATTGGTCCTCTGGAAGATCAGAATGGTAATGCATATGAAGAACCAAAAGAGATGGGGAGATATTAAATAATTTTTTTTGCATCTTTATTTACTCAGGAGATAGACACAGAGTCTAAAGAAGTGAGGCAAAGCTGCACCAACTTCATGAAACCTGTGCAGATTACAGATAAAGAGGTGTTTGCTGTCCTGAGGCAAATTAGGATGGAAAAATCCCCAGGGGCTGACAAGGTGTTCTCTTGGATCCTGCAGGAGGCAAGTGCAGAAATTGCTGGGTTCCTAGCAGAGTTATCTAAATCAGCCTTAGCGACAGACGAGGTGCCAGAGGACTGGAGGATAGCCAATGTTATTCATTTGTTCAAGAAGGCTCTAAAAATAAACCAGGAAATTATTGGGCAGTGAGCCCGACATCAGTAGTGGGAAAGTTATTGGAAGGTTTTCTGAGGGACCAGATATGTAAGTATTTGAATAAGCATTGACTGATTAAGGATAGTTAGCATGGCTTTGTGCATGGTAGGTCATATCTAAACAATATTATAGAGTTTTTTGAGGAAATTACTTGGAAAGTTGATGAAGGCAAGACAGTGGATATTGTCTACATGGACTTTAGTAAAGCATTTGAGAAGGTCCTGTGTGGGAGGTTGGTCAAAAAGGTTCAGTTGCTTGGCATTCAAGATAGGTAGTAAAATTGGACTAAACATTGGCTTTGTGGGAGAAGGCAAAGTGGTAGTAGATGGTTGCCTCGGAGGCCTGTGACTAGTGGTGTGCCACAGAAATCGGTACTGGATCTGTTGTTGTTTGTCATCTACAAACGTTTGTATATCAGCAAACTGGATGATAACGTGGTTAACTGGATCAGCAAATTTGTGGATGACTTCACGATTGGAGGTGTAGTGGGCACTGAGGAAGGCTATAACGGCTTGCACTGAGACCTGGACCAGCTGGAAAAATGGCAGATGGAATTTAATGCAGACAAGCACAAGGTGATGCACTTCGGTAGGATCAGCCTGGGTAGGTCTTACACAGTGAACGGTAGGGCACTGAGGAGTGCAGTAGAACAAAGGGATCTGGGAATACAGGTCCATAATTAGTTGAAAGTGGTGGCACAAGTAGATGTGGTTGTAAAGAAAGCTTTTGGCACATTGGCCTTCATAAATCAATGTACTGAGTACAGGAAATAGGATGTTATGTTGAATTTGTACAAGATGTTAGTGAGGCCTAATTTGGAGTATCGTGCGCAGTTTTGGTCACCTATCTACAGGAACGAGGTAAATGAGGTTGAAAGTGTACAGAGAAAGTTTACAAGGATGTTGCTGGGTCTGGAGGACCTGATTTTATAAGGAAAAGTTGAATAGGTTAGGAATTTATTCCTTGAAATGTACAGGATTGAGAGATTGGGAGATTTACTGTGCTCAGTTCTGGTCGCCTCACTACAGGAAGGATGTGGAAACCACAGAAAGGGTGCAGAGGAGATTTACAAGGATGTTGCCTGGATTGGGGAGCATGCCTTATGAGAATAGGTTGAGTGAACTCGGCCTTTTCTCCTTGGAGCGATGGAAGATGAGAGGTGACCTGATAGAGGTGTATAAGATGATCGTGTGGATAGTCGGAGGCTTTTTCCCAGAGCTGCAATGGCTAGCATGAGAGGGCATAATTTTAAGGTGCTTGGAAGTAGGTACAGAGGAGACGTCAGGGATAAGTTTTTTTTACGCAGAGAGTGGTGAGTGCACGGAATGGGCTGCCGGCAACGGTGGTGGAGGTACCTGGACAGGTACATGGAGCTCAGAAGAATAGAGGACTATGGGTAATCCTAGGTAATTTCTAAGGTAAGGACATGTTTGGCACAGCTTTGTGGGCCGAAGGGCCTGTATGTGCTGTAGGTTTTCTATTGCATGTTTCTATAAAGATATACAAAATTATGAGGGGGTATAGATAGGATAAATGCAAGCAGGCTTTTACCACTGAGGTTGGGTAGGACTACAACTATAAGTCATGGGTAAAGAGTGAAAGGTGAAAAATTTAAGGGGAACATGAGGGGAAACTTCTTCATTCGGAGGGTAGTGAGTGTGTGGAACGAGCTGCCAGCACACAGTGTATGCAAGCTCGATTTCAATGTTTAAAAGTTGTCTGGATGGGTACATGGATGGCAGAGGTACGGAAGGCTATGTTCCTGGCGCACGTTGATGGGAGTAGGCAGTTTAAATCAGTGGTCCCCAACCACCGGGCCGCAAAGCATGTGCTACCAGGCCGCAAGGAAATGATATGATTTGGCGATGTGAGTCAGCTGCACCTTTCCTCATTCCCTGTCAGGCCCACTGCTGAATTTGAACGCACAAGAAGTCATGACCCACGTGTCATCCACGTCAGTGAGGGAAGAAGATCAACTCCTCGAGCTTGCAAATGACGGTAGGCTGAAAATTATGTTTGACATAACATCTCTGCCAGCATTCTGGATCATTCTAGCCTTTAGTCAAGGCTAAATATCCTGAGATAGCCATGAAAGCACTGAAAACGTTGCTTCCATTTCCAACATCATATCGCTGCGAAGCGGAGTTTTCTGCAATGAATGCAACGAAAACTAAATTGCGGAATAGATTGGAGATAAGGAACCCCCTTCGAGTATCGCTGTCTCCCATCACCCCTTGATGGGACCGTCTTGTTGCAGGAAAACAAGCCCAGGGCTCCCACTGATTCAGTGATATTGGTGTGTTGCAAAGATTTTATATGTTCATACAGGGAAAATATGTGCTGTGTATTTAATATCCAAATGTTACTTAAAATGTTATGATGCTATTGACTTATCACTATATTCATGCGAGGAAAATATGCGCAGTGTTTTTAGTATTAAATTTGTTAGATAAACCCTTTTAGAAACGAAATTGAGTGTATTAGCCACAGGTGACTTATAGTTGACTTACCACCTATATTCCGGTCGTGATAAACACACCCCACCCCCAGAGTTGCCAACATCCCGTATTAACCGGGACATCCCGTACATTGGGCTAAATTGGTTTGTCCCATATGGGACCACCCTTGTCCTGTATTTCCCCCGCTAAGGTAGAGCGTTCCTATGAAACCTTTCGCGCCGAAACGGAGTAAAGCGAAGAAGCAATTACCATTAGCTTATATGGGAAAATTTTTTGAGCGTTCCCAGACCCAAAAAATAACCTGCCAAATAACACATAAAACCTAAAATAACAGTAACATGTAGTAAAACCAGAAATAATATGATAAATGCACAGCCTATATAAAGTAGAAATAATCTAGGTACAGTGTAGTTTCACTGAGCAGAATCACCAAAAACGATTTGCAGGAAAAAAAATTGGCATGTACACGTCACGCATGCGCACACAGGTGCCCCCGCAAGGCTTCATGGTCATGGTAGTCTTTCTCGGGGTAAACACAACGTATTTGACCGCTACTCTTGTCCGCTGGCAACCCCTCCCCCCTCCCCCCACCCCCCCGGTGTCAAAAAAGGTTGGGGACCCCTAGTTTAAATGGTTTGGCACAGACTACTTTTCTATGCCTCTATAAGGTGAGTCTTTGGAACTCTTCCTCAAAGGTGATGGAAGCAGCCTTAATATTTTCAAGGCAAAGATACATGTTCTTAATAAGAGAGTGAAAGACAATAGTGTAGGTGGACATGAATGTAGAATTGATGCTAAAACAAGAGCTATGACCTTATGTAATGGCAGAGGAAGCTTGAGCTGCCACATGGTGTACACTTGCTTAAAACTGCTTGCTTGTAAGGCTACCATTTGTGCTGTAGAAGCCTATAATCATCAGCAACCCACATTCTTACCTTCACTGCCACTGGCTATAAAGTCTTCATTGTTGCCTCCAAAACATGAATGAATTGTGTAAAATCCTTGTGTCACCCCTTGATACTTTCTCACTAAAACACGATCCTGCAAGTCCCATAGATGAACTCCCTGAAGAAAAAAAGAAATTTACACTAAAGTTGAAGATGTTTTTCCAATGTACTGTATTTCCCATATAACAGTTTTTTGAAAATATTTAATATTTAAATATCGTGGAGTTTAGGACTGGATGACACTTTGATGTCAAGCAATAATTAGAAATACCAAAGGTACAAGAAATGGAATTGTACTTTGTCATTATTTTTGTTAGAAGGTTCATTTGATCCTCTGTATATTTCCCAACTCTTAAAATTATTTTGCATTTACAACATTGGCACAAGGCTAAACACAACCATTATATCAGACTTTAAAAGTTTGGACAACACCATTTAGTATTATTGGTCTGAGTGCTTGCTATTGTTATAATCATACAGTAACACAGCACAGAAACTGGCTTTTCCAATCAACTTACCCATACCAGCCATGATGACCAATGATATGGACCCATTTGCCATATTTCCTCTAAACCCTACCTAGCCACATACTTATCTAAATATCTTTTGATTGTTGTTGTACTTGCCTCAATCACTTTCTCAGGCAGCCCTTCCCATAAATGCACACCCTCTGTGTGAAGCTGCCTCCAAGATTCCTTTCAAATCTTCTCATCTTAAACTTGTGCTCTCTAGTTTTTATTCTCCCTCCCAGGAAAATGACTGAGTGCATTCACCCTATGTCCCTCATGATTTTAAGTGCTTCCATAAAGGACACCTCTCAGACTTCTATGCTCCAAGGAATAAAGTCTTAACCCACCTAATTTCTTCCTGTAAATCAATCAGCTAGAAGCAATAATCAAACAGAAAACAATCGCTTAGGTAAGCTGAATTTCATCAAAACTAGTTCATTGGTTTTATGTAAGGCAAATCATAAAGACAAATTTGCTCAAGTTCTTTCAAAATGCAATGGAGGAAAACCTGTTGATATACTGTGTTTAGATTTCCAAAAGGCATTTGACAAAGTGCTACTTTCTTAGAAGTTTGCATAGCTTCAGCATGTCACCAGAAACTTTGACAAACAGTGGAGAGTATCCTAAACGGTTGCATCATGGCCTGGTATGGAAACACCAATGCCCAAGAACAGAAAAGGCTACAGAAAATGGTAGGTACAGTCCAGTCTATCAAAGGTGAAGCCCTCCCACCACTGAGGACATTTATATGGAGTGCTGCCTAGAGAGCAGCATCCATTTTCAAAGATCTCCATTCAAACTATGTCCTTTTCTCACTAACTACCATTATGTAGGAGGTACAGAAGCCTTAGGTCCTACACACCAGAATCAGGAAGAGATGATACCCTACAACTACTACTCTGACCGGATTCTACAATGTACTGACTCACTTTCAAGGACTCTTTACAACTCAAGTTACAATATTTTTATTTGCACTCTTTGTTTTCTTTTGCAGTGTTTGTCAATCTTTATGTATAGTTTCCTGTAAAATTCTACTGTATTTTTCCCCTGTAAATGCCTGCAAGAAAATCAAGATTCAAGATTGTTTAATGTCATTTCCAGTACACAAGTGTAAAGGAGAATTAAATAATTGTTACTCCTGCTCCGATGCAGCACAAAAGAACACAATAATTAAAAGATACGATAAATATAAATACATAAGATAGCTAACATACAAAGATTTTGATTATGTATCCATAAAGTGATCTATGTACAGGAGAGTCTAAAATAAATCTCAAGGTAATATATGGTAACATACACATACTCTGATAATAAATTTACTCTGAACAAGAAGAATCTCAACCTATCTATTCATTTTTCCTTCTATATTTTGTGTTTGTTGCTTTGAACACAAGAAGCTGGTGCATAAATTAAGAGCCCAAGGTATTAGAGGAAATCTGTATTCCTGGATTAAAAGCTAGATATCACATAGGAAACTGGGAACTGGAATAAATGTGTGCTTTTCAGGCTGGAGGGGTGTAACAGTGGAGAACGACATTGAAAAGACAAGAAGATGCAAGTTTCCAACAAGTAGTTAAAAGAGCAAATGGCATGTTGACCTTTACTGTAAAGGAATTGGAGTTTAAGATAATGCAAACACGAGGAAATTTGCTGATGCTGGAAATTCAAGCAACACACATAAAAGTTGCTGGTGAACGCAGGCCAGGCAGCATCTCTAGGAAGAGGTACAGTCGACGTTTCGGGCCGAGACCTTCGTCAGGACTAACTGAAAGAAGAGCTAGTAAGAGATTTGAAAGGGGGAGGGGGAGGGGGTGATCCAAAATGATAGGAGAAGACAGGAGGGGGAGGGTGGAGCCAAGAGCTGGACAGGTGATTGGCAAAGGGGATATGAGAGGATCATGGGACAGGAGGCCCAGGGAGAAGGAAAAGGGGGAAGGGGGGAAACCCAGAGGATGGGCAAGGGGTATTGTGAGAGGGAGAGGGAGAGAGGGAGAGAGAGAGAGAGAGAGGGAGAGAGAGAGAGGGAGAGAGAGAGAGAGAGAGAGAGAGAGAGAGAGAGAGAGAGAGAGAGAGAGAGAGAGAGAGAGAGAGAGAGAGAGAGAGAGAGAGAATGTGCATATATAAATAAATAACGGATGGGGTACAAGGAGGAGGTGGGGCATTAACGGAAGTTAGAGAAGTCAATATTCATGCCATCAGGTTGGAGGCTACCCAGACGGAATTATAAGGTGTTCCTCCTCCAACCTGAGTGTGGCTTCATCTTTACAGTAGAGGAGGCCATGGATAGACATGTCAGAATGGGAATGGGACATGGAATTAAAATGTGTGGCCATTGGGAGGATCCTGCTTTCTCTGGCAGACAGAGCGTAGGTGTTCAGCGAAACAATCTCCCAGTCTGTGTTGGGTCTCGTCACTATATAGAAGGCTGCATCGGGAGCACCGGATGCAGTATATCACCCCAACCGACTCACAGGTGAAGTGTCGCCTCACCTGGAAGGACTGTCTGGGGCCCTGAATGATAGTGAGGGAGGAAGTGTAAGGGCATGTGTAGGGAATTTAAAATAAGGAAGCTTTGTCACAGTTGTATAAGATGTTAGTGGGTTTAGGATCACTGGAGGCACTTCAAAGGAGGTTTACCACACTACCTCCTTGGATTAGAGGGTTAGATAATTTAATTTTGTATTCCTTGGAGTTTAGAAGAATGAAGATCTTATTCAAACATCACCTTCTCAGGCTCATTCAGCCACACCATCGCCATTGCCCCACATCCTTTGTTGTCAAGGAAGAGGAGGTGAAAAGGCTGTTCAGGGACCAAAATATCAAGGTGGCTGCTGGCTATAACTCTTGTCTCCCAGCCATCCTTAAACACTGCATTAACCCACTGTCTATAGTTTTCACAAACTTTTTCCAATCAGTCTCTTAATTTATGCAATGTTCCAGCAGGTTTTAAGAAATTAATTACTCCTCCAGTCCTGAAAAAAAAACAAAGATCAGTGGAATCAATGACTACAGGCCAGTTGCACCCTCAATAGTCATAATGAAGACTTTTGAAAGGCTGGTCATGTCATTTCACAAATCCATAACTTAAAATTTTATAGATTCACAGCAGTTCACTTACCTGCAGAGCCAACAGACCGGCAGATGACGCAGTTAACATCAGTCTAGACTTCATACTACAGCATATTGACTCTTTTGGTACATTTGTCAGGATTCTCTTTGCTGATTTCAATTCAGCCTTCAAAACCATCAACCCTGAGCAAGAGAAACGCTCCAAATTCAACATGCCAGGTCCCATCTGCAGGTGGATCAGATACTTCCTCTCTGACAGAAGGCAGTATGTGAGACTAGGCAAGTATATACCCACATCCTGCTCAGTCAGCACTGGTGCACAACAAGGGTGCATTCTCTGCCTTCTCTTATTTTCTCTATACACTAATGACTGTCCCTCTAGTGATCCATCAGTTAGCCTGGTAAAGTTTGTGGACAACACCATTGTCATCACCAGAGATGACACATTTCAAGTACCACCAGAGACTAAACAAGCTAGCGTCCTGGTGCAATCACAACAACTTGGAGCTGAATGCCTTCAAAATCAAAGAGATGCATATCAATTTCAGGAGAAATGAGTCTCCTCTCCACCCACTGACCATCAACAATGTTTCAACATTCAGGTTCCTCAGCATCATTATTTTTAGCATCTCATATAGGAGAACTGTATCTCCTTCATTAACAAAAAGACTCAGGAAAGGGTGTACATCTTGCACCAGTTGGTAAAATTCCATCTTCCCCAGAACATTCTCACACCAGGCATTACAGTCTGGTTTGGTGCAGTATCTTCTTGCAATATAAAAAAAAACGACAGTGAACTGTCAAGTCAGCAGAAAAAGCTGCAGCCTATCATTACTGCAGCACTTGCATGTGTCCAGGACAAAGTGGTAGGCAGGAAAAATCATTGCCCACACTAATCACCCGGCAAACTGCCTTTTCCAGAAGCTTCCTTCTGTTATTATAACAAAAACTTCACGCTTTTTAAAAGTTTCTTCCCCTTGGCAGTTAACGTGGTCGTGTTGTTAGCGTGCCCTCACCCCCTTCTATTACCTCAGTCACTACAGGTACTACAAATGCGTTAAATCACTTTTTATAATGCTGTTTACATTGTAAATACATGCTGGTATTTATGCATATTTTATTCCATCTCCGTACATTAACCTCTAACTTTATTTTTATACAATTCTTTATAATTGTTCAATGCTGTTTTTTGTTGTCTGACGTGCCAATATATCACAGCAAATTCCAAATAAATGGACATGTAAATGACAAATAAAGTTGATCCTTGATCGATCTAGCAAACCTGCACTGCCTCTCACAAACCTTGTCTGTCATTTAATATCACGGCCAATCTGATTTTAACATCAACCTCGTTTTCCCATCTAAACATCGTACAGTGGTTGATGTATGCTCATACCAAAGTCCTGTTCAATGCTTCAAGGCTTAATTGAGTGCTCCAACTTACAGTAGTTATTCCCCGAGTTACGAACAACTCGTACTTACGAAGAGCCTGCCATAAAGCCTATTATATTAAAAATTCGCTGGCTCGAGGAAGGAGAACGCCGTCCGCCATTTTAAGTTGGATCATGTTGCCATTAACACTGTGTTGAGTGTGTAACTTTGTATTTGGCTTAAATTTTTCTTAGCAAGTTTCACCCTGACCCCCCTTTTCCAGTCAGCACCACCCCCACTTGTCCCATTTAACCTGTCTCAGTGCAGGTGGGCTTTAGGACCCGGGGGAGCTCAGGGCCTGCTGCCCACGGCTGCTGCTGAATCCACAGTGTTTCTGTTCCATTGATGGAAAACGATCATGACTGAAAATAAAGTGGAAATAATAAAGCGATCGGAAAGAGGAGAAACGCCATCAGTCACTGGAAAAACGTTAGGCTACAGTCGGTCAATGATCGGAACAATTTTAAAGGTTAAAGTGAGAATAATGGAGCACGTGAAAGACCCTGCGCCGATGAAAGCTACAATTATTACGAAGTAACACAGTGGTTTAATTATTGAAATACATATGTTTCTTAATTGTTTTATATGCATAGAAAGGTAAAATATATACTGTATACTAAGGCAAACGTTTGACTAACTCACGCTAAATAATACCGGATGTACCTGTTCCGACTTACGTGCAAATCCGACTTAAAGACGGACTTAGGAACAGAAGTTGTTCATAACCCGGGGACTGCGTGTAAAGCAAAGATTTCACTGTTTTCCAGAATGTAAATGTTTCTGCATTCAGATTCAGTTTCCGTAAAACAAATTTAGCAAACATTTAAATGTTTGCTCTTTTTTGTATGACAGAGTCAGTGACCTTGTTTTCCCAAATTATGCTCCATCATCCACATTCTTTCCCAGTTAACCTCTGAAAACAAAATATAAGAATGAGGGGCTATAGGTCACTTGACACCTTAAGCTTACTCCACAACTCATAAAGATCATGGCAGGTCTTCAACCTTAAATCCACTTTCTATTGTATCCCTCAATTCTTCCAATATCCAAATCTATAAACCTGAGATTTGAGTGCAAGCTTCCACAGGCCACCTGGAATCAAAATTCTCTAAGATTCACCATTCTCTTGAGTGAAAACATATTCCCTCACTTATCCTAAATGACCTGTCCCTTCTTTCCAAATGGTGACATTCAGATCTGGACATTTCAGCCAGGGAAACGGTGACAAGTCCTCTAAGAATTTTGAGCAACACACAAAATGCTGGAGGAAATCAGGCAGGATCTAGGAGTTTTGTATGTTTCAGTGAAGCAACCACTTGTTCTTCTAAACTCTAGAGAAACAAGGCCTAGTTTACTCAAATTCTCTCATGTGACAGACTCACTGTTCCTGGAACTATCTATTGTACTTTTCTTTTTTAAGTCAGGCAGATCAAAACTGCACATGATACACCAGATGCTGTCTCACCAGGGCCCTATACTACTGTAGCAAGATATCTGTATTCCAATCCTCTCGGCATAAAAATCACTTGGCTTCCTAACTGCCTACTGCTCTTACGTTATCTTGTACTGAGCTATGTACAGTATAAGGACACCAGGATCTCTCTGAATATTAACAAGTCCCAAACTCTCACCATTTAAAAAAAACGACATTTGTTTTTCTAACATAGAGGGTAACCTCACTTTTTTAAGTCTACTCTATTTGCCATGTTGCCCACTCGTGCCCTGTCTACTGTCTACACCTTCTTGAAACCATTTTATATTCCCATCACTATTTACAATTTCTTAAGATTCTTGTATTCAGCAGACTTGGAAATTTTATACTTAGTCCCTAGAATCAAATTGCTGATATGACTTCTGAAAAGCTGGGGCCTAAACAACGACCCCTTTAATATCTAGTTAGTTGGTGTCTACCAGCTCAAGAAAGAGCCATCTGCTCCTGGACTTTTTTTCCTTGTCTGCTAACCTAATTTTTAAATTACTATATTGTACCACACGGTTTTATCTGGTTGGATGAGATCAACAGCAAGATCCAAAAGCCAAGGTGGTTCTGCAACTTTTTGTGGAGAGCGAAGGGCATGATAAGTTACAGAAAAGGTTATAGTTGTCTACTGCAACCAAGGAAGACCCTAGTTTGAGACAACTACTTGTACCACTGGACCCAGACTTCTGAGGTCGTGAGAGTGCAGAGCCCCATTTCAACAGCTTTTCCACAACTCTCCCACACATTTTTCAATGTTATCTGCGGACACAATGGATACTGCCATTACCAACACACTTCTGTGTTCTTTGATTGACTGTAAATGAACAAAATTAGCACAGACACCTACTGCAGATATGGACTGCCTTCATACATTGCTTTCGGCGACTGCAACCTCCAAATCTTCATTTTCATTGTGACATTCAAGATGAATTGGAACTTCAAGTTCTTCATAGTTCCTAACCTGTTGAAGTGGTGAAATGTTTCATTTTCACTCTTGGCTGTTTCTGGCATCACCAAGTCAGAATGCTTGAAACCACAATGAATAAAAAAAATTCTAAATTGTCGTACTGCTTATTTCTCACCAACTACCAGTGACCAAAAATCACTATATATATTTTTTTAAAGCACAAGCACATGCAAAGGACACTAAAATCTGTTCGCTCTAAGCGCAGTGTAGTGTGTAATGGCCACAAAGTCCGCATGACCGGTGCTAGCTAGAAACCATTTGGTCACAGTCTCCTGTCCCAATTAAGCAGTATAGTGTCCTAAACAAACAAAGGGAATCCCGGCTATTGTTTCAATTAGTTCTGTTCTTTAAGAGCTGTCCCAAATAAGTGCCTGCCATGATTAACAGATGGCCTAACTAGCTGGAATCCACTGTATTTTACTTTTGCAATTCCATTTCTTAGCTATGCAATTTCAAATTCAGTCACGGCTCCAAGATTTGAAACACTGATTTTGACTCTCTCACTCCTGGCAAAATTATCAGTTTAAAAGAAAAGGCAATTAAAGGTACATTGTTGAGAATGATGAGCTTACATATGGAATGGACTGTTTGGATGGCATGCAAACTAAAGGTTTTCACTGCATCTTGATAACATATATTCCCAGAGTTTTAAGTTATAAAATCTATGTTGCCTTTTTGGTTTCATGTTTGCTTCCATAAATAAGGGTCCATTACCGTAGAGACATTGCCCAAATGGTGAAGAATAAGCAGATAATCAAAAGGTAAAAATAACCATTACCCAAATAAAGGGGGATAGTTGTGCCAGATCAGTCTAGGTCATTGAAAAGTAAACCAGAATGGTTGTTAATGTCTTCACTATATTGAATGGATTATCTTTATAAGTCTTCAAGAAACAAATTGATTTTTGTGTAGTAATGAATGCATCTGGTAATAAGCCAACAGTTAGAAAATACAAATGATAGAAAGGAAGGGTGACAAGGTCAGAGGCAGGCTAGGAGGACAATGTCCTACCCCTCCTGTAATTGAATTGAAAGGGTGCGAGTTTTTTTAATGTGATCAACATGAGGATTCATCAGCACCTGAAAAAGGAAGTAACAAACATAGACTTTGGTTGTAAAGTATAGAAAGATAAGTATCTGCCATAAATAGTGTTCTGTACTCATGATCCTCTGCTACTGAAAACATCTGCTGAACCTTCTATTCAGCATGAAGATGATTAAGAGTGAGCTTCACCTGATGTAAATTATTGTTAATATAAATCTGAAAGAATTGCAGACTCAAATATGAATGCTTGTGAAATCACTGTAACCATAACTCTATTGCCTTACAAGGGTAAAATTATACACTAATTGGCTTGTTCAAGACAAGTTTCTGATTTAGGGCAGCACTTAAATTTGAAACGCCAATAGAGTAGCCATTCTCTTTCAGCAAATCTCATCCTACTGTGAAAATAATTGTTTTTCTTAATACACAAGATAAAATCAATACCCCAGCTGGTTCAAAAACAGCTGCAGACACTATCCTGAACAGATACCACAATCTGATCTGATCTGCACAGTTAAACTGAGATTAAAGTTCCCCATAACACTATTTTTCCTCTAGATTAATTCTCTCTTCATTATCCCGGCTGTTAAGAGAGCTGAAATGAAATCTCTCACTAATTTTAAACACTTTGTTTCTCAGCTCCACGCACAGTTTTTCTTGTTCTTCTGAGCCAAGGTCATTGCTGAAATAACCTTATTTTGGTGCTGAAGATCCAGGTGGATTTCAACTCAAGCTCAACAAGCAACAGCAATGTTTAGGGAATGAGATAAGACCTCATTATAACATTTTACCTTGAAGGTTACAAAGCATTTCTCAATCAGATTAATCCAATGATACCCAAGAAAGCTTTGCCAGGATTTAAGACTATTGAAAATATTAAGGGTTAATAATTGCAGTACAAATGTAAGAGTCAAAGTACTGGAGTATGTGGGAATCCCATGCTTCTAAACAATAAAAATACTCTAATCAGAAAAAAAGAACATTTCTAGTAAATCAGTTTCAACACCAACTCTAGGAAATTGCATTGTTTGCTTTAAATCAGATGTTCCTGAAGGCAATTTCCCAAATTGCCATCATTCCATGGTATTTCAATATCTGTATTACACAGCAGTATGTACTGTATTCTCAATTCCTGATCATTTATAGAGAGTGTCTATTGTTCTGCAAGTTGTCGCTGGTTAAACCAAGTATTTGCAGAGATCTTCCACTATTTCATTCAGCTTCATTCATATAGATTTTCTTCCTCCAACTTCACTATGTCCAGGAGTTGGTAACATTTGAACAGATGGTACACTGGAGATTGTACTTTTTAGAAAGAATCACTGATAACTCCCGCTATTTTGTGGATCAAAGGTGTACGTTGATTACATTCTTACAAATAAGCATGAACACCTTTTTCAGGCTTTGTGTTTAAAATCGAAGCGCAGAGATGAAGAAATCAGCTCATGGTAACAGAAATCCAAATACTCACAGATGATGAACCCTGTTACCATGACAGCCAAAGTTCCTGAATGCAAAAGAATTATGGTGAATAGCTAGAGGGATCTTCCCGTAGCAGGAAAAAAAAATCAAGGTGTAGAGGAACAGCAGAGGTGGTGGTTGATTTTAAGAGAGCCACTTCACTTTAACTATGACGAATTGAGTCAGTATTCTGAAGTTTGGTTGGATCTGTTTTGCCATTGTCAACATGTAGATTTATCACTGTTCTGATCTTCTCTGATGATTGGTCCACACAGAGGTCTCCATGTAGTTAAGGACAAAGCAACATGCAATCAGAGCCATTATCCAAGGTAAAAGGTTTTCATTCAGGCCTAAGGTTTAGAACCCTGTCCATCCACTTAAAAGTCTGCAACCCAACTTCACAAATGATGCAGTGACCAAGTCAAGTCTGCTTTTAGTAGAGCAAAGTTCTCTACTAAACTCTGCATTGACCCAGAATCAGTTCCTCAACCTTAGACAATGAGCTTTAAAAAAAGCTGATTAAAGTGATAGTGTTCTTTCCATCATTAAGGAGGCCTTAAAGGAAGTTGAACCAGGCCCCTAAGTCACCATCACCACTTAGTGTCAAAAGCAGAACAATCTTAAATCAGTTTGGGCTGTTTTGTGTAGACTTTACTCACTCAAGTGAATGGATTTCTCCTGTCTTTTCTCTTCATCAACCATGGTCTTCAGTTATATTTCATCATGCAGAGGGAAACATATGATTCTTGTTAAAAATTCAATTCCAAATAGTTGACTGCTTCTCCAGGTATCCCAGACAGATCAATGTACTTGCAGGTAGATATAACGGAGAGATCTTGCAGTAGAGGATGAAGAAAAAGCACATAAAAAGACAAAAAAAAAACACAAAGCTGCCATCAAGTGATAAATGCACCCCTCCCCATTAATCTACTCAGCTTCACTAAAAGTGAAAAAAGAGCTTCTTTCACTGCTTGAATGCAGTTAACAAAATCGGAAAACATCAAGAGCCAATCCTAATTAACCATTTCTACACAGCTTATGATGCATTTAAATCAACATTCAACTGGTCTTGTTAATAAATGCTATGATTCTAGTTAAGGTCTACAACTACTAATGGATAAATCCCATGTGCAAATGCAAGCTGAACAATATGTACAATACTGTGGATTTTACCAAGGTATTCTTTTTAGTTCAGCTTGCTTTTCTATGTCTAATATCTAAGCACTTCCAACTCAAGGCAAAACACCATACATCACAATGGAAACAGAAGTTCATAAAAAAAAAATCACCATGCAATGATGAAACCCCTGGTTTGATCAACGTGGAATTTTACATCAGGTCAGAGTTGGCTCCAGCTTACATAGGTTAAAGATAATGTAATTAATTAAACCAATCCTCTTATTCAGCAAACCATAATGGAAGTAGATGTGTAAGGATGTGGAGAAATGTGGGTGGAGACGCGGGCAGTCCACAAGTAGCTTGGCTGTGATATCACAGTAAACAACATCCAACATTTAATCAGAGAGTAATGATGCTCAATTGGCAAGGGAATGGAGAAATAGCACATATACAATCATCCTAACATCTGTAGTCAACTCAAAAGGAAAACAGGCAGGGCAAAATGCATTGCTAGGTTGTGGTTTTGAGTTCACAATCCGTTAGCCAGCTACTGCTGAAGCAAAGATACGCTGATACACCTCACTAAACTTCCAAAATAATTTGCAGTTAAGGCTGGGAGAATCAGTCACCACAGGTTAATATTGCAATGGATGTTCCAGGTTTGATTAGTGAATGGCTGATGCTACGTCACTATTTTGAATGAGAACTTCTTTTAAAATAAAAGTTTGTTTTATCATTCTACTCAAAACATTCATAATCACAGAATTACATTCATTCATAGAAATTAGGAAAGCAAATATGGAGAACAAAGTATCATTTGCAGAGAAGATTAAGGAAATTTCCAAGTATTATCTATATACTAGAAGCAAGAGGTTAACCAAAGAAAGAGACCAAAGGAGGAATTGCACATGCAGCCAGAGGATGTGGGTGAAGTTTTGAATGAATTACTTCTCATCTGTATACAATAAGGAGAAATACATGGTAGTTGAAGAATTTGCTGAGGGTTATAGGTATATTATTGAGCATGTTAACATTAAAAGATAAAATGCATCAGATGTATTAATGGGCATTAAGGTGGTTAATTGCCCAAGGCCTTATGAGATATATTGCAGGTTGCTCTGGGAGATAAGGAAGGAGATTATTGGGGAGTTTTAAAATCTTTGCTGCCACAGGTTTATTGTGGTACTTTTATTGATGAAGGTAGCTAAGATCAGTCAGGTTGCTACAGATCAGTAAGTCTAGACTGAATGGTGGAGGTTAGTGAAAAAAATTCTTTGGGACAGGTTTAATCTACACTTGAAAAGGTAGTGGTAGATTAGCGATAGTCAGTAAGGCTGTGGATGGAGTCCTGGCGGATTAATTTGATTTGAACTTTTTGAAGTGACGAAGGTAGTGCTGTTGACCAGATTTATATGGACTTCGGTGACACCAATGATAAAAGGCCCCAAAGATTAGAGACCAGGAGATCCAAGACAAAATGAAAAACTGAATTCAAAGTGGCTTGGTAAAAGGAGAAAGAAAGAAATAGTGGACAATTGCTTTTGTGATTGGAAACTTGTGACTAATAGCATACCACAGGGATCAGTTTGGTTAGGACAGAGTGAGAATATTGTGTATAGTTCACTCTATAACACTATAGGAAGGACATGACTGCACTGGAAAATGCAGGACATTTACCAGGATGCCATAAATTATCAGGATACCATAATAGTTTGATCTAAAAGCAATGTGTAATGCCTAAACAATGGAGACTACAATGGGATGAGGGAGGATCTGGCTAGTGTAGACTGTGAACACAGGCTGTATGGTGGGGTAGTTGAACAGTGGAAGACTTTCAAAGAGATTTTTCACAGTGTTCAATAAAAGTATATTCCAATTGAAAGCAAGGACAGTAAGTGTGGGGAGAGCCAGCCTTGGATAACTAAGGAAATAAAAGAAGGCATTAAACTAAAAGTTCACGCATACAAGGTCGCCAAGAGTAGTGGAAAACTGGAAGATTGGGAAAACCTTGAAAAGCAACAAAGAACCACTAAGCGAGCAATAAAAAAAAAGGGGAGCCGGATTATGAACATAAGCTAATACAAAATATAAAAATGGGTAGTAAAAGTTTTTATAATTATATAATGTAATATAAGTGGCTAAAGTGAATGTAGGTCTCTTGGATTACAAGAAGGGGGAACTGATATTGGGTAATGAGGAAATGGCAGAGGCTTTGAATGACTATATTGTATGGTCTTCACCATGGAGGACACGTCTACATGCCAAAGAGAGATGTCATGGATGTGATGGGAGGTGAGGACTTCAATACAATAGCCATCACTATTGTGCTGAGCAAACTTATGGGCCTGAAGATAGACAAATTCCCTGGTCCTGATGGAATGCATCCCAGAGTACTGAAAGACATGGCAGAACTTATAGTAGAGGGTTTGGTGATAACTTACTAAAATTCCCTGGACTTTGGGTAGATCCCAGAGGATTGGAAGACAGTGAATGTCACACTACTATTCAAAAAGGGATGTAGGCAAAAGGCAGGTAACAAAAGGCCAGTTAGTTTAACATCTGTGGTTGGGAAAATGCTTGAAGCTATCACTAAAAAAGAAATAGCGAGGCATCTGGAACGAAATGGATCCCATCAGGTAGACACAGCATGAATTCAGCAAAGGCAGGTCCTGTTTGACAATCTTACTTGAGTTCTTTAAGGATATAACGAGCCCAGTTGATAAAGGGGAACAGATAGACTTTACTTACTTGGATTTCCAGAAGGCATTCAATAAGGCACAACATAAAAGACTTAACCATAAGATAAGGATGCATAGAGTTGGGGGTGATGTATTAGCATGGATAGAGGATTGGTTAGCTCATAGAAAGCAGAGAGTTGGGATACATGTGCGTTTCTCTGGTTGGCAATCAATGGTGAGCAGTGTGCAGCAGGGGTTGGTGCTGGGCCTGCAACTGTTCATGATATACATTAACAATTTGGAAGAGGGAACCAAGTGTAGTGTATCTAAGTTTGCTGATGATACTAAATTGAGTAGAAATGCAAATTGTGTAGAAGATACAGAGAGTCTGCAGAGAGATATAGATAGGATAAGTGAGATAGGGTAAGGTTTGGCAGATGGAGTACAATGTTGGTAAATGCAAAGACATCCACTTTGGAAGGAAAAATGAAAGAGCAGATTATTATTTAAATGGTAAAAAAATTGCAACATGCTGATGTGCAGAGGTACTTGGGAGTGTTTGTGCATGAATCACAAAAGGTTGGTTTATATGTGCAGCAGGCTATCACAAAGGCAAATGGAATGTTGGTCTTCATTGCTGGATCTTACTGAATGGTGGAGCAGGCTCAACGGGTCAAAAGGCCTACTGCTGCTCCTATTTCTTATGATGGAACATTTCATTTATGAGGAGAGACAGAATAAGCTGCGTTTGTTCTCAGCACAGAGACTGAGGGAACCTGACAAAGGCCTAAAAAATTCTCCCCATACTGAGATATCTAGAACCAAAGGACATGGGTTTAAGGTGAAAAGAAAGAAGGTTAGAGAGGAATTTAAGAATTTTTTTTTCAACCCAGGTGATTATAATCTGGAACAATGAAATGGTGATGGAGGTAGATACACCAAGAACATTTGGTGCATATTGCCAAGGCATTAAAGGCTATGAATCAAGTGCTTGTAAATGAGACAAGTGGGCCAAAGGACCTTTTTCTGTGCTCTATGACTGTAAATTTTAATCAAATATGGTAACCACAGAACAAAGGAAAAACAATGGCAATCATAAACTTTTAAAGGAGCTTATCAGGGAGTAACAAGAACTGGAACAAAGAAGCAGAATCTTTATTTAGATGAGACATAAAAAAGATGATGCATAATACTGCACTCCACCACTACTTCACTGGAATGCAAGTGGAAGTCAACACCTACAGTTCTAGAAATCAAAGCAACCAAGCAAATAGCCAGGAGGAGGAAATGAAAAGGCTCAACTACAAAAATATATTACATTGTACATAAATTAAATGACTAAGAAACAAATTAGAGAAAGGATTCTAATGCTAAGTAAATACCACCTGGTCATTATTAAAACAATTTAAAATAAACATCAGAATTCCTCATAGCTATTTCTGTACATGACATACAAGAAGATGTAGAATATTACAGTGTGCTCAAGATGAAATCTGGGATTAGTTTTGAATACAACCAGGTGAAATCTTAATTTATTATGAGATGCAGTGTGGAACAGGCCTTTCTGGCCCAGTGAGTCACGCTGCCTAGCAACCTACCTATTTAATCCTAACCTAAGCACAGGACAATTTACAATGATCAACTAACCTACCAACTGGTACATCTTTAGACTGTGGGAAGAAATCAGACCACCCAGAGGAAACTCACAGAGTCATGGGGAGAATGTACAGACTCCTTACAGACAGCACCAGAATTGAACTTCCACACCCTGAGCTGTAATACTGTGTGCTAATTGCTATGCTACTATGGCACCCATTGCTCTGAATACAACGTGCAGACATCCAAACCTGGAGTGAAGTAACTTCATACCTATATATTTATGGATTCTACCTTTGGTGTGTTTAAAATCAACAGAACCTAAGCATTACTGTGCTGCAGTTTTTTGACTAACTTGACTTGATTTTGATTCTGAAATCCTTTCCTATACCAGAATACTGATTAAATAAAGCAGGTGCAAGTAAAATACAACAGATTCAACTCTGTTTCACCATCCATTGTGTCATGAGATAGAAAAATTCCCAAATGTAAATTTCATTGTCATGTAAGTACACCGCCCACTGAATAACATTACACTACCTTTAATGTGCGGGTATAGATAGACCCATTGGGCTGAGATACAAAATATATGCTGGCAGCTAAAGCATCAGTAAGTACTATAAAGGATGTTTAACATGATAGCTTTTAAATCATAAAAATTACCAAGCTCACTCCTAGTACAAAGGTCACATGGTCAGTAGAATATTCAGTCATAGCTTACAAATTCAAGGCGGGGAACAAATACAAAATTTCTGGAAGATTTAAATAAGACTTTATCTTGTTAATATACAGCATAAAATAAATAATTTTAAAATGTTATTATTTCTCTTTTTGTCATTTGACAATTTCAATCATATTGAGAATCGACTTCAACATTATTCCATCTCCTTTTAGGTACTTACAGTGGTGCTAGAAAGTTTACGAACCCTTTAGAATTTTCTCGATTTCTGCATAAATATGACCTAAAGCGTGAAGATCTGATCACATAAGTCCTAAAACTAGATAAAGAGAACCCAATTAAATAAACACAAAAAAAATTATATTTGTCCATTTATTTACAGAGAAAAATGATCCAATATTACATGTATCTGTTGGGAAAAAAGTATGTGAAGATCTAGCATTATCAATTCATTTAAAGGGGAAATTAAGAGTCAAGTGCTTCAATGAATGGGATGACGATCAGGAGTGAGTGGGGGAGGCCCTGCCCTTTTTAAAGAATATAAACCTGGGTCTTCACTATCAAAGTCTGATCTTCACCACACAGGTTTTTGGAAGTGTGCCATGCCTTGATCAAAGGAGATTTTTGAGGACCTCAGAAAAAAAGTTGCTGATGCTTACCAGGGCTGGAAAAGGATACAAAACCATTTCTAAAGAGTTTGGGCTCCACTAATGCACAGTCAGGCAGATGGTGTACAAATGGAGGAAATTCAACATTGTTGTTACTCTCTCCAGGAGTGGTTGACCAACAAAAATCATTCTAAGAGCAAGGCATGTAATATTCCAGGAGGTCACAAAGAACCCCAGGATAACTTCTAAGGAGCTACAGGCCTCTTGCACTGGTTAATGTCAGCGTTCATGAGACTACCATCAGGTAAATGCTGATCAACAAAGGTGTGCATGGCAGGATTGCAAGGAGAAAGTCACTACTCTCCAAGAAGAACATTGCTGCCCGATTAAAGTTTGCTAAAGACTACGTGGATAAGCCAGAAGGCTATTCAAAGAACGTTCTGTGGACAGATGTGTCCAAAATAGAACTTTTTGGCTTAAATAAGAAGCATTATGTTTGGCAAAAAGTAAACACTGCATTCTAGTGCAAGAACCTCATCCCATATGTGAAACATGTTCGTGGCACTGTGACAATTTGGGCCTGCTTTGCTGCCTTGGGACCAGGGTGGCTTGCTATTATTGATGGAACTACGAATTCTGAATTGTATCAGCAAATTTTACAGGAAAATGTCAGGGTATCCGTCCGTGAAGCGAAGCTCAAGAGAAAGTGGGCCATTCAGCAAGACAACGACCCTAAATACACAAGTCGGCCAACCAAAGAAGGGTTAAAAACAGAAGAAATTTCATGTTTTGTTATGGCCAAGTCCTGATCTTAATCCTATAGAAATACTGTGGAAGGACCTGAAGCAAGCAGTTCATGCAAGGAAGCCCACCAACATCCCAGAGTTGAAGTAGTTTTACAAGAAGGAATGGCCTAAAATTCCTCCAAGCCGACGTGCAGGATTGATCAACAGCTGCCAGAAATGTTTGGTTGAAGTTATTGCCGTACAAGGGGGTCATACCAGTTACTAAACGCAAAGGTTTACATACTTGTTCCAACAAATACATGTAATATTGGGTCATTTTTCTCAATAAATAAATGAAAAAGTATTAATTTTTTGTGTTATTTGTTTAATTGGGTTATCTTTATCTAGATTTAGGACTTGTGTGAAGATCTGATCACACTTTAGGTCATATTTATGCAGAAATAGAGAAAATTCTACAGGGTTCACAAACTTTCTAGCACCACCGTATATACTCATTTCATGTTTTAAACAACTCCAAGGACTGTGCTTGATCTTCAGCTCACTTAATAATAAAATTCAATAGAAAGCAAGTTTGCTTCCATTTAAATGGTTTACATGGGCAAACCATAGTAAGGCACTTTAACCAAGGCAAGATGGTGAGGTGAATACCCAAAAGATGTCACAGACTTGTAGAACGCTATGCCAATATGCAAAGATTTAGGAAGCTTTCAACAGTTGATGCAAAGGTCAGGATAAGGTCCTAGGGGTAAGCTTAATCAAGGGCAAGAAAGGACTTGTAAATAAGGATAATAATTTCTTGGAAATGGGGAACCAATAATTGCAGCAAATAAGGGTTGGGTGACAGGTCTTGAACAGAGGTGTTCACAGCAGATGGTATTTGTAAAGGCGACCTTGACAGTGATGGGAAAGACAAGTCAAGATATAAAAACAATACAGTAGAAGGTTGTGGTAACTATGAGGAGGTGGGGAAAAGTATGGACTTGGAGCAGCACAGTGGCAAAGATGGTAGAGCCGCTACCTCATCTCTACAGTGACCTGGTGCTGTGTAGATTTGGCACATTCTCCCTATGACTGCAGGGATTTAGCTAGGTCCTTGGGTTTCCTCACAAATCTTTAAGACATGTGGGTTGGTAGATTTAATGCCCACATTAATTGCCTGAAGTAGAAGGGTAAGTGGAAGAATCTGGGGGGATGGGGGGAGTTGGTGGGAATGTGGGAAGGAAAAAAATGGGATTAGAGCAAGATTACCATTAAATGGGTGCTTGATGGTCAACACACATTCCATATGAATTTATTTTTTCTGTGCCATTTCTGAGAGCAACCCCATTGCTTCACTAATTTTCCCAGTCACATATTCATCCCCATATTTCCAATAACTCCCACTCCAGATTCTATTACTTAACTACACATAAGAGACAACTTACAGTGGGAAATTAAATTACCGACCAGCACGTCTGGGAAGAAACTTGAGCACCCGGAAAACATGAAAGCCAGAGATCAGAACCTGAATCATGGCACTGTTAGGCAATGGTTCTACCAACTATGTTATTAGGTCCAATGGGTGAAGGGCCTGCTTCTGTGCTGCATATGAACAGATGGACGATGTTCAGAAGGCTTTAGTGATAATTCAATGTGCAGTATAAAGTTCAATTTATGAAATTAGCCAAGGTGGAACCATACTTCAGTTTCTGTTTGGGTCTGGTAGACATTAGCAAATGATGATAGATACAGTACATAGTGGAGAGTAAAGTCCTTGGCCACTTGAACCTGATGAAAATGTTATTACAGGAAATATATTCCACACTAAAACTAAATGATTCCTCTCTGCTTTACATACCTGAGTTGCTACATTTAACAAGGCAAACCTTCCATTTTTCGAAACTGTAAACGACATTATAGGATGATCCTCTTGTACTCTGTAATAAAAATAAACAAGAATCAAACATAACTTTAACTCACTGGAATTACTTTACTATCATTCATAACAGAATTAGTGAGGAGATATTCAGTATTATTTGAGTCAGGATGCTTCATCCTTCCCATAAATGTCAAAAAAATCTTAAAAATAATATCCCATCTTAATAAAGAAAGCAAATGCATACTATTTTATTTGAGAATTAAGGATTTTACCAAAAGACACAAGAGCAGAATCAAGCCATTCAACCCATCAAGTCTGCTCAGCAATTTTTTTTCCCCATCAACTGAAGTTATTTGGATTAGAGGGTTGTCAGGATTCTATAACTTGATGGAATAGAAGCAAACAGTTGGTCTTAAAGTGCTATTGCCAGTTTCAAATATCAGCTAAATTATTATTTTATCACAGTACAAAGAAGTATGTAAAAGTAGAGCTGTGGACGCATATATGAAGAGTAACTTAGAATTCCCAATATTTGGTACACATCTCAAACTGTGTAAACTAAATGATCTAAGAAGGAATGGTTATCCCAAGTTCCTGGACTCACAAAATTCAAATTAAACAAGTCAGTAAATTATCAGTATAAATAAACTTAAGTCTAAACATTGATTAGACCACCATGTCTGACACCTAAATGCAGTACGAAGGCCATTTTCATTACCCCCAACTGAACTTGTTCTTCCCTAAAATTTAGAAGGTCAAGTAATTTTCAAAATAGGAACTATTCAATTTCAATGCTCTTCCATTAGCTAATATCCAGCCACTTTTTCAAAACAGACAGAATAGATTGAACTACACACACAAAATGATGTGAACAACTGGTCGTAACAGCTTACATATTCCTATCTGTCAGGTCCTCAAAGTTGTAGCCTCGTATCCTTTGATGTGTATCTGAGGCAAGAACTGTTTTCCCGTCATTTAGATACCATAGGCATTGCACTCGCACACCTTCCCATGAATCCAGTAGATTTCCCTCCAAATCCTAGCACAGACACAAAGCATATTAGTAAAGCCTCTGTAAGGTTGTATAGTATAACATAATTCTGTTTCCATTGCATTCCTTCCCCAAAAGCATCAATGTCCAATGTGCAGTGGCAATTATCTATTATCAGACCTCTATGACTATTTATGAATGTGGATTGTCATTAAGTTTTTAACATTGGAAAAATATTAAAACCTTATCCAATCATCCTCAATCAACATTCAATTTGACCAATTATTATCATCAAAATATGATAAAATGAAGACAGACCCTAAAGAAGTTGATGAATGGAAGGATATCAGGGTTCAAGTCCAAATTCTTAGGTAGCAATGTAGGTAGATATGATATGGTAGTGAAGGCGGCATATGGCATTCTTATCTTCATAGACAGAGAATATAAACCAAAACAATAATTTGCAACTAACCAAAACAATCATTTGACTTCACTGAGTATTGTGTGCAATTCTGGTTGTCACACAACAGGAAGAATGTGGTTGCACTGGACAAGCTGCAGAGGAAGTTCACAAGAATGCTGCCTGGACTTTATGGAAGAAATTGAACAAGCTTGTGTAAAGGGGCTGAGAAGGTAACCTAATAGAAACATACAAGTTTATGAGAGGCACAGATAGAGTAGATGGTTATTGCTTTCCTCATGGCAGTGGCATCAAAAACAAGAGGAACGAGTTTTTAAGCAAAACTGAGGAGAAAGTAATTTTCTTTACACAGTGACTGATATCTGAGACTTGCTGCCGGAGATGGTGACGGAGTCAAATACGATCACTACATTTTAGAGGCATTTAGATCGGTGGTTCCCAAAGTGGAGAATATCGCTCCCCTGGCGCGGTGGGAGTTTTAATGGGGGGCAATAAAGATAAAGGTGGTGAAAGGGGCACTCAGTAGCAAGGGGGACAGCTGAGAAATTATAGACTTAATTTAAGAAATGAAGTACTTATTATAAGCATTTGCTCATCAGTGCCTCTTAGTTGATTACAATGATCACATAGTCACCTCATCTCTTACTAATCCATCATTCTCTTAAGACATTGCTCAAAGTGAATGCAGTTGTTGAAAAGCAATGTGACACTTCTGTACGGCACATCTTGAGAAACCTGGACTGAAGAAATTGTATTATTTCTGGGTCTGGCTCGAACATTATTGCTGTTCAATATTGCAACATGGTGTTGGCTAGTACAATTCTCATCTGCTAATCATCTAGTGACACAATTCCTATGAATTGGGGTGTCTTGACCGCATTTCTCTAGCCCACAGCTACCCCATTTTATGTATCTTCAAGCAGAGAGTCAGGTTTTGTCTGAACTATGTTGATGTCTTTATTGATCACAGTGTTTGATGAGGGATCTACACAATAGGCAATTAACCGTCAACATTAATCCATAATGAAAATGGCAGAAGCAGACCAAACAAAAAAAGTGCAGACAGTATAATGTGACATATCTGAAATTTGGATTTACACCACCACCAAGCAACCAACAACAGCCAATGCTGTGTGAACCAGATTTTTTTTAAGATGAGGCAATGAAATCATCCAGGCTTCTTGAACATGTGAAGAACTTGGCTCATTTTCAATCACTTTGTGAAAACTTTTAGAAATGGAAAACACTTCAAAGCATATTTGCCAATACTTCACAACAAATCAGTGATGGTTTGAATACTTCATACATTTCATTGCTCATTGCTAAATCTGGAAAGCCCCATACAACTGGAGAAGAACTCATTCTGCCAGCAGTAAGGGAGGGAGGTTCTGAGTAGTCTTACATAAGTCACCAGTCTAAATAATTAAAGCAATTTCACTTAGTGACAACTCTGTTCAAAGATG
Source organism: Mobula hypostoma (assembly GCF_963921235.1). Lineage (NCBI taxonomy): Eukaryota > Metazoa > Chordata > Chondrichthyes > Myliobatiformes > Myliobatidae > Mobula > Mobula hypostoma. The sequence goes on along the minus strand of NC_086098.1, from coordinate 116,928,997 downwards.
AATAGATGAAATGTCTCAAAATGTGGAAGACACCTTGTGCAACATACTTAGGACAACAGAGTTGCTTTGCAGTTGGATAAGACAACATTGCCAGGCAACAAATTTTTACTTCTCAATTATGTTTGTTTCATAAAAGATAAAAGCATTGTTTAAGAATTATTATTTGCAAAGGGTCTAGAAACAGGGAGAGTCAATATTTTAGGTTGTTGAGCAATTTTCCCAAAGAGAAGGACATTCCACTCACCAACATTTTTGCTTGTGAAACAGATGGGGCACCAATGTTAGGACATCACAGTAAATAGTTATTACTTTCTTGAAAAAAGTTGTACCTAACATATTTACCATTCACTGTGAAATTCAGAGAACACCTGGTTGCAAAAATATCTAAGTGTTCAGCTGCACAAATCATTTATTATCACAGCGGTAAATAAAATATAATCCCATGCTCTCAATTCTTGACTATTTCCGAGAGCTTTGTATTGAAAGTGATGGAGATGTTTGAACACTTTCTGTTGCACACCGAAGTCAGATGGCTCTCAAAGGAAATTGCCTGAGACACTGGTATGCTTTTTGAAACTGATAAAATTCTTTGAAGACTGAAATGCTTCATTCAGGCATGACACCGCTTATTTGTCAGAAATATTTTCAAAGTTTAATGGCATCAATCTTCAATTGCATGGAAATGATGTGAATCTTATTAAAGTCAAATCATTTGTCTCCACATTTCTGTCCAAGTTAATCCTATTTAAATGCAGCATCGGCCATTGTTACCTTTTCTAATCCCCGAGCCTCAGAGTTGGAAGAAAAATACCGGATGATGATCTTCAAACAGTGCCCACCTGAGAGAGCTACATGTCAGAGAGATTTCAGGATTTTCTCTCAATCCAAATTCCAGATTGCATAATAAAATCCATTTCTGAACATCCATTTCTGTAATGAGGAATCAACAGGAAGGATGGAGAAAGAACTAGTGTTGTTATAAAATAATTTGAGCTGAAGCCAATGTTCAAAAAATTATATCAAAATTTTTGGTTGCAGAATCTTTGAATGCTGTTCTACACAGTGAAAATGTCAAGTTCTGCATAGGCAGGCACCTCCCAGTCTCCACCCAGCTAACAGGAATCACCTACCATTCATTTCCAAATCACCTGCAGCCTATTTAAACCCAGCTCTCATCCATAACCCTTGTACACTCATTGAACCAGCTAGCCTCGAGCAGTTGCTCCTAGCCTTCAGTTACATTGTTGCCTGTGGTATTTAGTATTTGTTCTCTCTTATTTTGTGGCCTTAGTAGCTAGTTGTTTTTGAGTCTATTATTAAAGTTATCATTCATTTCTGAATTGTGTTTGCTGCTCTGCTTTTGGGTCAAGCCTCCTCTACATTTCCTGACAGATTGAGTGAACCATCCACTGACCCAGCAGAGTATGATGAGCACATGACCCAGAAGCAGCAGAAAATCAACGACCATCTGCTCACCATTCTCTTCCAACTCTCCATTTCACTACAGCAATCCCGCAACAATTAACCTTTTCCCTCTGAACCTCAGATTCCGGTGCCCAAACACTCCTGATGGATCCCCAATCCGATGTCGCAACTTCTTGTCCCAGTGCATCTTACACTTCAAGCTCCAGCCAGCTTAGTATTCTACAGCCAAGATTGCTTTTACCATCTCTCTTGACTGGGCAAGCTCTAACCTGGGCCACCACTCACTAGGACAATAAAACCAACACTTGCAATAAATATAAGGAATTCACTGTTGAGATGCACTGGGTTTTCACACATCCGGGAAGTGGAAAGGTGTCACTGGATTGGATACTTTGCTTGCATCAGTGCTTACATTGCTGGATTACACTGTGGAATTCAGGACACTTGTGGCGAGCGCAGCTGAAATGCGGAAGCGTTGCTGGCCCATTACCATCATGGCCTCTAGGAGCACTTGAAAGACAAATTGTCTATCCAGGAGATGCCCACTGACATTGAATGCCTCATCACTCTGCCCCTCTGTATCAATATGCATCTCATGGAATGACCCTCCAGATCATCAGCTAGCCTCCCAGTTCTGTTCCCAGAACCATTTCAGGCTGCAGGACCCTCCTCAGCAATGCCTTCAGAACCTAGGGAAAGCTCCATTAATACCGTTAAGAGTGTGAGTGTCAGTGGAGAAACACCTTATGTGCCCACTGTGGAGCAGTCGACCACCAGTACATTAAATGCCCACCGTGTCTGGGAAATGGTACCACCAAGTAGAGGGGCCTCCCCCAGCCCCTTGATCTGGCACCATAGCCTGACTTGCTCCCTCTGTTGTTCTCCACACTCCCAACACCTCTATGTGCACAGGAAGTTCTGTTGGATTCTGGCACAGACTTATGGACCAGACTCTGTGTGCGGCTTGGACATTCTATGAGCCTCTCACCCCTTCTGCATCATGACAGACCTCCCTTGGGGTATGAGATGGTCAGAGTATGCATATAGCCTGTTCACATGAGCATCGGAGAATATCGCAAGTCCGCCTAATTTGTCCTGATCGACTCACCCAACTTACTCACTCTGATCTTAAGTTACCCTTGGATCTCCACTTTCGATCCTCACTTTGCCTGGTCATCTGGTTCACTGCTGAGGTGGGGACTCGCATGCTGGATCAGCTACCTGCAAACTCAGTTGACATCACACCGTAAATCCTTGGAGACGAAGGTAACCACTGACCTCACCAAATTCCAACAGGAATACCATGACTTTGACATCACCGTCAGTACGAGGGAAGCCAGCACCCTGCCACTTTACAAAAAAATGACTGTACGATTGACCTCCTTCTGGGCACCACCCTTCCCTGAGGTCACCTATTCTCCCTCTTCCCTCCTAGACCCTAGCCATGAATGACTACAGTGCTGAATTGCTACATCATCGCTTCATTTGACCATTCCAGTCCCCAGCTGGTGCAGGACTCTTGTCAAAAAGAAAGATGGGGGTTTTTATCTCTGCATCGACCACTGTGGACTCACCAAAATCAGCATAAGGAATTACTACTCTCTCCCCTTGACGGATATCACATTCAAAACACCATGCAGGGCCCAGATCTTCACCAAAATGGATCTACAGAACATGTACAACTTGATCCACATCTCCTACGGGGATGAGAGGAAGACGGCGCTCATAACACCCACTGGCCAGGACAAATACGTAGTGACGTCTTTTGAATTTTCAAACAGTCCAGCCATTTTCTAAGCCTTCATCAATGATATCCCCTGAAGCATGCTACACATGGTATCTGTGTCTACCTCGATGACATCCTTATCTTCTCCATCGCCCCTCAAGACGTCTGTTGCATCCATTCAGTCCTTCAGCGTCTCCTCAAAAATCAACTGTACAAGTTAGAAAAATGCTAGTTCCACACCCCAGTCATTTCCTTCCTGGGTTATGTCCTTTCACCCCAAGGCATAACTCTGGACCCAGAGAAATTGTGCCCTATCGTTGGATACTTCTTGGGATTCTCCAATTTCTACTGCTGTTTCATCTGATACTACAGCTAAGTTACCGCTACTCTCACCAAGTCACCTACCTCAAGGATAACCTGGTCTGTTGCTGCAAACCATGTTTTCGAGGAGATCAAGAGACACTTCACCACCACTTCCATCCTCCACCATCTAAAGCTCTTTGGACCATTTGTGGCAGAACTAGACGCATCTGATGTGAGCACCAGGACCATCCTTTTTTTTTTAGCGAGGCCCGTACGTGTAGCCACACCACTGTGCGTTCTTCTTGTGTAAGTTAAACTGTGTACAGCACCGTTATAGAGTAGGAAACAGGGAGCTACTCACAATTAAATGGACCTTGGAGGAATGGAGATAATGGCTTTTGGGAAATACCAAGCCCTTCCTGATCTGGACTGATCATTAAAACCTCAAAAAAACATACAACAGACTTGCCAGCTCTACCCATGTCAGGCTTGCTGGGCCCCCTTCTTTAAGCAATTCAACTTCATCATCTCCTACTGATCTGTCTCTAAGAACACTAAGGTGGACACCCTGTCAAAACAGTTCACCCCAGCTGAAATTGATATCGATCCTCATCCCATCATTCCACCCTCCCAGATCATTGTCTTGAGAACCAGATCCGCCAAGCCCTAAAGCACGAGCCTGTACCAGTTGACACCCATGAGAACTGCATGCAAGTGCTGGCAGCCGTGCGCTCTGAGACACTCAAGTGGGCCCACCCCTCACCCTTCTCTGGCTATCCAAGTGCATTATTGTCTCCGGATTTTCTCTGACATTGGTTCTGGTGGCCCACCATGATCACAGATATACACCAGCACATTGATGCCTGCCCTCAATGAACCAAGTCCAATTCCTCCAACCAGCGGCCTTTGATGGCCATGGCCCAACATTGCCATGGCTTTCATCATGGATTTGCTGCCTTCTGATGGGGCCATGGTGATTATGACAATGGTGGATCTGTTCTCCATGCTGGCCCACTTCATTGCCCTCTCCAAGCTTCTGTCAGCCACTCAGATAGTAGACCTGGGTCTTCAACATGTAGTTCACCTCCATGGCTTCCCTCAGGACATTGAATCAGACTAGGGTCCACAATTCATTTCTTGCTTCTGGTGAACTTTCTGTTCTCTCCTCTGCATCTCAGTGAGTTTGTCCTCTGGCTATCATCCAAACCAAAGGGGCAATCAGAAAGAACCAATCAACAAGTGAAGTAGTATCTGCTCTGTGCCAAGATGTCCCACAATGTATACACCTCCTCTGCCACAGGTATGGAGGTAACATCATGCTAGGAGGATGCTTTTCATCTTCATCTATGGGGATGCTTTTCATCTTATGACTGTCTCTTGAAAAAGTTTAGACTGCAAATATATCCCTTCCCACACAAAAAAAAAGTGAAATTGATCTGGTTGCAAACCTGTGGGTGTAGGAAATGTCGAGCAGGTCAGATAACACTAATGGTGACAGAAATATTGGATCAATATTTTCTGGATGACCTAGAGTAAAATTGGTCAGTTCTGAAACAGATTCAGAGTTACCCAACATTACTGCATTCAGTATTAAGGCCCTTTCAAAATGTCATTGATGGTGGGGAGTGCTGTGCCCCGTGTCGGAGCTGGCTGAGTCTACAACACACCATAGCGTCTTTCGATCCTGCACACTGAAACCTCCATATCAGGCAATGATACAACCATTAGGAATGTGAAGGTGGAGCGGAGTGATGATGGTGCTAAATGGAGACTCCTTTGCTTGCATCTTCAGAAACAGCTTTATTTCTATCTTTGATATCTCTTTTTTCACTCTTTCAAGGTTCTTTTGAAGATCCCGACCTGGAGTTACACTCTGACTTTGGTTCTTTGCAGGAATGGGACCTGCTCTCAGGGCCTCACAATCCGTCAGTTTCCGATATGCCAAGGACACAGCCTAGAAGACTAGTGGGCTTTCAGGGTGCCGGATTTTCAAAGCTCTGGAGGCGGACGGATTCAAGGCTGGTGCCGCTGCTGCCCACTGATGTGTTGCAGGAGAACACAAAAGATCGGAAGCAGCAGGTTTGCTGCTGGCCATGTGCCCAGTGGCGCAGAGCTCAGAAAACGTGACGCAACAGACTTTTAACACCATAAAACAGTGAAGTTGTTTTATGTCCCTCTCACCGTGAAACGGGGTCATCTTTTTCCCTTATGAGGGGGAGGGGGGAGGGGGGGCGCTTGTGGTATGTCAAATACCGAGTGAACAAGTAGTCTTTGGGTACTGCAAGTCTGTATCTTTATTGATGTTTTGCTGCTCGCTTGAGTGCTTGGTGGGAGACGCCGATGCTTTGTTTTTGCTGGTGATGGTGGGGGTGGGGGGTTGTTGCCTTGTTCCTGCTTGTGCATGGGTGGGGGGAGTTGGGAGGGTGGGTTTTGGGGCTCTAACATTTAACTGTCATTCATTCTTTGGGGCACTTTTTTGTTTTCATGGACGTTTGCGAAGAAAAAGAATTTCAGGATGTATATTGTATACATTTCTCTGATATTAAATGTACCTATTGAATGCTCTTCACTGTACATCTGTGGAAATTTGCTAGAGTTTTTGGTGACATTCCAAATCCCCTCAAACTCCTAATGAAGTATAGCTCCTTGTGTGCTTTCTTCATGACTGCATCAATGTGCTGGGCCCAGGAACTTGAAGCTGCTTACTCTTTCCACCAATGAACTCTCAATGAGGATTGCTGTGCGTTCCCTTCCTTAAGCCCATAATCAATTCTTTGGTCTTGCCGACATTTAGGGCTAGGTTATTATTGCAACACCACTCAACTAGATTATCTCTCTCTCTCTCTCCCCGCTGTACGCCTCTGTTGCCATCTGAGATTCTGCCAACAACGGTACTGTCATCAGTGAGCTTACAGAATGCTTGTGCTGTGCCTAGCCACACAATTGAGTATAGAGAGAACAGTTGGCTAAGCACATATCTTTAATGTGGGCCTGGATTATCAGTGAAGAGAAGATGATACTACCGATCCACACTGACTGTGATTTCCCAATGGGGAAGTCAAGGTTCCTGCTGCAGAGGGAAGCTCAGGTTTTGAAGCTTTTTGATTAGTACTGAGGGGATAATGGTGTTGAATGCTGAGTTGTAATTAATAAACAGACGTGTGAAGTACATACTGCTGTTGTCCATGTACTCCAAAGCCAAGTCACACTACAGAAGAGAATGTGGAGACTTTGCAGAGGGTACACTAGAATATTGCCTGATATTAGCTATAGGAGGGGTTGGATCAACTTGGATTGCTTTCTCTGGAGCACTGGTGGCCAAAGGATGATTCAGGGCGTAAATGCCAAATATTAGAGGGTATAGCTTTAAGGTGAGGGGAGAGCAAGTTTTTAAATATTTGCAAAACAAGTTTAGTTTTTTTCCATGGAGAGCAGTAGGTGCCTCATGCTGTAAGGGAAGGCTATAGAAGCAGATACTATAATGGTTAAAAGTCATTTGGACAGGCAGGTAATAGAGAAATACTTACCATGTAAAGACAGATGGGATTAATTAGATTGGTATTGGTGCACATATGGTAGGTGGTGTATTGTACTGTTCCATCTTTTATAATGATCACAAAATCTTGGGACATGAAAGGAAACAGAAACCCTCTGGAGAAATCCATGCAGTCACAGAATAACCATTAAGGTAACATTGGAAATCAGGACTGAACCTGGATTGCTAGAGATATGAGACAGCAACACTATCTCACCAGACATTCAATCACTAGAAATCATTAAGGAGAAAATGGATTCAGACACGAAAGATCGGAGAATTCAGAGCTATGGGTAACTAGCAGAGAGTAGTAGTTGAGTCCAATGACAGATTAGTCATTATAATACTGAACACTACCTCACTTTTAAAAATATACAGTATTTCCATTTTTGCACATTTTAAAAATAATCTATTCAATATATGTAATTGATTTACTTGTTTATGTTTTATTTTATTTTTTTCTCTCTCTCTCTCTCTGCTAGATTATGTATTGTATTGAACTGCTGCTAAGTTAACAAATTTCACGTCACATGCCGGTGATAATAAACCTGATTCTGATTCTATATTCTTTTTTATGCTATTTTATGGCCCAAAACAAAGGTGATCAGTATTTCATCTTTCATCAGGTGGGCTACAATCCACAGCACTTACATGTTTTCTGTGTGAGCCTTCTGTCTTCATTAATCAATCAACCAAATGGCTTCATCAATAGTTTGTCATAATGGCAATCTCAATCACAGGTACTACATTTGCTCTAGTTATCCCTCCCTGCGCCCCCCTCCATCCTCTCTGCTTCTTAAAACTAACTTGGTTTAAAAATTCAACATGAATTGCAGATGTTCAAAAACTAAAATATAAGCAGAAACATGCTGGAAACATTCACCCAGTCAGGCAGCAACAGCGGAAAGAGAAACAGTCAATAGTTCATGTCTGCAACTCTTTGTCAGAAATCAACAGAAATTTGGCTTTCCTCCTCCTGGTTCTGATTAAATGACAATTTAATGACAATTCGGCTTCTCTTTCACAGATATGCTAACAATCTGTACAAGGTACAAGATCCATCACAATCTTACTGAAAGACTGCACAGGCTCATAAGGTGTACTTTTGCTTCTATTTATACTATGTAAACTATCTTGTACCTGTGAATATACTAAAAGCTTTCTTAAGTATGTAAAGGGTAAAAAGTTGACGGTAGATATAGGACCAATAGAAAATAATGCTGGAGATATTGTAATGAGAAATACAGAGATGGCAGAAGAACTGAATGCATGTTTTGCATCAGTCTTCACAGTGGAAGACATCTGTAGTACACTGGACATTCAAGAGTGTCAGGGAAATGAAGTACAGTGGCATGCAAAAGTTTGGCCACCCTGGTCAAAATTTCTGTTACTGTGAATAGTTAAGCCAGTAAAAGATGAACTGATTTCCAAAAGGCATAAAGTTAAAGATGACATATTTCTTTAATATTTTAAGAAAACTTTATTTCCATCTTTTACAGTTTCAAAATAACAAAAAAGGAAAAGGGCCTGAAGCAAAAATTTGGGCACCCTGCATGGTCAGTACTTAGTAACACCCCCTTTGACAAGTATCACAGCTTGTAAACACTTTTTGTGGGCAGCTAAGAGTCTTTCAATTCTTGTTTGGGTGATTTTCATCCATTCTTCCTTGGAAAAGGCTTCTAGTTCTGTGAGATTCTTGGGCCTCCTGCATGCACTGCTCTTTTGAGGTCTATCCACAGATTTTCGATGATGTTTAGGTCAGGGGACTGTGAGGGCCATGGCAAAACCTTCAGCTTGTGCCTCTTGAGGTAGTCCACTGTGGATTTTGAGGTGTGTTTAGGATCATTATCCTGTTGTAGAAGCCAACCTCTTTTCATCTTCGGCTTTTTTACAGACAGTGTGATGTTTGCTTCCAGAATTTGCTGGTGTTTAATTGAACTCATTCTTCCCTCTACCAGTAAATGTTCCCTGTGCCACCGGCTGCAACACAAGCCCAAAGCATGATTGATCCACCCCCGTGCTTAACAGTTGGAGAGGTGTTCTTTTCATGAAATTCTGCACCCTTTTTTCTCCAAACGTACCTTTGCTCATTACGGCCAGAAAGTTCTATTTTAATTTCATCAGTTGACAGGACTTGGTTCCAAAATGCATCAGGCTTGTTTAGATGTTCCTTTGAATCTTTTGAATAGAACTTTTTGGCTGCAACGAGCAAAGTTTTCTTGCTTAAAATATTAAAGAAATGTGTCATCTTTAACTTTATGCCTTTTGGAAATCAGTTTATCTTTTACTCGCTTAGCTATTCACAGTAACAGAAATTTTGACCGGGGTGCCCAAACTTTTGCATGCCACTGTATGTGCTCAGGAAGCTTAATAGTCTGAGGATGGATAAATCTCTTGGACCTGATGGAATGCACCCTCGGGTTCTGAAGGAAGTAGCTGGAGAGATTGCGGGGACATTAGCAATGATTTTTCAAGAATCGATAGATTCTGGCATTATACCGAATGACTGGAAAATTGCAAATGTTACTCCGCTACTTAAGAAGGGTGGGAGGCAGCAGAAAGTAAACTATAGAACTGTTAGCCTGACATCAGTGGTTGGAAAGTTGTAGGAATTGATTGTAAGGGATGAGATTACAGAGTACCTGGAGGCACATGACAAGGTAGGCCAAAGCCAGCATGGTTTCCTGAAAGGAAAATCCTGCCTGACTAACCTACTGCAATTTTTTGAGGAAATTACAAGCAGGGTAGACAAAGGAGACGCAGTAGATGTGGTGTACTTGGATTTTCAGAAGTCCTTTGACAAGGTGCTGCACATGAGGCTGCTTAGCAAGATAAGAGCCCATGGAATTACGAGGAAGTTACGAGCATGGGTGGAGCATTGGCTGATCGGCAGAAAAGCGTGGGAATAAAGGGATCCTATTCTGGCTGGCTGCCGGTTACCAGTGGAGTTCCACAGGGGTCGGTGTTGGGACCACTGCTTTTTATGATGTATGTCAATGATTTAAGACTATGGGATTGATGGATTTGTGGCTAAATTTGCTGATGATACAAAGATCGGTGGAGGAGCTGGTAGTGTTGAGGAAACAGGGAGCCTGCAGAGAGACTTAAGATAGTTTAGAGGAATGGGCACAGTAGTGGCAAATGAAATAGAATGTTGGGAAGTGTATGGTCATGCACTTTGGTGGAAGAAATAAACAGGCAGACTTATTTAGGTGGGGACAGAATTCAAAAAGCCGAGATGCAAGGAGACTTGGGAGTCCTTGTGCAGGACACCCTAAAGGTTAACCTCCAGGTTGAGTCGGTGGTGCAGAAGGTGAATGCAATGTTGGCATTTATTTCTAAAGGAATAGAATATAAGAGCAGGGATATTGTGTTGAGTCTCTATAAGGTACTTGTGAGACCACACTTGGAGTATTGTATACAGATTTGGGATCCTTATTTTAGGAAGGATATACTGACATTGGAGAGGGTTCAGAGAAGATTTATGAGAATGATTCCAGGAATGAAAGGGTTACTGTATGAGGTATGTCTGACAGCTCTTGCGCTGCATTCCCTGGAGTTCAGAAGAATGAGGGGGGATCTCACAGAAACATTCTGAACGTTAAAAGGCCTGAACAGATTAGATATGGCAAAGTTATTTCCCATGGTAGGGGAGTCCAGGACAAGAGGGCACGTCTTCAGGATTGAAGGATGTCCATTTAGAACAGATGTGGAGAAATTGCTTTAGTCAGAGGGTGGTAAATCTGTGGAAGTTGTTGCCACGAGCGGCTGTGGAGGCCAAGTCATTGGGTGCATTTAAGGGAGAGATAGATAGGTTCTTGATTAGCCAGGGCATCAAAGGGTATGGGGAGAAGGCAGGGGAGTGGGGATGACTGGAAGAATTGGATCATCCCATGATTGAATGGCAGAGTAGACGCGATGGACTGAATGGCCTACTTCAGCTCCTATATCTTATGGTCTTATGTAGCTAAAGGAGGAATTTTGACAAGGATTGAGGGAAAACCAAGGAGATTAATAAGTCATTTTAGTCTTTGTGATTAAAGAGCTCATAATATCTTTGCATCTGTGGAAGATGAATTTAAGTGGAATGTAATATACAACTTTTATACAATATGCCAAAATAAGGGCACACATGATGTTTATTTAACAGCATGCCCATATGACTGCCCAATCAAACCATGTTAATAAATACAAAAGAACAGAAGATGCTGAAAATCTCAACAAGTCAGACAACTTCTGTAGAAAAATAATCACTTTCATATTTTCCAACATTTTCTCTTTCGCTTCAGATTTTCAGCATCTGTACTTCTTTTATTTTCAAAATACGATCTTGTTACTTAGAGGTATGCAGAAAGATATTAAATAGAAAATGAACAACTCACACACTGATAAAATTGCCCACGTTGTCCACCTGTCACAAAACGTTTTCCATCTGAGTTCCAAGCCACACTTGTTAGACTATCCTCATGGGATTGGCTCATCTTGGTCCTGAGCTCTCCTGTCTGTAGAGAAACAAATTTAACTATTAAACGTAAAGTGACTTATGTCAGATGTAATTAGATATTTACATATCTTATGTGTTGTGAAACAGTGCAAAGGTATAGGAAGAAAACTTCCAATAATGCAATACTCTAGCACAAGGTTTCCTTTACTTGCTCCTACCAAGATTTCACAAGTTTTTGGTTCAAATCAGTCAAAAGATGAAATTCAATCTATTTTTGCTTTAGAGGGTACTTTCAATTTTTAAAATGTACATGAAAAAACTGCAAGATAAAAAATTATATGCAATTTTCTCGTGCAAAGGTGCAGCTAATTGCACTACTTCTATGTGCCCAAATGACGCTGACTTCTTATATCCCCAATCCAAATATCCACCTCATCTTTTCAATCACTACACTTGATTTTTTCTGTTGCTTAAGTCACAAAGGGCTATATTTGATGAGGAGCACCAGTTTTACTTCAATTTAAAAACAATTTACAAAAGATCAGCACTCATTTCAATGCTGTCTCACTTTTCTTTAAACTGACATCTGTTGCAGAAGCTACCACTACAAAGTCCTTCCCACAGACTAACAGATAACATTGTTTAGATTGATTATCTCCAAGGAACTTCCAATATCCACTATTTGGGTACAATGGCGCAGACAAGGAAGGGACTGGTTTGTGTCAAAGTCACTTAGGAATTGTTATCTTGAGACAATAAAAATATCTGTTAAGATTCTAAGCCTCTATTTGGGGCATGTATTGTTCCTTGAACAGAAGGAAGATATAAAGTTGCTGCAGGCCCTCTTAGCGGCAAGTAAGAAATCAATCACTAGAAAATGGCTAAATCCAATACCACCTACATTAGAAGATTGGTACGAAATTATCTTGGAAATATTTAAAATGGAAAAGTTGACCTACTCCCTGAGAACTCAAAAAGAAACATTTTATCAAATCTGGAATAAATGGATTGAATATATAACCCCAATGCGAACAGACTTTAGATGACTCTCCTAATGATTTATATTGCTCTTCTCATCAACACAGTAATATTGCTAACGTAAGCACCCCTAGTCTAAATGTTTGTTGTTTTTTTTTGGAAAATAGAGAATTATCACAAGGGAAAGATTTGGGAAAGGGATAAAAAAAAATGAAAAAATTAAGTAAATAAGTACATAGGGATTGGATAATTATGTCTGCGGGCAGGAACAAGCACGAACAAATTGGGATATAAACACCTACAATGGTTGGTATATAGGCTTGTATGCAACATTTTGGACCAGTGGAAATGGTCCAGAAGGGTTGTATGGAAACTATTATCACCATTTTTCTTAACAACTAATTTCATTACTTAGCCTAATAGGTTAGATTTACCACAGTACATAATTATCTATTTAAATGTTTATTTTGCTTTTATATCATCTCAATGTGTACTTAAGAATGTATAAATAATTGTAGTATTATACATATAAAAAAATGGAAAAGGTTATATGTGTGAAAAAAGTACATGATAATTGTGAACTCCTTATCCAAATAAAAATAAAATTAAAAAAAAAGATTCTAAGCATTCCTTACCTGCACATTCCAAAGCCATAGTTCAGAGCAATCATCAGGGCCACAGGCCAAAAGGTAATTATCATCAGGACTCCAAGCCAAGTATGATACTCCATAAGCATGACCTTCTAAAGTCTTAAGCAATCTAAGCTGATGAGTGTCCTAAGAGAGGAAAAAAAGCAAAGCCTGTTCTTGAATTATGTCAGCATAACTAATATAGTTGGTTCCTTAAGGTTGTTATAGCTGGGGGACAAGCTCCCACTACAGATTAAATGCTCCCAATGGAATGCGCCCCAATAGCCTCTGACAACCAACTCCAGCTCCAGGCCTTCACATGCTACTAAGCCCAGTGGAATCGCTTCTACTGACAGGAGAAACGGCAAAGGCGGGTTACTGGCACCTTAAAACCAGTAGCTTCAGGCAGATGGGGGCTCATCAGCTGTGGTTGACAGCTCATCTGGGAGAAGGAAAACTCTAATCTCAAACCTCTGCTGCCTTGCGGCTAAACCCACTCCTGGGGAAGGCTTCAGGAGTAAATCCTGAGGGAATAATATGGGGCTGGAGTCCCTAATGCTGATTGGCAACTCCAATGATGCTGCCATCCTCTGGGTTCATCAGATGCATGGGAGGGAGCTTGCTCTCCATATTGTACTGCCCAGCTTGCATATCTAGACAGCTCGGATGCAATATCCACGGTCACCTCTGATCGGAGGCCTCAGACTAATATAGTTGGAAAATTAGGATTATGCACAACATTGCTCAAAGAGAATGGACATTGACTTCAATCACCTACATTCAATTGCACTTTTACCTTTCTAAAATAAAGACTCATTCCTCCAATATTTAAAAGCTGCAGACACGAAGCTACACCCAATTTCAATGCAGCACTACTGCATTAAGACTTCAAAAAAGTGCCTTGGCTCAGTTGACAACTGTCAGCTCAGACAGAAATCTGTAATTTAAATTGCCACTTGAAAAGCAAATAGATATCTAAATTGATACTCTAGTGCAGTACCAATGACATGCTGCAGCCCTGAAGGTGTCATATTCAAATGATGGATCAGTCTTCAGGTGAATGTAAAAGATTCTGTAGCCTTCTTCAAAGAACAGGGGTAATATCCCTAGTGTCTTGGTCAATTAATCCATTAATCATCTTCAAAATTAAACCTGTCACAGCTGTTTGTGAACGCTTGGTGTACTCAAAGACTGTCAGATTTCTTACAATATAACTACAACAATGAATGAAAAATAGAATGTCCTAAGGTTATGAAAGGTAGTCTGTGAGAGTAAACTCTTTGTTCTGAGTTTGGATGGAGAATCACAAGGCAAATGCTGCATTGACATTCAACATGGAGTAATGTTTTAATATTTTCAATACATTGTGCTAAATTAATAATGCTGCATTAATACTGGAAAATTTGAACAACTATTTTAGCTGTACAGCTTTATTATTAACTAAGAGTAAGGTTAAGTTTTTCCCAAAGTATAAATAAGAATATTGATCAAACAATACTTCAGCAAAACCTCAAAGGAAAGAAATGAAGTATAAAAACCATACACTTTTGTAAATAATATGCTTCATTAATACTTCTGTGAGGATGATTGGCTATGAACATCAACGAAATGTGAGGAGAGCAAACAAGGCAAGTGAAGGCAGAATTAATGATAGGATACTCAGTTCAAATAAAGGAATTTTATGTCCAGACATCCACAACATATCAGGGAAGGTATGTATTAGCAGATATGATTATTAAAAAATATGGGAAATCTCTCTTTACTAGCTGAGGAAATGAGAACAAGAGCTGGGAGATCAAGCCAACACTGCCAATACTGTTTAAAGTTGTGAGCGGCCAAGACAGGTTAAACACAAATTTCCCTGAGCTGTAAAGTCAATGACTTGCAGCCTTTAACAAACAGGAAGAAAATTATGGGAGCATTTAGAATTTTTTTTCTATTATTCAAAGTAGTGGAGATCCAGAGTTTACAGTCTTGAAGGACAGACAAGGCCAAGACTACATGGATTAACAATGGATATAACGCGCCATAACCTACATAACTACAAAGAAAGAGATGGATAATAATTTTGGTGTCAATCATTTTAGCCAGTTTGTCTCCTGTAACAAATTCCTATTGCTGTGTTCTACAAACAAAAGCAAGTTGTTATGATATGGGTATACAGGTGTTCCCCGCTTTCTGAACGTTCTCTTTACGACATTTCGCTTTTACGAAAGACCTACGTTAGTACCTGTTTTCGTTAACCAAAAGAGGATTTTCACTTTTACGAAAAAAGACGCTTGCTTTAAACTTGTGTTTACTCTGAGAAAGACTACCGTGACCAAGAAGCCTTGAGTGGGCAGGTGTGTGCGCATGTGTGACATGCGAATGCATGTACGTATGCATGCGTGATGTGCACGTGTGTACATGCCGATTTTTTTCAACGAATCGATTTTGGCTTGAACTTCCTGATTCTGTTAAGTGAAACTACACTGTACATACATTATTTCTACTTTATATAGGCTGTGTACTTATATCATTCCTGCTTTTACTATATATTACTGTTATTTTAGGTCTTATGTGTATTTGGTAGGTTATTTTTTGGGTCTGGGAAATGCTCAAAAAATTTTCCCATATAAATTAATGGTAATTGCTTCTTCGTTTTACGCCATTTCGGCTTACGAACAGTTTCATAGGAATGCTCTACATTCGGATAGCGGGGGGAAACCTGTATTGAGAATATTAAAACAAACTACAATAAACAGTGACCCAAATCATTTACAAAAAACACACAATAAAGGCTCAACTTGATTAAGAAAGATGTTTTCCTGTGGCCTTGTGATACTTACAGGATCAACCTGCCATACGATAACTGTGGTGTCCTTGGATCCTGTTGCTAATTTACTACCATCATTGGAGAACTTGCAGAACCATACTTCATTGCAGTGCTCAGTGAGAATCTGTTGTGTGTAGCAAGGAAACTGCTTCCTTTAAAAAAAAAGGAAAAACATGACTATTTGTAAACGTGTTAAGAGTTGTACAGGTTACCATAAGAATAATAATTGGAGATCCAGGATTACCTGTGGAATATAATATTCTGAGGGATAGGATTTATGTTCACTTCAAAAGGAAGGGACAGATTGGGAAGAGTCAGCAGAGGATATCATGCCTCACAAATATGACTAAGTTTTTTGAAGCAATAAATAAGGAAGCTGATGAAAGCACAGTATTAGATGAACACAGACATCATTAAGGCTTTTGCTGAAGTTCTATATGTTGGTCCAGAAGATTAAGGCTCAAGGGATCTGAAGCATTTTGGCAAACTAGACACAAAATTGGTTTAGTGATAGGCAGCAGAGGGAAGTGGTGGATGAGTATCTTTTGACTGAAAATCTTTAACAAGTGATATACTGCAGGGATAATACGAGGGGTGATTGATAAGTTCGTGGCCTTAGGTAGAAGGAGTAAATTTTAGAAAACCTAGCACATTTATTTTTCAACATAGTCCCCTCCTACATTTACACACTTAGTACAACGGTCATGGAGCATACAGATCTTGGACCTCCAGAAAGTGTCCACAGCAGGGATGATTGATAAGTTCGTGGCCTAAGGTAGAAGGAGATGAGTTATACGGCTCTCATTACATGCACATGCAGTTCAACTCTGAGTGATTAGCAGGAGGTTTGAAGTTAATAACTCATCAGGGGTGATTGATAAGTTCGTGGCCTAAGGTAGAAGAAGATGAGTTATTAACTTCAAACTTGCTGCATAATCACTCAAAGCATTGAACTGCATAGATAGAATAGATATTCAGTCTTATTCATCCAGTGGTAGAGTCTAGAACTAAATGGCAAGTTTAAGATGAGAGGAAAGACATTTAAAGGCAATCTAAGTTTTTCATCCAGAGAGTGGAGAATATTTGGAATGAGCTGCCAGAGGAAGCAAATATAACTACAATATTTAAAAGGTATCTGGACGGGAAAGACAGAGGAAACAGGCCTAATTTAGGCAAATGGGATTAACATAGATGAACATGGATTAGGAGGGTTGTACATTTCTAAGATTATATGACTATCTACATTTGTTACCATCTTCTTGATTCATTGATTATCATGATCTGGATATTTTAGCTGTGTACACACTTAAAATTCACGATTACAGAGGTAGCAATGCCCAGGTAGAGAAGAAGCAATGAAATTCTTTCATGAGTATCCAGAGAAACCAAATTCCAGGCAGAAAACACGTACTTAGTGTTATACTCCACCAAAAGGACTTTAAAATCATACTAAAGTTATCTCCTCAATCTTCCTTTTAGAATTACAAAATTAACAAAGGAAGTTCCTTTCATCTTGAAAGGATTTATGAACATTATTATAAAAGTTTTTTGTCTGAGACAGCAGATGCATTCAGAGGCACTTTTCAATACATCTAGATTACACCCTTGGGTTGACTCACATTGAATGCTAGGATGTTTAAAATAAAGCAATACCTTTTCCAACACATGCGATGGAATCATTTCTAGAATATTAATTACAGAGAAAGATATAATTTTCTAAGCACTAGACATAGGGCTTATTCTGGGTGTACAGTCTTGCCTCAGGTGCAATTAACAGTAAGGAATTATGCAAACAGAACTACGAAGTTTCTTTTTCTCCAAAGGTATACTACAAAGAATATAAAGGAATATAAAGGTGTTCGCATGCGTCATCATCTTACTCTCTTGGGGGCCAACCAAAGGTGCTTTCTTCTTTCTAAAATTTGTTTTTATAATCCAAAGACAATTCTACTTCAAGAACTTTGAGTACTATAGGGCTACTCCATCAGTGAGCTGCTCACTGATCAGAGTAGCTGGACTGGTGTTGGTGGTGAAGCCGGCTGAGATGTCAAAGGAGCCAGTTGGGATATTGAGAAAGAAGATGGTTGGGGTATTGGGAAAGGACATGGCCAGGATGTCGGAGGAGCCAGTTTGGGTTTGGAGGAGCTGATCTAGCTGCAGACCGTGTTGCTGCCAGCCACTCAGAAGCATTGGAGTTGGTGCAGTATAACCACGGGGGATTGTCTCGGACAGTGATAATGTAAACTGTCACAGGCCTGTGACCCTTGTCTGGTGGAGACAGTTGACATGGGAGTGGTGTAGCCTCAGTTCTAGAGAGGACTAGAGCTCAAGTCTCAGTCTTGCATGCTGCTGTAAGACCAGGTGAGAGATTACAGTGTGGTGTCTGCACTCGGCTAGGACCTGGCCTCTTCCATTGGTGTTGCCCTTCCATGTTTGAGCGGTGTAATGACAGGTTGGATTGTGTACGTCTACACACTGCTGGGAGACTGTAACACTGACTGCTGGACATTGTCACTCAGGGTCTTGGAGTATATATGATTTTTTTCCCCCCCAAGTGAATATGCTTCTTTGCTCACTATTTTGAAGTTTACTTGCTATTTTAAATGTTTTGTACCTCGGCCCCAGAGGAATATCGTCTCATTCAGTTGATTCTATGTATGGTTTGAATGATAAATAAACTTCATTTGATTTGATTTGAAATGTTTAATAATGAGCTAAAACCTGCTTCCAGCAGCCAACTGTCCACTGTTATCTTTATCAACTATGGATTTACAAGTTTTGTGGAAATTGCAATCAAAAAATTGCAACTAGGTTAGTGCTGTCCAGGTCTAAATTGGTGAGACCGTGGATAGTGACAGAGCTTGTGAATCACGATGTTGCCTTATTGGCAGGGAGAAAAGAAAGGACAATCAAAATATGATTTGCCTTTTGAAAAAATATCTTTCACAGCCATAAAGTCATCCCACAGTCATTCAAAAAAACTTTACAATCAATTAAGCAATTGAAAATGTTAAAGCAACAATTAAGTTTTAAAAAATTCGTTTTACCTGAGAGCAATTTTCCTTAAAATCAATAAGGTCACTCAAGTAGATTCCCTAGCAGAAATGTGCGAAACCCGCAGCAAATTTGTGCTCTACAGTTGGAATCCAACAAGGCCAGGAAATCAGTGGAGAATCGAAAAAAATTACCACCAGGGCTCCACCAATAAGCTTCCGATTTCCATATTCGTATACGAATTCCAACTTCCTGACAATAATATGGGTAAACACCAGCAGTTTAATGCACAGCTTGCTGGGAACTGAGTGCATCTCCAAGGAAGCTCTGACCATTATCTCAGGGTTCAAATACCAGATGAAATCCAAAGAAACAGAATCATCAGTGGACAAGTTGACAAGTTGGTAAGTTGGTAAAGTTGACAATTCCTAAAAAATTCTCAATAAACTTTAACAAGTAGAGTCATACAGTACAGAAACAGACCCTTTAGCCAAATTGGTCCGTCTAAGCTAGTCACACGTCTGTGTTTGGCTCAAGTCTCTCTAAACCTTTCCTATCCAAGTAACTTTTAAGAGCTGTTAATAATGTACCTACCTCAACCACTTCCTCTGGCAACTTAGATTCTACATATTGACCACCCACAGGGTGAAGGAGTTGCTCCCTAGGTTCTATTAAGTCTCTTCCCCCTCACCTTAAACTTAATGCCTTCTAGCTCTTGATCCCCCTTCCCACAGAAAAACACTGTGCATTTACCTTATATAAGTCATACATGATTTTATACATTTCTTTAAGCCTACTCCTCATTTGCCTACACTCTAATTAAAACAGTCCCAACCTCGCTCCATATCTCAGTCATGGATATGACTGGACTATAGGAAGGACTCTAGGAATAATACTATAAGACATAGGAGCAGAGTTAGGCCATTCGGCCTATTGAGTCTGCTTTGCCATTTACGTATTCCTGGCTGATCCATTTCCCTCTCAACCCCATTCTCCTGCCTTCTCCCCGTAACGTTTCATGCCCTGACTGATCAAGAACATATCAACTTTCACCTTAAGTGCATCCAGTGACCTGGGTTCCACAGCTGCCACAAATTCACCACCCACTGGCTAAAGAAATTTCTTAATTCTGTTCTAAATGGACACTCCTCTATATTGAGGCTGTGCCCTCATATCCTAGACTCCCCCATTATAAGAAAGATCCTCTCCACATCCTTTCAACATTAGATAGGTTTCAAAGAGATCCCCCCCTCCTCATTCTTTTAAATTCCAGCAGGTAAAGGCCCAGAGCCATCAATTGCTCCTTGTACAGTAAGCATTTCATTTCTGGAATCACTTTCGTGAACCTCCTCTGAACCCTCTCCAATGTCAGCACACCCAGCCAAAATTACTCACAATATTTCAAGTTGGGCCTCACCAGTGCTTTTAGGGAATTCTGTATGATGACTCCCTTTGCACTTCTGATTTTGAATTTTCCCCCGTTTAGAAAATAATCCACACCTTTATTCTTTCTACCAAAGTGTATGACCATACACTTCCTGACACTGTATTCCATTTGCCACTTCTTTGCCCGGTTTCCGAATCTGTCTAAGTCCTTCTGCAACCTCCCTGCTTCCTCAGTACTAGCTGCGCCACCACCTATCTTCATATCATCCGCTAACCTGGCCACAAAGCCATCAATTCTGTCACCCAAGTCATTGACATACGATGTAAAAAGCAGCCCCAGCACCGAACTGCAGAACACCACTAGTCACAGGCAATCAGAAAAGACTTCCTTTATTCCCACTCTCAGCTAACCCTTTATCCATGGTAGTATCTTTCCTGTAATATCATGGACTTTATCTTGTTAAGCAGCCTCATATGCACACCTTGTGACCACTGAAAATCCAAGTAGACAACATCCACCACTTCTCCTTTGTCTACCCTGCTTGTTATTTCCTCCAATAATTCCAACAGATTTGTCAAGCAAGATTTTTCCTTAAGGAAACCATGCTGATTTACCAGGTGCCTCCATGTACCCGGAAACCACATCTTTAACAATCAGCTCCAACATCTTCTCAACCACTCAGGTCAGGCTAACTGACATTTAATTTCCTTTCTTCTGCTATCCTCTCTTCTTGAAGAGTGGAGTGACAAATGCAATATTCCAGTCCTCCAGAACCATTCCGGAATCAAGTGATTCTTGAAAGATCATTACTGATGCCTCCATAATCTCTTCAGCTACTTCTTTCAGAAATTTGAGCTGTAATCCATCTGGTTCAGGTGACTTACCTACCTTCAGACCTTTCAATTTCTCAAGCACCTTCTCCCTGATAATAGTAACTGCACTCACTTCTGCCCTCGATACTCTTCAACTTCCAGCTTACTGCTCATGTCTTCCACAGTGAAGACTGATGCAAAATACTTATTCAGTTTGTCCGCCATTTTCTTTCCCCCCCATTATTACCTCTCAAGCATAATTTTCCAGTGGGCTGATATTTACCTCTAGCCTTTCTTTTACTCTTAATAGAACATAGAATAGTACAGCACAGTACAGGCCCTTCAGCCCACAATGTTGTGCCGACCCTCAAACTCTGCCTCCCATATAACCCCCCCCACCTTAAATTCCTCCATATACCTGTCTAGTAGTCTCTTAAATTTCACTAGTGTATTTGCCTCCACCACTGACTCAGGCAGTGCATTCCACGCACCAACCACTCTCTGAGTAAAAAACCTTCCTCTAATATCCCCCTTGAACTTCCCACCCCTTACCTTAAAGCCATGAGCAGTGGTGCCCAGGGGAAGAGGCGCTGGCTATCCATTCTATCTATTCCTCTTATTATCTTGTACACCTCTATCATGTCTCCTCTCATCCTCCTCCTCTCCAAAGAGTAAAGCCCTAGCTCCCTTAATCTCTAATCATTTACAGGTGTCCCATCGCTTTCTGAACATTCTCTTTACAACATTTCGCTTTTACAAAAGACCTACATTTGTACCTGTTTTCGTTAACTGAAAGAGGATTTTCGCTTTTACGAAAAAAGACGCTCGCTTTAAACTTGTGTTTACCCCGAGAAAGACTACCATGACCATGAAGTCTTGAGCAGACAGGTGTGTGTGTAAGTGTGACGTGAGAATGCGTGGCATGCACGAGTGTACGTGCTGATTTTTTTCAACAAATCGATTTTGGCTCAAACTTCCTGATTCCGTTGAGTGAAACTACACTGTACATACATTATTTCTACTTTATATAGGCTGTGTATTTATCATATCATTCCTGCTTTTACTATATGTTAGTGTTATTTTAGATTTTGTGTGTTATTTGGTATGATTTGGTAGGTTATTTTTTGGGTCTGAGAACCCTCAAAAAATTTTCCCATATAAATTAATGGTAATTGCTTCTTCGCTTTACGCCATTTCAGCTTACGAACCATTTCATAGGAACGCTCTACATTCGGGTAGCGGGGGAAACATGCATCTTGGAAAAAAAAACTTTTGTTATCCTCTTTGATACTGTTGGCTAGCTTACCTTCATATTTTGCCTTCTGTTGGCTTATTTTAAAAGATTCCCAATCCTCTACCTTCTCACTAATTTCTGCTCTATTATATGCCATCTCTTTTGCTTTTATGTTGGTTTTTACTTCCCTTGCCAGCCATGGTTGCGTTATCCTGCCTTTTGAATACTACTTCTTTGGGATGTATCCATCCTGTGCTTTCCAAATTGCTCTCAGAAAATCCGGCCATTGCTGCTCTACTGTTATCCCTCCTAGTGTCCCCTTCCAGTCAACTTTGGCCTGCTCCTCTCTCATGCCTCTAATTCCTTTTACTCTACTGTAATACTGATACATCTGACTTTAGCTTTTCCATCCCAAATGCAGAGTGAATTCTATAATATTATCATCACTGCCTTCCAAGAGTTCCTTTACCCAATCAAAACCAGCTCATTACACAACACCCAATCCAGAATTGCCTGCCCCTAGTGGGATCAACCACAATCTGCCTTAAAAAGCCATCTTGTAGGCATTCTACACATGTTCTCTCTTTGGATCCAGCACCAACCTGATTTTCCCCAATCTACCTGCATATTGAAATCCCCCATGACTATCGTAACATTGCCCTTTTGACAAGCCTTTTTGATCGTCCATTGTAATTTGTAGTCCACATCCTAGCTATTGTTTGGAGACATGTATACAACTCCCATCAGGGTCTTTTTACCCTTGCAGTTCCTTAACTCTACCCACATGTCTACATTCTATGTCTTCCAATCCTGTGTCACCTCCATCTAAGGATTTGATTTGATTTTTTTTTTAAACCAACAGAGACACACCATCTCCTCTGCCTACCTGCCTGTTCTTTTAATAAAATGTGTATCCTTGGATGTTAAGTTCCCAACTATAATCTTCTTTCAGCCACAACTCAGTGATGCCCACATCATACCTGTCAATCTCTATGCTGCATGCATTCAAAAATATAAAACTTCCAATCCTATATACAACACCCTTTTAGATTTTGTCCTCCTTCAAAACAGAAACTCATCCCACTGACTGCAATTTTGCCCTTTCATCTGCCTGATCTTTCTGATAGTCTTACTATTCACTACCTCTGCTTGTAAACCAATAGCCCTTTCACTCCAGTTCCCATTGTCCTGCCAAATTAGTTTAAACCCTCACCAACAGCTCTAGAAAACCAGCCTGCAGGATTTTGGTCCCCCTTGGGATCAGTGGTAACCCGGCCCTTTTGTACAGGTCATACCTTCCCCAGAAGAGATCCCAAAGATCCACAAATCTAAGACCCTGTCCCCTGCACCAGTTTCTCAGCCAAACATGCATCTGCTATATCATCCTTTCCTTACCCTCAATGGCGCGTGGCAAAGGCAGCAATCCTGCTTTTCAGCTTTCCCTAAATTAATTAGCTCCCTAAATTCTCTCATCAGACCTCTTCATTTTTCCTACCTATCTGATTGGCGCCAATATGTACCAAGACTTCTGACTGCTCACCCTCCCCTTTAGAATGCCGTGGACCTGATCTGAAATATCCGACCCTGGCACCTGGGAGGCAACACCCCACCCGGGTATCTCTATCACATCCACAGAATCTTCTGTCTACTCCTCTAACTATAGAACCCCCAATCACCAATGCAGTCCTCCTCTCCCTCTTCCCTTCTGAGCCACAGAGCCAGACTCTGTGCCAGAGACCCTGTCTCCCCTCCTCGTTCACTCAACCTATTCTCATAAGGCATGCTCCCTCTGCACCCTTTGTACGGTTTTCACGTCCTTCCTGTAGTGAGGCAACCAGAATTGAGCACAGCACTCTAAGTGGGGTCTGACCAGGGTCCTGTATAGCTGCAACATTACCTCTCAGCTTCTAAACTCAATCCCACGATTGATGAATACCAATGCATCGTGTGCTTTCTTAACCACAGAGTCGACCTGCGCAGCAGCTTTGAGTGTCGTTTGGATTCAGACCCCAAGATCCCTCTGATTCTCCACACCGCCAAGAGTTTTACCACTAATACTATATTCTGTCATCATACTTAATCTACCACAATGAACCACCTCACACTTATCTGAGTTGAACTCCATCTGCCACTTCTCAGCCCATTTATGCATCCTATGAATGTCCCGCTGTAATCTCTGACAGCCCTCTACACTAGTGGTTACCAACCGTTTTAAGCCCAAGATCCCCTACCTCGACCTCAGTGAAAGGCAAGATCTACCTACTAAATCGTTTAGAGAAAAAACAGCTCAGATTGTACTTCCAATTTGAGGCCTTTTATTTGGGCAAATTGTATTTGAATTACACAAAACACTTTAGTCAAACTTTCAAATTAATTCAAACAAGAAAACACTAACTAGCATGTCAAACAGGCCGTAGCTGTCTTTCTTTAAGAATATTACAATATTTCACACCTTTAATTTTATGTTTCATTATTTAATTTTATTTCAACACGAAAAATAAATGAATAAAAATTGACTGTTGCACTCAGTGTAATGACTGGGGCTGAATACTTTCTGCTAGTTCCCTGAAATTTGGCTCATAACTACAGACAGCCAGTCTGAGACAGTCTGTGAGGTGTAGGATTGCCAACTGTCCCGTATTTCCCCCAGTAAAGTAGAGCATTCCTATGAAACCTTTTGTGCCGAAATGCTTTACGCCGAAGAAGCAATTACTATTAATTTATATGGAAAAAAATTTTGAGCGTTCCCAGACCCAAAAAAATAACCTACCAAATCATACCAAGTAACACATAAAACCCAAAATAACACTATAACATATAGTAAAAGCAGGAATAAAATGATAAATACACAGCCTATATAAAGTAGAAATAATGAAAATTAAGCCAAAGCCGATTCATGGGGTTAAAAAATCGGCACACATGCGCACACAGGTGCCCGCGCAAGGCTTCATTGTCATGGCAGTCTTTCTCGGGTAAACACAAATGTCCCGGGATTTGACTGCTACTTTTGTCCCTTATTTGGGAGTGAGAAAGTTGGCATCCCTAGTGAGGTGTCTGTCAGTAAGTCGGCTCCTGCACTTAGATTTAATAATTTTCATCTGTGAAAATGCAATTTCACATAGATAAGTTGACCCGAAGTAGGCACCGACTTTTAGTGGTATAAAACCAAAGAGCACACCGCGCATTGCTCGGCCCCATCAGTAGTAATTGCCACCAGTTTATGAATGGGGATGTCATTTTCACTGACGTATTTTTTTAAACTCATTGTAAATATCCTCACCTCTCATTCTTTCCTTTAATTGCAAAAGAGTGAGGAAGTCCTCCTTTGTTGTAAAATCTTGGAAAGCCATTCTGACAAATACAACATGCTGGGCTGTTAGCATTACATCCAGGGATTCATCGAACTGTAGTGAAAAATATTCACGTCCTCTGACAATGACTCTACCCTCCTTGTCACTGTTGCAGGGCCGAGCGGTATATTATGTATTGCGGTTGTGATGTTGCTTTTGTTTTTAAAGTCATTAAAACAGTCTCTGTGGTAATGACCATTGCTTCCTTGAATAAATCGCCATCTGTAAAAGGCTTCTTGTGTTTAGCTAAAAGGTGACTTACACGAAATGATGCCTCAATAGCAGCCTTATTTTGAGCAGCATGTTCTGTGAAAAATGATTGCTGGGCCTTCAACCCCGATTTCAGCTCAACTTTCCAGGCCCGAATTGCGCTCTTTGGGGGGTAGGTGTCTTTAAATCCCTGGTGGTTGGTGTTGCGGTGCCGCTCCAGATTCCCTCTTTTAGTCAGTGCTTGTGTTTGGTGGCACAACATACATACACACTTGTCTTTCACCAAGGTAAACAGAAATTCCTCTTCCCATTCTGGATGGAATTTGTATGTTTTCGCCTTCTTTCGTGAAGCCTCCGCTATGCTATCAGGATATCATGAGCGATTACTGATTGCGTCACCTCTGATCTGAGCCGACATTTACGTGCTGGGCGGCACCTAATTAATTAACTTGTTTATTTCGGCTTTTTTTTCTTAAAGATGTGCTGTGTGCATCCCGACTACTGCTGCACCACTGCATGCTTTGCGGCCCGGAGGTTGGGGACACTGTCATATATTGATGTTTGCGACAGTCTGTACTCTTATCTAATCTGATTGGTCACTTTGATGCAGCACAGGCTACGCTGAAAACGCGGTGCATGGCGGGGGAACTACACACATGCGCACTGGGCAGAAAGAACGGAACTAAACCCATGCAACCCGGAAACAATCTCTCTTTACAAACAGCTTTTTAGTGAAAATATTGCTATATTACCATTTTCCTAATTAGTATTACTTTTATAATGCTCACATCACAACAGTATTTGTGTATTTATTTTTGATTTTTCTTCGGGATCTACTGGGAAAGTCTCAAAGATCGATGGGTTGGCGACCCCTACTCTACACTATCCACAACATCTCCAACCTTTTGTGTCATCAGCAGATTTACTAACCCATCCCTCCACTTCCTCATCCAGGTCATTTACAAAAATCACGAAGAGTAGGGGTCCCAGAACAGATCCCTGAGGCACACCACTGGTGACCAACCTCCATGCAAAATATAACTGGTCTATAACCACTCTTTGCCTTCTGTGGGCAAGCCAGTTCTGGATCCACAAAGAAATGACCCCTTGGATCCCATGCCTCCTTACTTTCTCAATAAGCCTTGCACGGGTTACCTTGTCAAATGCCTTGTTGAAATCCACATACACTACAAAGCCATACAGACTATTCCTAATCATATTATGCCTCTCCAAATGTTCATAAATCCTGCCTCTCAGGATCTTCTCCATCAACTTACCAACCACTGAAGTTAAGGCTCACTGGTCTATAATTTCCTGGGATATCTCTACTTCCTTTCTTGAATAATGGAACAACATCTGCAACCCTCCAATCCTCCAGAACCTCTCCCATCCCCATTGATGCTGCAAAGATCAGCAATCTCCTCCCTCGCTTCCCACAGTAGCCTGGGGTACAACTCCAGCAGATGACTTATTCAACTTGATGCTTTCCAAAAGCTCCAGCACATCCTCTTTCTTAATATCTACATGCTCAAGCTTTTCAGTCTGCTGCAAGTCATCCCTACAATCGCCAAGGTCCTTTTCCTTAGTGAATACTGAAGCAAAGTACTCATTAAGTACCTCTGCTATCTCCTCCGGTTCCATACACACTTTTCCACTGTCACACTTGATAGGTCCTATTCTCTAATGTCTTATCCTCTTGCTCTTCACATACTTGTAGAATGTGTTGGGGTTTTCCTTAATCCTGCCCACCAAGGCCTTCTCATGGCCCCTTCTGGCTCTCCTAATTTCTTTCTTAAGCTCCTTCCTGCTAGCCTTATAATCTTCTAGCTCTCTATCATTACCTAGTTTTTTTGAACCTTCTGTAAGCTCTTTTCTTCCTGACTAGATTTACAACAGCCTTTGTACACCACAGTTCCTGTACCCTACCATCTTTTCCCTGTCTCATTGGAACATACCTATGCAGAACTCCACGCAAATATCCCCTGAACATTTGCCAAATTTTTTCCTTACATTTCCCTGAGAACATCTGTTCCCAATTTATGCTTCCAAGTTCTTGCCTGATAGTCTCATATTTCCCCTTACTCCAATTAAATGCTTTCCTAACTTGTCCGTTCCTACCCCTCTCCAATGCTATGGTAAAGGAGATAGAATTGTGATCACCATCTCCAAAATACTCTCCCACTGAGAGAACTGATACCTGACCAGGTTCATTTCCCAATACCAGATCAAGTACAGCCTCTGCTCTTGTAGGCTTATCTACATAGTGTGTCAAGAAAACGTCTTGAACACACCTAACAATCTCCACCCCATCTAAACCCCTCACTCCAGGGATATGCCAATCAATATGTGGGAAATTAAAATTTCCCACCACAACAACCCTGAAACACCTTTCCAGAGTCTGTCTCTTTATCTGCTCCTTGATATCCCTGTTACTACTGGGTGGTCTATAAAAAATACCCAGTAGAGTTATTGACCCCTTGTTCCTAACTTCCACCCACAGAGACTCCGCAGACAATCCCTCCATGTCTTCTTCCTTTTCTGCGGTTGTGCCAAGCCCCCTCTTTTGCCTCCCTCCCTGTCCTTTCTGAAACATCTAAAGCCTGGCACTCGAAGTAGCCATTCCTGCCTCTGAGCCATCCAAGTCTCTGTAATGGTCACAACACCATAGCTCCAAGTACTGATCCACACTCTAAGCTCATCCGCTTTGTTCATAATACTCCTTGCATTAAAATAGACACATCTCAAACCATCGGTCTGAGTGCGTTCCTTCTCTATCACCTGCTTATCCTCCCTCTCACACTGCCTACAAGCTTTCTGTTTGTCAGCCAACTGCCTCTTTCTCTGTCTCTTCAGTTTGGTTCCCACCCCCCCAGCAATCCTAGTTTAAACTCTCCCCAATAGTCTTAGTAAACCTCCCTGCCAGGATATTGGTCCACCTGGGATTCAAGTGCAGCACGTCTTTTTTGTACAGTCACTCCTGCCCTGAAAGAGGTCCCAATGATCCAGAAAACTGAATCCCTGCCCCCTGCTCCAATCCCTCAGCCACACATTTATCCCCCATCTCACTCTATTCCTATACTCAATGTCACATGGCACAGGCAGTAATCCCAAGATGACTAACTTTGTGGTCCTACTTCTCAACTTCCTTCTTAACTCCTCGTAGTCTGTTTTCCTTCCCACTTCAGGATGTTGTGGACGCGATTAGAAACATCCCAGACCCTGGCACCTGGAAGGAAAACTACCATTCGTGCTTCTTTCCTGCATCCACAGAATCGCCTGTCTGACCCCCTAACGATAGAGTCCCCTATCACTGCTGCCATACTCTTCCTTTCACTACCCTTCTGAGCCACAGGGCCAGCCTCTGTGCCAGAGGTGCAGCTACTGTTGCTTCTCCCAGGTAGACCGCCCCCTCCCCCACCTCCCCCAAACAGTACTCAAACAGGAGTACTTATTACTACAGGAAACATAACATTCTTATTAATCAAGAACCTATCAACCTCCACTTTAAATATACCCAATGACTTGGCCTCCACGGCTGTATGTTGTAATGAATTCCATAGGTTCAGTACTCTCTGCCTAAAGAAATTCCTCCCCACTTCTGTTCTAAAGGATTGTCCTTGCATGCACGTACGTATTTATTTTATTTATTCATTCATTCATTTTGGGATATAGTGCAGGATAGGTCCTTCAAGATGTGCTGCTCAGCAATCCATAATTTAACCTTAGCATAATTATGGGACAATTTACAATGACCAATTAACCTACTAACCAGTATGCCTTTGGATTGTGGGAGGAAACTGGAGCACCTACAGAAAACCCATACATCCCATGGGGATGATGTACAGACTCTTTACAGATAACAATCGGAATTTACTCCAACATAGAGTTGCGCTAAATGCTATGCTACTGTGCCCTCTGGTTTGTTGGATCCTGATTGCTTTTGCAATCTTAAGATTGTTTGGAAGTAAGAATGAGATATAAAACTTGTTGCTTAAGATCGTTTTATTAACTATTACAAGAACAAGGTATTGAAAGGAAGAAGCATGGAAAGATAAAGGTGAAAGAGCAGACAAAAGAAAGACCAGGCAGGGAAAGAACAAAAGGGAAAAAAAAGCTTAAGGAAAGAGAGACAACAAAGGTGGTCTGGTCTTCTTATACCAAACCACTGATAAAATTAAATTCCATTGATAACATTAACCAATCAGTAGCCAGAATCAAGTAATATGATATCCACCACTGAAACCAAGAGGTTTCCAGTAAATACAGAATCAACTGTAACTCAGTAAACAATAACATATAAGTATAGAGGTGATTATATAAAAATACAAACATTTGTACAAAGATTAGGAATGTTAAACTACAAGAAAAATAACCATGTTACAGTTCAATCCAACAGGTCCTGAATTCCCCCACTATAGGAAACACACTCTCCATTTCTACTCTATCTAAGCCTTTCAACATTTGGAGAAGCATAATATGATTAGGAATAGTCAGCATGGCTTTGTGAAAGGTAGGGCGTGCCTTACGAGCCTGGTGGAATTTTTTTTGAGGATGTGACTGAATACATCGATGGAGGTAGAGCAGTAGATGAAGTGTATACAGATTTCAGCAAGGCATTTGATAAGGTACCCCATGCAAGGCTTATTGAGAAAGTGTGGAGGCATGGGATCCCAGAGGACATTGCTTTGTGGATCCAGAATTGGCTTGCCCACAGAAGGCAAAGAGTGGTTGTACAAACGTAGATGGGTCACATCCTACATGGAGGTCGGTGACCAATGATGTGCCTCAGGGATCTGTTCTGGGACCCCCTACTCTTTGTGATTCTTATAAGTGACCTGGATGAGGAAGTGGAGGGATGGGTTAGTAAATTTGCTGATGACACAAAGGTTGGGGGTGTTGTGGATAGTGTGGAGGGCTGTCATCTGGACATTGATAGGATGCAAAATTGGGCTGAGAAGTGGCAGATGGAGTTCAAACCAGATAAGGGTGAGTTGGCTCATTTTGGTAGGTCAAATATGATGGCAGAATATAGTATTAATGGTAAGACTCTTGGCAGTGTGGAGGATCAGAGGGATCTTGGGGCCAGAGCCCATAGGACACTCTAAACTGCTGCGCAGGTTGACTCTGTGGTTAAGAAGCCATATGGTGCACTGGCCTTCATCAATTGTGGGATTGAGTTTAAGAGCCAAGAAGTAATGTTGCAGCTATATCGGACCCTGGTCAGACCCCACTTCGAGTATTGTGCTCAGTTCTAGTCACCTCACTATAGGAAGTATGTGGAAGACACAGAAAGGGTGCAGAGGAGATTTACAAGGATGTTGACTGGATTGGGGAACATGCCTTAAGAGAATAGGTTGAGTGAATTCGGCCTTTTCTCCTTGGAGCGATGGAGGATGAGAGGTGACCTGATAGAGGTGTATAAGATGATAATCGTGTTTGTTGTCAGAGGCTTTTTCCCCAGGGCTGAAATGGCTAGCATAACAGGGCATAGTTTTAACGTGCTTGGAGGTGGGTACAAAGGAGATGTCAGGGTTAAGTTTTTTTTTACGCCGAGAGTGGTGAGTGCTTGGAATGGGCTGCCAGCAACTGTGGTGGAGGAGGATACGATAAGGTCTTTTAAGAGACTCCTGGATAAGTTCATCGAGCTTAGAAAAATAGAGGGCTATGGGTAACCCCATGTAATTTTTAAGGTAAGGATACATTCAGCAGTTTTGTGGGCTGAAGGACCTGTATTGTGCTGTAGGTTTACTATGTTTCTAATAGTCAATGTTTCAATGAGATCCCTCCTCATTCTTCTGAACTCCAGCGACTAAAGGCCCAGAGCATTCAAACGTTCCATAGAATTACATCCTTGCTTTTATATTCTAGTCCTCTTGATTCAGATCGACAGGTTTACTATACACCGTCAGGATAGATCTATAGAGTCTCTCAAAAGCAGAGGTGGAGGAGTTTGCCTCATGATCAACTCTTCTTGGTGCACAAATACATCAGTGCTGTCCCAATTCCGCTCCCCAGACCTGGAATATCTAGCAGTTAAGTGCTATCTTGCTTACCTACCACGGGAATTTTCTGGGGTCATTTTGGTAGCAGTATACATTCCACCTCAGGCCAATGTCAATCAGGCTTTAGATGATCTGAGCAATGAGATCAACATGCACGAATCAGCGCACCCTAATGCCTTCACCATCGTTTTGGGAGATTTAACCAATTCAGTCTGAAAAAAAATCACTAAGCAATTATCATCAACAGATCACTTACAGGACGAGAGGAAACAACACAGTGGACTATTGCTACACCACCATCAAGAATGCCTACCGTGCTATTCCACGCCCTCACTTCCAGAAGTCTGATCACCTAGCTGTACTTCTACTCCCTGAATATAGGCAGAAACTGAAGACTTCAGCATCAGTAGTGAGGCCCAGGAAGGTATGGACAAGGGAAGCACAGGAGCGCCTACAGGGCTGTTTTGAATCCGTGGACTGGACTATATTCAGGGATTCATCTTCAAACCTGGATGAATATGCTGCAGTTGTAAGCAACTTCATTAAAACCTGCGTGGATGAATGTGTGCCTACAAAGACTTACTGTACATTCCCAAACCAAAAGCCGTGGATGCAGGGCCAGACTTTAGGCAGGTCTAGGCTGGGCTGCAGCCCAGGGGCCAGAGCTGCAGAGGGGCCCAAATAGGTAGCTATCATCATGGCGGACAAAAAAAATACGAGAGTGAAGCACAGAAAAAAAAAGAAACAAGGAAAAGAGGACAGTGAGAAAGAAGCATTAAAAAAGACATTGAAGTTGACAGAATTTTTTAAACCTGTTCTCGATGATGCAACAGTACCATTGCTCTTGTCACAGTCTGAGACCTGGACAAATAGAGACTTGTTCAACAGCTAGCGCTAGCACCAACATTAGCACAGGACCACCATCCTTGCCACAGTCAGCAGCTAACCTTGGAGAGGCAGAGAGCACGTCTTTGGGATTCCCAACCACAGAGGCCTCCAAACAACCAAGTCGGGCTGCCATTAATGTTACTGCTACTGAGGATTCTCACAGCACTGATCCTGCTTGCTGGGGAAAGGAAATGTTAGATGATTCAGTCCGAGCACATTCCCCTTCCACCGGCTTTGTGTTTTGTTTTGCATGCCACATCTTCAGTGATGGTAACAGTCAGTCCATCTTTGAAACTGGCTTTAGTGACTGGAAACATGCTGCTGAGCACATAGGAGAGCATGAAAATAGTGAACACCACAGGAAAACAATACTGACCTACGTTACACTAGCGTCTGACAGCGGAAGAATAGATACAGAACTGCAAAAACAGTTCGAGTCAGAGTGCGTCTACTAATAAGTGGTCTTTACTCTGCAAGCCACACACAGCAATAGGTTAGTATGTGCTAGATCTCATTTTTCAAAAAGATTGTTGGAGTATTGTCAAGTTTCCTAGTTTGCCATAGTGCCATCTCTCTTGGCCTTTTTGTCTCTCATTTCCATTTTACTTTCTCAGAACACACGGTTGAGAAAAATACCTAGATAAAAATGCTTTGGCATTGTTTGAGGAATAAGGCCTATGCTATGTGCAGCAATAGCTAAATAAAGATTTAAGATTGGGTACATCACACTTCGTCTCTCTCATAACTTTACTAAGCCAACTAAGCCTAGGTCAATTTTTGAGTGCTTTAGATGCTGTCCTTAAAACTCAGAATCTGCATTACTTTCTGACCTCCCTCTTAAGGCCTGTAAGTTTATAGCCTACGTATTGTATTAAACCAATGCCTTGGTCCACAGCTTTGATATTTAAACCAGTACAACCTTTGCTCTTGTTCTTGCCTTTTTTTGCTTGATACAGCAGCCTCTAGCCCAGGGGCCCTGGCCCCACTAATTCTGGCCCTGCGTGGATGAACCAGGAGGTACATCATCTGCTGAAGGCTAGATCTGTGGCATTCAAGTCTGGCAACCCAAACCTATATCAGAAAACTAGGTATGATTTGTGGAGGACTATTTCAAGGGCAAAGAGACAATTTTGAACAAAGGTTGGAGCAACATCGGATGCACGGTAACTCTGGCAGGGTTTGCAAGACATTACTTCCTACAAAGAAAAACCCAACAGCATGAATGACAGCGATGCTCCACTACCAGATGAACTCAATGCCTCTATACTCGCTTTGAAAGAGAACACAACTGCAGCTGTGAAGATCTCTGCTGCACCTGATGACCCTGTGATCTCTGTCTCAGAGGCTGATATTAGGCTGTCTTTAAAGAGGGCGAACCTTTGCAAGGCAGAAGGTCCAGATGGAGTACTTGGTAAGGCTCTGAAAACCTGTGCCAACCAACTACAGGGAGTATTCGAGGAAATTTTACAACCTCTCACTGCTATGGGTGAAAGTACCCACTTGCTTCAAAAAGGCAACAATTATACCAGTGCCTAAGAAGAATAATGTGAGTTGCCTTAATGACTATCACCTGGCAGCACTCACATCGACAGTGATGAAATGCTTTGAAAGGCTGGTCATGACTAGACTGAACTTCTGCCTCAGCAAGGACCTGGACCCGTTGCAATTAGCCTATTGCCACAATAGGTCAATGGCAGATGCAATTTCAATGGCTCTTCACACAGCTTTAGACCACGTGGACAACTCAAACACCCGTGTCAGGATGCTGTTCATCGACTATAGCTCAGCATTTAATGCCCTCATTCCCACAATCCTGATTGAGAAGTTGCAGAACTCGAACCTCTGTATCTCCCTCTGCAATTGGATCCTTGACTTCCTAACCAGAAGACCATAATCTGTGCGGATTGGTGATAACATCTCCTCCTCACTAATGATCAACACTGGCGCACTGCAGGGGTTGCATTTAGCCCACTGCTCTACTCTCTATATACATATGATTACGTGGCTAAGCATAGCTCCAATATCATCTGTAAATTTGCTGATAATACAACCATTGTTGGTAGAATCTCAGGTGGTGACGAGAGGGCGTACGTTAATGAGAAATGCCAACTAGTGGAGTGGTGCCGCAGCAACAACCTGGCACTCAACATCAGTAAGATGAAAGAGCTGACTGTGAACTTCAGGAAGGGTAAGACGAAGGAACACATACCAATCCTCAGAGGGATCAGAAGTGGAGAGAGTGAGTATTTCAAGTACCTGGTTGTCAAGACCTCCGAGGATCTAACCTGGTCCCAACATACCAATGTAGTTATAAAGAAGTCAAGACAGCCGCTATACTTCGTTAGGAGTTTGAGATTTGGCATGTCAACAAATACACTCAAAACCTTCTATAGATGTACCACAGACAGCATTCTGACAGGCTGCATCACTGTCTGGTAATTTGGGGGGGGGGGGGGGCGCTATTGCACAGGACCAAAAGAAGCTGCAGAGGGTTGTAAATCTAGTCAGCTCCATCTTGGGTACTAGCTTACAAAGTACCCAGGACATCTTCAGGGAGTGGTGTCTCAGAAAGGCAGTGTTCATTATTAAGGACTTTAGGACCAGCTTCTTCCCCTCTGCCATCCAATTCCTAAATGGACATTGAACCCTTGGACACTACCTCACTTTTTTAATATACAGTATTTGTGTCTTTTGCACGTTTTAAAAAATCTATTCAATACATGTGTACTGTAATCAATTTATTTATTATTGTTAGTTTTATTTTTTTCTCTTTTATATTATGTATTGCATTGAACTGCTGCTGCTAAGTTAACAAAGTTCACTTCACATATCGGTGATAATAATCCTGATTGATTTCTGAAAAAAATAATGCTGATGTTATATTTGCCTTCCTTACTACTGGCTCAATCTACAAACTAACCTTCAGAGAATCCTGCATGAGGACTCCCAAGTCCCTTTGCACCTCTGATTTATGAATTTGCTCGCTGTATGCATTTATTCCTTTTAATAAAGTGCATGACCATGCATATTGCACTTCCCTACACTGTATTCTATCTGCCATTTCTTTGTTCATTCTCCTAATCAGTCCTTCTGCACACTCCCTGCTTCCTAAACACTACCTGCCCTCCACCTATCTTTGTATTATATTGCCCGCAAACTTGGCCACAAAGCCATCACTTCTGTCACCCAGATCACTGACATTTAACGTGAAAAGGAACAGTCCCAACACCAACCCCTCCAGAACACCACAACCACTACCATCTTGAAGGACGAGAACAGCAAATACCTGGGAACACTAGCACTTGGAAATTGACCCTCTTCACCCCCCCCCCCCCAAGTCACTCACCATCTTGACCTGGAAACATATCACTGTTCCTTCATTGTCACTGGCTCAAAATCATGAAATTCCCTCCCTAACAGCACTATGGGTGTACCTAGACCTCAGGGACTGCAGCAGTTCAAGGAGGCAGCTCATCACCACCTTCTCAAGGGCAACAATGGATGGGCAATAAATGCTGGCTTAGCTGGCAGCACCCACATCCCATAAATGAATTTTTAAAAAGTCACTGGCAGCCAACCAGAAAAGGTGTCCTTTATTTCCACTCTTTGCCTCCTGCCAGTCAGCCAAACTCTGACAATATTAGTATCTTTCCTGTAATACCATGGGCTCTTATGTTGTTTGGCAGCCTTATGTGTGGCATCTTGTCAAAGGCCTTCTGAAAATCCAAGCAAACAAGATCTACTGACTCTCTTTTGTCTATCCTGCAAGTTATTTCCTCACAGAATTGCAACAGATTTGCCATTTTTCAGTGAGGTAGTGTCCAAGGGTTCAATGTCCATTTAGGAATTGGATGGCAGAGGGGAAGAAGCTGGTCCTGAATCGCTGAGTGTGTGCCTTCAGGCTTCTGTACCTCCTACCTGATGGTAACAGTGAGAAAAGGATATGCCCTGGACATAGTGCTAACTTTGGCCTATTCTATCATGTGCCTCCAATTACCCTGAAACCTCATCCTTAATAATGGACTCCAACATCTTGCCAACCACTGAAGTCAGGCCAGTTAGTATATAACTTTCTGTCTTTTGCCATCCCTTAAAAATTGGAGTAACATTTGTAATTTTTCAGTCCTCTGGAACCATTCCAGAATCTAGTGATTCTTGAAAGATCACGAATAATGCCTCCAAAATCTTTTCAGCTATCTTTTTCGGAAACCTGGGGTGTAGTCCATCTGATCCAGGTGACTCACCTGCCTTCAAACCTTTCAGCTTCCCAGCACCCTCCCCTTAGTAATTATGACCATGTTCACTTAAGCCCCTGACACTTGAATTTCTGGCACACTGCTGGCATCTTCCACAGTGAAGAGTGGCACAAAATCTTCCCAAGTTTGTTTGCCATTTCTTTGTCACCCTATTAGTACCTCTCCAATGTCATTTTCCAGCAGTCCAATATCCACTTTCACCTCTTGTTTACTCTTTATCCATCTCAAAAAAAACTTCTGACATCATCTTATATTTTTGACTACTTACTTCATCATCTTTTTTTTGCCTTCAGTTGGGTATTAAAAGCTTCCCAATGCTTAATCTTCTCACTAGTTTTTGTCAGATTTGTCTGTTTTGTTTTCAAATGCTTATCCTCGACTTCCTTTGTCAGTCACAATTACCTCATCCTCCTTTTAGAATATTCACCTTTGGGATGTATCTAATTGCTCCAGAAACTCCAGCCATTGCTGCTCTGCTGGCATCCCTGCTTAGTGCCCCTTCCAATTAACCAGCTCTTCTCTCATGCCTCAGTAATTCTCTTTCCTCCACTGTAATACTGCTATATCTCTAAGTGTTCCTTAACCTTCACTCCCTCATCAAATCTGGCTTATTACTCAACACCACATCCAGAATTGTCTTTTCCCTGGTGGGCTCAACTACAAGCAGCTCTAAAAAGGCATCTCCAAATTCCTTCTTACAACCAGTAGGTTCTTGAACTGACCTGCACAACCCTAACCCTACCTTAAAAATAGAACACAAAGTTCAAGTAGGTGGAGCGGAGGGATGATGGCATTAAACGGTGGCTCCTTTGCTTGCATCTTCGGAAACAGTTCTAGTTCCATCTTTAATAACTTTATTTTTCTCTTTCAGGGTTCTTTTGAAGACCCTGACCTGGAGTTACACACTGACTACAGTTCTTTTCGGGAACAGGACCCGCTCTCGGGGTTTTATAACCGGCCGTTGTTGTTCGGCACACCAAGGGCTTGGCCTAAGAGTCCAGCTCGGATCTAGAAGCCTAGGATCTTGGGGCTCTGGAGATGTGCGTATTGAGGGTCTGTGTCACGACAGGAGACCCCGTGTGTCGTTGGGGAAGTCAGAATATCTGTGGTTGTGTGCCCAGATTTTTGGGACAGAGCTTAAAAAAAAAATGGTGTGGTGGACTTTTAACATCCTAAACCAGTGAGTTGTTTGTTATGTCTCCCCGCTCGCTGGGAAAATGAAGACACCTCTTTCTCCCATGTTAAGGAGAGAGAGAACCTGTGGCATGTCGAATACCAGCTGAAATGAGAAGTCTTTGGGGTAACTGCAAGTCTGTGTCTTTGCTGTTGCTTTGCTCACGCTTGAGTGCTCGGTGGTGGGGTGCCGATGTTTTTTTTGCTGGTGAGGGAGGGGGGATTGTTGCTTGCCGCCACTTACACATGGGGGGCGGGGGGAGAGGAGACTTTAGGGTTCTAACATTTGACTGTCGATCATTCTTTGGCACGCTCCTCTGTTTTCATGGATGGTTGCAAAGAAAGAGCATTTCAGGATGTATATTGTATGTTTCTCTGATGTTAAATTGCACCTATGAAACCTTTGCAACAAAAGACCATGAACATAGCCTCGCTACTTTTTTTATTTCTATTTTTTGCACTAAACTATTTAAAATGCCTATACTTACTATAATTCACATTTCCCTCCATTATTATGTATTGCATTGTACTGCTGCTGCAAAAGCAAATTTCACAACATATGCCAGTGAAATTGAACCCGATTCTAATTCTAATGGCTGTGTCTCTCTGCATTAAGGTTTTGTTTTTGCATAGTTGTTTTTCTCCCTTTCCTCACTGTCTTGTATAACTTGCACATAATTTATATTATGCATGTTATCTTTTACATGCATACATACTTGGACAACACACTGATGCTGCCATAAGTATAAGCAATAAATATCGAGAACATGAGATGAAGAGTCCTTGAAGGCGAGTCCATAGGTTATGGGAACAGATCAATGATGGGGCGAGTGAAGTTCAGTGCAGTTATCCCTGCTGGTTCAAGGGCCTGATGATAGAGGGGTAACAACTGATCCTGAAGCTGGTGGTGTGGGTCTTGAGGCTCTGTAACTTCTTCCTGATGGCAGCAACAAGAACAGAGCATGGCCTGGGTGGTAGGATGCTTTCAGGTGAATGTGCTCTGTATAGATGTGCTCAATGGTGGGGAGTGCTTTACCTGTGTGTCAGACTGGGCTGTGCCCACTCTGGGCATTCATAATCCAGGGACAGTCTGTTGTTCAACTCATTCCTTCAAGCTTCTCTGCCAATGAATATGATCACGGCTGATTACCCAAATCAAGTAATCAGTTCTAACTTTCTTCTCATATTCCATGATCCCTCATGTTTCCTTTCCAACCATGTATTCCTCCAATTTAAATGCTACTGTTCTCTTGACACCAATTCACTTGTCCAGCTCAGTGGCAGAGATCAAAGGTTTGAGAGGTGTTGCCAGAGAAGCTGAGGTAGGTATTGCAATGCACTTTGTGGATAGCATAAAATGTTGCCACTGTGTGCCGGTGTTAGAAGGAATCAATATTTAGAATGGTGGATAGGGAATCAGTGAAACTGGTTGCTTTGATGTGCATGATTTCAAGTTCTTTAAATGTTGTTGGAATAGCACTTACCTACACAAGTACAAAGAAATGCATTACATTCCAGATTTGTGCTTTGGGTGTCAGGAGGGGAGTCATTTCTGTCAAAATGGCACCGGCAATATACAGCAATGTTTTGCGGGCAGCTCACAAAACTACAAGATATTCTTTTAGATACACTTCTCCTGGACTAACATCACTACAGTCTATATTTTCACTTAAGAAATCATCTAAATGAACTAGTGATTTTATGATCTCCTGAAGGATTCAGCAAACATGACTCAGAGATGCTGGTATAGCCATTGCTAGTGTGTACTTCAGACCAGATTAAAGTGTGATGGCCAAAGAGCAGAAAACTAACCAATGTTTAGTCTCACTTCTTTGTGCCGATTAAAATTCTGAGCCAGATTAAAGTGAAGCCTGAGAGTAGAAAACAAACTGATGTTCAGCTTCAGTACTCTGTGCTGATTAAAGCGTTGAGCCAGAGTAAAGGGTCAAAGCCCAAGAGTGGAAACGAACTAGTGTTCAACCCACTTCTCCATGCCAGTCAAGATCCTCCCTTGTGCCTATCCCGTCTGCTTGACCTGTCTCCCTCTCTTCTTGCTGCCACCATTGTGCAGGAGGTGCAGGAGTCTTGGATCCCACACTGCCAGATTTGGAAGCAATTGTGCCCATCAGCCATTGGGCCCCTGGACTAGCTTCACTCACCTCAGCACTGAACTGATTCTGCAGCTTGCAGATTCACTCTTGGGGACACTGCTGTTCATGTTCTCTTTATTAGAGTCATTACCATAGAAAAGTACAGCACAGAAACAAGCCTTTTGGCTCATCTAGTTCATGTCTAACCATTTAAACTGTCTACTCCCATTGACCTGCACCGGGAGTATGGACCTCCATCCATCCACGTATATATCCAAACTTCTCTTTTAAGTTGAAATCGAGTTCGCATGCACCATTTCATAGTCATACTTTATTGATTACAGTTGCACCATAAATAATAAATAGTAATAAAACCATAAATAGTTAAATAGTAATATGTAAATTATGCCAGGAAATAAGTCCAGGACCAGCCTATTGGCTCAGGGTGTCTGACCCTCCAAGGGGGGGATTTGCACTGGCAGCTCACTCTACACTCTCAATCTTCTGAGTGAAGAAGTTTCCCTTTATGTTCCCTTAAACTTCTCACCTTTCACCCTTAATCCATGACTTCTAGTTGTAGTCCCACCCAACTTCAGTGGAAAAAGCCTGTCTATACCCCTCATAATATGGTATACCTCTATCAAGACTCCCCCAATCTTCTACGTTCGAAGGAATAAAGTCCCAATCTTTCCTTGTAACTCAGGTCTTCCAGTCCTGACAACACCCTTGTAAATTTTCTCTGTACTCTTTCAATCTTATTTACATCTTTCCTGTAGTAGGTGACCAAAACTGCACACGATACTCCAAATTAGACTTCATCAATATCTTGCACAACTTGAACATCCCATCTCTTGTACTCAATACTTTGATTTATGAAGGACAATGTGCCAAAAGCTTTCTTTATGACCCTATCTACCTGTGGCACTACTTTCAAATAATTATGGATCTGTATTCCTAGATCTTTGTTTTATAGCACTCCTCAGTATCCTACCATCCACTGTGTAAGACCTAACCTGGCTGGTCCTACTGGAAGTGTAACATCCTGCACTTGTCTGAAATAAATTTTATCTGCCATTTTTCCAGCTACTCCAGATTCTGCTGCAAGCCATGATAGCGTTCCTTGCTGTCTACTATACCCCTAACCTTTTTATCATCCACAAATTTGATGATCTACATTATCATCCAGATCATTGATATAGATGACCAATGGACCCAGCACTGATCCCTGCGGCACTCCACCAGTCACAGGCCTCCAGACAGAGAGGCGACCATCTACTACTATTCTCTGGCTTCTCCTACCAAGCCAATATCTAATCCAATTTACTACCTCATCTTGCATGTCGAGTGACTGAACCTTCTTGACCAACTTCCCTTGTGGGACCTTGTCAAAAGCCCTTGCTAAAGTCTATGTGGACAACATCCACTGCCTTGCCTTCACCAGCTTTCCTGGTAACTTCCTCAAAAACTCTAAGATTGGTTAGGCACGACCTATCATGCACAAAACCATGCCAACCATCCTTAATTAGTCTATGCCTATCCAAATACTTACATAGCTGGTCCCTCAGAATACCTTCCAACAACTGCCCTATAATTTCCTGGTTTATTTTTAGAGCTTTTCTTAAACAGCGGAACAACACCGGCTATCTTCCAAACCTCCAGAAGAGACGCTAAGGATGACTTGAGTATCTCTGTGAGGGCTCCTGCAATTTCTGCATTTGTCTCCCACAGGGCCCAAGGGAACATCTTGTCATGCCTTGGGGATTTATCCACTCTAATTTGCCTCAAGACAGTGAATACCTCCACTTCTGGAATCTGTATAAGGTCCATTAAGTTGATGTCGCTTTGTTTCACTTCTATATACTCTGTGTCTGTCTCCTGAGTAAATACCGACACAAAAAAAAAATCAATTTAAGATCTGCCCCACCATCTCTTTTGGCTCGACACATGGATTACCATTCTGATTTCCAGAGAACAAATTTGTCCCTTGCAATCCTTTTGCTTTTAACATACATGTAGAATCCCTTAGGATTCTCCTTCAGCTTGTCTGCTAGGGCAATCTCATGCCTTCCTTAAGCCCATCTGATTTCTTTCTTAAGTGTTCTCTCACATTTCCAAAACCCCACAAGCACCTCATCGGTTCCTACCTGCCTCTAACTGCTATACACCACCTTTATTTTTCTTAACCAGGGCCTCAATATCTCTTGAAAACCAACGTTCCCTACACCTGATATCTTTACCTTTGATTCTGACAGGCACATACAGGTTTTGTACTCTCAAAATTTCACTTTTGAAGGCCTCCCACATACCAAGTACAGCCTTGCCAATTAACAGCCAGTCCCAATCCACACTTGCCAGATTCTTTCTGATACCATCAAATTTCTCCAGTTTAGAAACTCAACATGCGGACCAGACCCATCTTTTTTGCAAATTTACTTTGAAACTAATAGCATTTTGATCACAAGATACAAAGTGTTCCCCAACACAAACTTCTGACACTTGCACTGCCTCATTCCCTAACAGATCAAGTATTGCACACTCTCTCAATGCAACTTCTATGTACTGATTAAGTGAACACACTTGAAAAACCCTATCTCATCTAGTTCTTTTAGTGTGGGAATCCCAGTCAATATGTGGAAAGTGAAATCACCTACTATAACAACTTTATGTTTCTTGCAGCAGTCTGCGATCTCTCTACAAATTTGTTCCTTTAAATCCCACGGCCTGTTGGGTTGCCTGTAACCCAACAGCCAGGGTCATGGTCCATATAGGTACCAATGACATAGTTAGGACAAGTGATGAAGTTCTGCAAAGTGAGTTCAAGGAGTTAGGTGCTAAGTTAAAGGGCACCTTATAAGATAACTTATTCCCAGTTCTACCTATAACACCTTATTAGACAAGTTCTCCAGTCTGTCCTGACTGAGCACAGCCATAACATTTTCCCCAACAAATAACACCACCCCTCCTCCTTTAATCCCTTCTGTTCTGTCACGTCTGAAACAACAGAATCCCAGAATATTGAGTTGCCAGTCCTGCCCCTCTTGCAACCAAGTCTCACTAATGGCTACAAATCATAATTCCATGCGTTGATCCAAGCCCTGAGCTCATCTACCTTTCCTATGATACTTCCTGCATTGAAATATACACAGCACAGGATGTTAGTCGCATCACACACAACCTTTTGATTCCTGACTTTGTCTGAGGTCTTAACATCTGTCTCCACAACCTCTCCAATATTTGTTCTGGCACTTTGGTTCCCATCCTTTTGCAACACTGGTCTAACCCCCTTCCCCTTTGCAGCACTAGCAAACCTTCCAGCTCGGATTAATTCCCCCTCCAGTTCAGCTGTAAACCTAAACCATCTCTTCTGTACAGGTCCCAACTTCCCTGGAAGGGAGCCCAGTGACCCAAAAATCTGACTCTCTCCCTCCTACATCAACTGCTTAACCATGTGTTAAATGGTATAACCTTCCTATTTCTGGACTCACTAGCACGTGGCATGGGTAGCAAACCTGCCCTTTAACTTAGCACCTAACTCCCTGAACTCACTTTGCAGAACTTCATCACTTGTTCTAACTACGTCATTGGTACCTATATGGACCATGACCCTGGCTTTTCACCCTCCCACTTAAGAATGCTGAGGATTCAATCTGAAATGTTTTGGACCCTGGCATCAAGGAGGCAACACACCATCTGGGTATCTCATTCTTGTCCACAGAACCTCCTTTCTGTTTCCCTAACCAACAATTCTCCTATTACCACAGCTCTCCTCTTCCCTTCTGAGTCACAGATTCAGATTCAGACTCAGACTGAGTGGCAGAGACCTGACCGCTGTCACTTTCCTCCACTAGGTTACTCCTCCCAACAGTATCCAAAGTGGTATACCTGTTGCTGAG
Source organism: Mobula hypostoma (assembly GCF_963921235.1). NCBI lineage: Eukaryota > Metazoa > Chordata > Chondrichthyes > Myliobatiformes > Myliobatidae > Mobula > Mobula hypostoma. Next base: position 116,884,853 of record NC_086098.1, on the reverse strand, counting down.
GGGGGATGGCCACAGGGACAAATCTGCACAGGCTGTTTAACCCCTTTCCCCTTCCTGACTGTCACACCAGTTTCCTGTGTCCTGTACCTTGGCTGCCAAACCCAGGCATCAATGCGTAGATCACTAGTAAGTGACAAATGATAAAACTATTAATAAACCATTCCGTAACTTGGTTCTTGATGGGGAGCAGTCTGAGTTGGTGGTAATTAGCCAGAATGGATTTGTTTCACTTTTTATGAATAAGAAATCCCTAGGGAATTTTCCACATTATCAAGTAGATGGCATCTGGTAGATCAAGTAATCTATTGCCAAAATTTGGTTGGAGGTATAGCTAGTTCTGGAACAGAGCAATGCAGCTAGGATATTGTTTGCTTCAATAGCTTTTGCTGCATTCACAGCTTTTAGTCACTCCTTGATATCAAAAGAATGAATCAAAGTAGCTCAAAACTTCTTTGATGGTGTGGATGTGAAGAGAACGCAAGAGTAGACCATCCACTTAGCACTGAAAATCAAAAAAGAACTAAACCGCAGACTATAGAAATCTGTAAAAGCACACAAAAATACTGGGAACACGGGGTGGGGGGGGAGGCCAGACAGCATAAATAGACAGAGAAACAGTTACCATTTCAGGTCCAATGGAGAGGGAGAAGATGGGAGTTCCTTATAATTAACAAAAGCAGAACATGTTAAGCATGCAAGACTATGGAATCAGAAAGAAAAACTAAGGACAAATAATCGATAGCTTACTATCAGCAACACAGTACACATATTAAAACTATACCCTGATACAATTAACTTATCTCCCAACTCTAAACCAAAGTCAGAATCTTGAAATCATTACTTTGATGTACATAACCACAGCAGGAAATATTGTTATCACTGAAATCAAAATTCACTATCTCAGTCATCATTGCTCTAGTATATACAATCTACAGGCATAATTTTGCATGAAGATCACTTCAACAGCACTTTTTCCTATGGTCTCTATCATTGCGAAGGACAAAATCAAATAGCCTTAGGAATGCAATTATCTCCCTGGGATATTCCTAAGAATGTTTGGTTTTTCAGACAAACCATCAGGCTTTATAACATCAAGCTAACATTCTGGAACAACATTGTGAAAACAAGTTCAGAAGACTGCAGCATTTCAAGATGGTAGCTACAATTTTCATGTTCAACTAGTGACCAGCAATAAATGCAAGGCAGTGCATTTGTTTCATGATCAAAGTAATTTGGAGTCCTGAAATGTCTAGCTGGGACTTCTGATATTATATGCAGAAGGCCATAGGTTGCTGATATTGCATTAGCAGGGATGGCAGTTGAATAATGGGCATGATTAAAAATTCACAAAGAATGGATAAAAGCAGCCACAAAAATGCTGCAGGTAACGTGGACATACCAAATGAACTTTGCATCTACACATCATGCACAATTAAAAATGGAAAGAGGATAACAATCCACATCTTCAAAGTTCCTCAAGTCTAGTAATTCAACTTTAATTAGATTAAAGAACAAAATAAAAGTAGAACTCAAATAGAGAATAATGCAAGTACTAGTAGTGGAACTGGAGCTACTATTTTCCCTTCGTTAATTAGATGGGTACATCCCCCTAGTTAATATTAACTCTATTTCTTACTCCACATTACCTGAACTGCAGAATATCTCCTGCAATTCCAGTTCTTTTTTTTAACCATTAAAACAGCTGTAAGGCTCCAAAATAATCACCAATATATCTCAAAAGAAACTTTACTGCATTATCATAGACTCTAACAGTTTAAAAATGTACACAATGTTCAGTACTATTTGCAACCCCTCAGATAATAAAGCAGTACACATCATAATACAGCAAGACCTGGATGATGAAGTGTAAGTTACATTCACACCATATAAATGCCAGGCAATGATAATATTCAACAAGAGAATATCCAGCTATTATCCCTAACGTTCAGTGCCATTGCCAACACTAAACCCTTAGACAGCATCTTTCAAACCCATGATCTCTACCAGCTAGAAAGGAGAGGCCAGCAAAAGCATGGAAACACCACCACCTGTAAGATGCCCTCTAAATCATGTGCCACCCAGTCTTGGAAATATGTTGTCATTCTTTCACTATTGCTTGGCTAAGATTCAGGAATGCCCTCCTGAACAATATGGTGATTATCATCACACCCCTAAGACTGCAAACGCCCAAGGCCTCTTGAGGGAAGGAAGGATAGGCGATTAAATGCTGCTTAGCCCAAGGCGCTCACAGTCCTTGAATGAATAATGAATTTAAAAAATGGAAGGGACATTCAGATTAAGGACCAATTTAAATTGCACTGTGAGGGGACTAGATACATCTGGAATTTTCTTTGTCACAGTTTTGTGTGAAAAAAATTTCAGAAATGACAATGTGAAGTATCACCTGGCTATCAATTTAGCCCAGCAGAGTTGCCTCCTATAGTATGACAACCACTCTAGTTCAGGACACTGATGATCTGAAAATAGAATTCAGGACGGTACTCTGTGGAAAACTGAAAAAAAAAACTGTTGTTCTCCTTTAAATGAGATAATTACCTACAGTTGTGCTATACAACCTTTTGATTCCATTGTATCTGCACACTTTTTAAGTTTAATCTAGGTCTGGGCTCCTAACCTGGGGTCCATGGACCCTATGCTTAATGGCATTGGTCCATGGCACAAAAAAGGTTAGGAATCTCTGATCTAGATAGTCATCAACACAAAAGGCTAACTCTTTCTCCACAAAAGTTGACTGAACTGTTGAGTATTGCTAGCATTTTATGCTTCTATTTTCAGCATAAAGAAATGAACTGAGTAAAAAGCTAGAGAAAATACAGAAAATATTCACAAGGATGTTGCCTGGATTGGAAAACTTGAGTTATTGAGACTGGATAGGTTGGATCTGTTTCCCTTAAAACAAAGAAGGTGGAGAAGTGATATGACAGGGATACATAAAATTATGAGAGATGCAGATGAGGTAGGTAGCCAAAGTCTGTTTCACACACTGGGGTGTTTTACAAAAAAAAACATAGATTTAAGGTGAGAAGAGTGAGGTTTAAAAGGGATCTGAAGAGTAATTTCTTCACATAAAGAGGAGTTGCCTTTTGGAATAAGCTAGCAGAGGTGTAGTGGCAGGAAAAAGACAAACTACAAAAGATAACTGGGTAGGAATGAGCATGGAATTAATGCAGGTAAATGGAATTAGCATAGGTAGACAAGATGATTGGTATGTACATGGTAAGATGAAAGGTCTGTTTCTATACTGCCTCTTATGACATTCAAGAAACTTTACTGAAGTCTTGTGCATGATATTCCTTGTTGAGCTGCAACTACTTTGAGAAGCAAGATCAGGTGGTGGTACAAAATGGCTTTTGATCTTTTCCGCACAAGAGCAGTTAATCAGAGTAAAGAACTACATTCAAGTTGTTTGGAGATGCAATAGTACTGTATTTAAAACCACAATTCAATGATTAATTCCTTACCTACTACAAACATGGTCTATAAGCAGAGACATTGAGTCTAGATTGCCATCCAGCTTAGTATTGTGATATAGGCACCGGTCCCGCTGCAGTTCCACTGCTTGGCGCAGTAAAGTCTGTAAGCGTCGTGGAGGTAGCATTACTGATGGGGGCAAGTACACTGGGAAAACAAACAACAAATAAAAATTGATTTAACTCTGATGAGTAAAGGAATCGTAACAAAAATATCCGATACAGGTCCTCCCTAGTTATAATTCCCATGAACCATTCATAATCTGAACAGTTTTCAAGTTGGAAATGCAGTCGCAATTCTAATACCAAAAAAGCTTGTTCACATATATGGACTGTACATAGTCAGGCATTCGTAAACTGGGGAAGACTTGGAAAGACAAATCTGACGCACACAACTTTAGATGTGAATAAACAAAGGATTAAAGCTCCCAACCTAAATACAGCAAATTTTCTGCTTACTTGACTTGACAGAATCATGTTAACCTTGCTCAGTCCTTTATAAACACGAAAGCCTAGCTGTGAGCATGAACATAAGAAACACCTGGAATATGTCATCTGGCCCTCTCTGTGTACACATCATCCATAAGATCACAACTGATCTATGTATTAACACAATACAATTTTCTTGCATTTTCCACTTATCCCTTGATTCTCTAAATATTCTAAAATCTGTTTGAATTCTCAACTAAGCCTTCAGACTTCTAGCATAAATTTCAAACATTCACCATTGTCTAAGTAAAATAAATTTCTGAGTCAGTGATTACCAATTCCATACTCCTCAGCAAGAAGAATCACTCTGAATCTAGCCAGTCAAAACCCTATTTTTTTTTAATATTCTGATGATCTTTCCCTTTATTCCTCTTAACTTCTGAGAATGTAGGCCTTGTCTACTCAATCATTTCCTATACAAAAAAAAAACACCATCACTAACTGATCAAGTGAATCTTTATGGAATTCTCTCAATGAAAAGTATATACAGTGGCATGCAAAAGTTTGGGCATCCCGGTCAAAATTTCTATTACTGTGAATAGCTACGCGAGTAAAAGATGACCTGATTTCCAAAAGGACATAAAGTTAAAGATGACACACTTCTTTAATATTTTAAGAAAACTTTATTTCCATCTTTTACAGTTTCAAAATAACAAAAAAGGAAAAGGGCCTGAAGCAAGAGTTTGGGCACCCTGCATGGTCAGTACGTAGTAACACCCCCTTTGGTAAGTATCACAGCTTGTAAACGCTTTCTGCAGCCAGCTAAGAGACTTTCAATTCTTGTTTGGCGGATTTTCGTCCACTCTTCCATGCAAAAGGCTTCTAGTTCTTGGGCCGTCTTGCATGCACTGCTCTTTTGAGGTCTATCCACAGATTTTCGATGATGTTCAGATTGGGAGACTGTGAGGGCCATGGCTTGCACCTCTTGAGGAAGTCCACTGTGGATTTTGAGGTGTGTTTAGGATCATTATTCTGTTGTAGAAGCCATCCTCTTTTCATCTTCAGCTTTTTTTTTTACAGACGGTGTGATGTTTGCTTCCAAAATTTGCTGGTATTTAATTGAATTCATTCTTCCCTCTACCAGTGAAATGTTCCCTGTGCCACTGGCTGCAACACAAGCCCAAAGCATGATCGATCCACCCCCGTGCTTAACAGTTGGAGAGGTGCTCTTTTCATGAAATTCTGCACCCTTTTTTCTCCAAACATACCTTTGCTCATTGCAGCCAAAAAATTCTATTTTAACTTCATCAGTCCACAGGACTTATGTCCAAAATGCATCAGGCTTGTTTAGATGTTCCTTTGCAAACTTCTGATGCTGAATTTTGGGGTGAGGACGCAGGAAAGGTTTTCTTCTGATGACTCTTCCATGAAGTTCATATTTGTGCAGATGTCACTGCACAGTAGAACAGTGCATCACCACTCCAGAGTCTGCTAAATCTTCCTGAAGGTCTTTTGCAGTCAAATGGGGGTGTTGATTCGCCTTTCTAGCAATCCTATGAGCAGCTCTCTCGGAAAGTTTTCTTGGCCTTCCAGACCTCAACTTGACTTCCACCGTTCCTGTTAACTGTAATTTCTTAATTACATTATGAACTGAGGAAACGGCTACCTGGAAACGCTTTGCTATCTTCTTATAGCCTTCTCCTGCTTTGTGGGCATCATTTATTTTAATTTTCAGTGTGCGGCAGCTCCTTAAAGGAGCCCATGGCTGCTGATCGTTGGGACAAGGTTTGAGGAGTCAGGGTATTTATAAAGCTTATCAAGGATGTATACAAGTTCAATAAAACATCTATAGTCCTGTATTCAAATCTCATCATAACAAAAGCCAAATACCACTTACCTTCCAAACTGGTTACTGTGTAAGATGGGTGACTTTCAGCATTTTGTGTATAAGGATGACTGATTCTGAATATCATTACCCAGTTTTTTTTAAACCATATCAAGAAGGTTATGTTTTTCTCGTTTGTGGGCTGACATAAATAACATACTTTTCTATGACACATTCTGATATTTCTTATAATATAAGAGGTATTTCAGCCATTGATTCTAAGTTATCCATAGTCATACAGCTGAAAACAAGCACTCTGGCTCAACTGGTTCATGATGAACAAGATGCCCCATCAAATCTAGCATTTGGCCCATAGCATTCTAAACCTTTCCTATCCACGTTCCTGCCCAAATGTCTTTTAAATGTTACGATACCTGCCTCAACACTACCTCTGGCAGCTCATTCCACATACATATCTCCCTTTGTGTAAAGAAAAAAAATTGCCCCTCTAGGTCCAATTATCTTTACCCTCTTACCTTAAACCTATGCCCTCTAGTTCAATTCCCTAATCCTGGGAAAATGTCTAAGTGTATTCACCTTACCTCTGCCCTCACCTCACCCCACCCCCCATGACTTTATACACCTCTAAAAGATCACTTCAGTTCTCTAGCCTGCCCAATCTCTCACTATAACCCAGTATCTCCACTGGCAAGATCCTTATAAATCTCATCTGCACTCCTTCCAGTTTAGAGCTGATCAAAGAGTTCAGAACACGACCAGTACACATGTTCTAGTCTACACCAACAGTGTTAAGAACTTCAAGTTCCTAGGTGTGAAAATCACCAATAGCCTGTCCTGGCCCAAATGAAGACACAGCCAAGAAAGCTCACCAGTGTCTCTGCTTCCTCAGGAAGCCACAGAAATTCAGTGACGTTTAATAATTTTTACTGATGTGTAGTGGAACGCATTCTGACTTGGTATGGCGACTGTTCCGCACGTGACATTCTCTCTTCTCCCCTCTCCCATCAGGCAGATACCACCAAAACACTTACCACAAGGTTAAAGGACAGCTTCTATCCCACTGCTACAGACTCTTGAATGGACCTCTTAAGAAGGGACTCTTAGCCTCATGATTGACCTCATTATGATCTTGCACTTTAATGATTTACCTCATCTTAACTCAATGCACTCTGGAAAAATTGATCTATATAAACAGTATGCAAGACAACTTTTTCATTTTATCTTCGAAAGATTTAAAGATTCAAAGTTCAAAGTAAATTTATTATCAAAGTATATATAAATTATGCAACTTTGAGATTTATCTGCTTACAGGCAGCCGCAACGCAAGAAACCTGAAAGAACATAATTTAAAAAAAAGACCAGCACCCAATGTACAGCAAAAGAGAATAACAACACAAATCATGCAAACAATAGAAGCAAGCAGCAGCATGCTGAACCAAATTGAGTCTACAGTCCTGAATCCCTGGAGCAACCAGATAGCCCATGAGCCAGGACCCCAGATTTGGGCCACCGGTACCATTGGGGGGGGGGGGGGAAGAGATAAGTCTTAGTGATTTTTGGCAAGGTATATCCCCCTAGTGATAGCATTGCAGTGGTGGTAGCTTTCCCCTTTGGACAGATCGCTGTGGACCAGGCTATTGAAGCCACAGTGAACAAAGACACACAGACTCCTGGAGGCACATCACGGTTCAGCCTGAATGCTGGAGTTATCAAGCATTACTACTTAACAGCTGAGCACCGCAGTGCATTCCTGGGACAGTTAAAGGAGATGGTGCAAGGCAACAAATCAGAGCTTTGTCATGCGGAGCTACAGTGGCCAAGAATCCAGAAAGATGAGGAAGCAGTTTCAGCAGTGGTTAGCCTCATACATGAACCGGTCAACCCATTTGCAGAGAAGCTGGACCTCACTAGCATTTCTACGGCAAATACAGCCCCTAAGGACATTGCCTCTGACCTGATTAAGGCATATGAGATTGGTGAGCAATGCTATGCAACCTTCAAGGGTGAGAGACTGGAGGAAGACCCACCAGCAAAGAAATTCAATGACTCAATGAAAACCAACAAGCTGAAAACATTCAGTGATATGTGTAAGAAGAGAGAAGTGAAATCAAATGGGAGGGCGATCATCTTGAAAGCAAACAGGTCTTTGTTTGGATGCATCATAGTGATGGCACAAGGGCGCAGTCTACCTGTGGAGGATATCCTTTCTCATCCTTTTGGACCATTGCCCTGGGCCCTGTCCACATCAGAAGGATTGCTGAGAAAGACAAATAAAGCCACAACCTTGCAGAAAAATGTAGCAGTAGAAGTCCAGCTCCCAGGAAACTCTGCTACAGTGGTTGATGGAATGAACTTGGTCCAAAGAGTGAAAGGTGATCAAGTTACTTTCAGAGATGTTGCCACAACATTTCTGGGTAGGGCTCTGAGGGAAGGCAGTCAGAGTAGCAGAATAGATGTTGTGTTCAATACATACAAGGAGAACTCTATCAAGAATAGTGAAAGATCTCTATGGGGTGAAGAGACTGGCCATGAGTTGCAAGGTATCACAGGCACACAGATGGTGAGGCAGTGGAGGAGCTTCCTGACCAAAGTCAGAAACAAAAATAGTCTCATTAGCTTCATAGCCCATGAATGGAGGAAAGCTGCATACAGAGTAAAGCTACAGGAGAAGATTCTGTATGCAACTGTGAATGACAAATGTTACAGAATCACATCTCAAGACAATGGGGAGGTGTCAGCTCTTCAGTGTCAACAAGAAGCGGATGGCCGCCTACTTCTCCATGCTGCCCATGCCACAAGAGAGGGATACCAATCTGTAATGATCTGCTCAGAAGACACAGATGTCTTTATTATGTCTTTAGCATTTTGTGACAAGATTGAGGCCCCATTGTTCCAGAAGTGTGGCATTAGAACCCGTACAAGGCTTGTAGACATCAGCAAAGTTGCTGCCACTGTTGGCACAAAGGTTTGTAGGGCTCTCATCGGGTTGCACACATATACAGGATGTGACACTGTAAGTGCTTTTGCAGGCAAAGGGAAGACAAGTGCCCTAAAACTTCTGACCAGCAACAGGGAAACTCAGGGTACATTCTTAGAGTAGGGTCAGGAATGGGACCTCTCCCTAGAACTGATGGACAAACTGAAGGCATTTACATGTCTCTTGTATGCCCCAAAAGCATTGACCACCAAGATCAATTAGCTCAGGTATCACCTTTTCTGTGCCAAAAAAAAGGTGAAATCGCAAGTCATCAACTCCCACTATGCAAGGACTACTTAATAAAACATGCACAGTGAGCCAACTACCAGGCTGGTATATGGAAAAGATGTTTGGAGAAGGACCTACAAGTGCCAAGCCGTGTTGGCAGAGGATGGAAGATGGAGAGAGAAGAGGAAGCTGAACAGTTGGTGGTGCACTGGATGGAAGGCTAGCCAGCACACGATGCCGTCCTGGATCTACTGGCCTGTAACTGTCCAAAAAAATGTTCACTCCCAAGATGTATGTGTGTTGCAAATGGCCTCAGGTGTACTGGCATGTGTAGACTGGCAGGCTGTGAGAACCAGGCATCCACCTCAGAGAGTGTGGAAAGTTCAGATGAAGATGTGGAAGACTTGGAAAATTACTGATTATTAATAAGTTATGAAAGTATGGAAAACAAAGTATGCAAAGCAGTCTTTGATTAAATATTCATTTTACAACCAAATGGGGCCTAGGTTATGGCCATGTGGAACCCTACATTTGAATTATTGTACTGTAATTCTATCTGCTATGACAAAAGCTTAAGATTGTTTTGATTTGATATGGAAAATATCATGACATTGATAAAACTCCAGAAATCTCTCCAAATAAGATTTTTTTTTTACCTTTTGGGGGGGGGGGTGAGGTAACATTTTCTGCTGTACTGATGTTAATATGGAATATATACAAAAAGTGATTATTTATTTTAAGTAATAAAGCTACTGGTGCAATGTTATCACATATTTTCTAACTCTAGAGATGTATACCTTGCCAAAAATCACTTTGAGCATTATTCCCCCCAGATGGTACTGACCAACCCTACTGGCTCACAGGCTACAAGTAGGCCCAAAGCCTCAGCCTCAAATTCATCAAATAGCAAGGCAAGCCGCTATGATGCTCGCAGACATGAAGCGTGTAGCAGCTGGAGTAGACTCACAGCCTCAGCACCACAAAGGGAGGAGTACACATTGCGGGAGAGCGAGCAAAACTGGCTCGACCATCACCTCCGGTCTTGACATCCCGTCTTTTCAGTCATTCTGGGCCAGCGTTTAAATTGTCCAAACACTGGATCATCACCTGCTGGGTGAAGGGCCTACACTTTGCCACTCAGTCTGAAGCCATTCTCGATCTCTTCAAATTGGCTCAATGCTTAGAGTGATCCACCCACTTACGCACCAAAACTTCTCTGCCTCAACTCTTAAAATCGCTCGCTCCAATTGCATCTCTGAAATGCCTTCAAACATGTTGCACCCTGACTGTGCAACACATCAATACGGCTCCTCATCCCTCAAATCAGCCTCACCTCCTCATTACACAATTTACCTCAAAAAAAGTATTTTTATTAATGTTTTTGGTCGTATTTCTTGCCTTCTGAACTACCAGTAACCTGTCGCACAATTTCAGTAGTGCCATCTTAAACCAGAATATCTTGGTACATGTAACAATAATAAACCAATAAATAACAACTTTCCTGTAGCATGGTGACAAAAACTGAACAGAGTACTCCAGATGCAGCTTCACTATCATCTTGTACAATTGCAACATGCCCTCTGAATTTTTATACTCAGTGCCATGACTGATAAAGGCCAGTGTGCCAAAAGCCTTCTTCATCACTGTGTACCTGTGACTCCACTTTCAGGGAATCACATACTTCTTGAACTTCAAGGTCCCCCTGTTCTATATCACAGTCTAGGGCCCTGCTGTTCACTATAAAAATTCTACCTCATTTTGGTTTTCCCAGATGCAACATCCCATACTAAACTGAACTAAAATGATTAAGCTGATCAAAATCCTCTCCCAATTTTTGATAACTTCCTTCACTGACAACTACTCTAGTGTCACCTGCAAACTTTCTAAACATGCCTTGCAGATACTTGATCAAATTGTTAATATAGATGACAAACAACAATAGGCCAGGTACCGACCCATGAGGTACACCACTCGTCATGGGCTTCCGGTTTGAGAAGAACCTTCACCACTCTTGCTTCCATCCATCAAGTCAACTGCATATCAAATTAGCGAGCTCTCCCAGCATTCCATGTCATCTAATCTTCCAAAAGAGCTCATTAAACCTTATTAAAGGCCCTACTGAAGTCCACATAGCCTATATCTACCACATCGACTGTGCAGCCCTCACTGAAGTTCTTGGAGATGTCATCAATCAGGGTCTTCATACATGATCTCCCATGCACAAAATATGTTGCCCAACCCTAATCAAGCCTTCTTTAAAGAGACATGTACATCTTATTCTTTAGAATTCTCTCTAGTAACTTACCAACCAGATGTTAGACTGACTGGTCTATAGTACCCAGGATTTTTTTTTTTGCATCTCTTCTTCAATAAAGGTACAATAGTCACTACCCTCCAGTCTACTGGCACCTCACCCATGATATATGATGATGCAAATATCTCAGCCTGGGCCCACACAATTTGATTTCTTGTCTCTCAAATGTTCTTGGATGTACCTGGTTGGGCCCTGGAGATTTGTCTACCTTCATATATTTTAAGATATCCAGTACCTCCTCTACTGTAGTGCAGACTATACCCAAGACTTCCTCATTAATTTCCCCTAATTTTGAAGTCTTCATGTCTTTCTCCACTGAGAAAAGAGGAGAAATATTCATTAAGGATCTTACCCGCCCCCTGCAACTCCATACAAATATACTTTTGTGTTTGTTTGATTTTATTCTCAATCCAGTTACTCTTTTCCCCTTAATAAAGAGAATAAAGAAAAGATATACATAAAAAATTATTGAAGAAAAGACAGCTATAAGGAATACAGAAAAACTGGTAACGATGTTAACTGTAGAGCATATGAAAATATGAAAGCTATAATCAAGCGGGAAATTTGGATTGCCAAAAGGAAGATTGAGAAGGACATTGCTGATGTTGCTAAGACTGACCCCAAGAGACTGTTTCAATACTTCAGTAGTAAACAAGCAGGAAGTTTAGTGCATTAGGAATAATAGTGGTGTTAAATTATGCAGAGAAGGATATAGTGGATATTCTTATATTTTGCTAAAGTATTCACCTGTGAAGATATTAGCAATATGCCAGTAAGTGTGGCGAAAAATAAGGGTACTTTAATTGACTTAGAAGGTGAGGTCCTGCTTCAGATGAAAATGTTGAAGTTAATAAATCTCCACGACCAGACAACATATATCCAAGGTACTTAGAGGACTGTAATTATATACATAAATCTCTAACATGTATTTTTCAAAAGTAATTGAAGTCTAGTGAAATCCCCAAGGACTGGAAATGGGTTAAAGTTGTCCCACAGTACAAGAGTGACCACATTGATCCTGGTAACTACAGACCAATAAACTTAACGTACATCACAGCTAAGTTAATGGAAACAATAATAAAGAAAGAATAGGCAGGAAAGAACAGACATGCTAGCAGAAAAGGGAAATCGTGTTTTACTAATATGCTGGAGTTCAATGAAGAGGCAACTATAATTTATGATAACAATAGAGCAATTGATATCATTTACTTGGACTTTCAGGAGGCTTTTGTCAAGGTTCCTCACCAGAGGCTAATAATCGAATTACAGGAGGTAGGGGTTCAGGGTAAGGTGTGTGAATGGGTGCAGAATTGGCTCAAAAACAAAAAAAAAGTTATGGTAAGAGAATCATTTTCACACCTAGATGTTTTTAAAAGTGGGGTTCTACAGGGATCAGTTTTTGGGCCGCTGCTGTTTGTAATTTACATTAATGATTTGGATAAGCACATAACAAGCTAGTAATGTTTGCCGATATCACAAAATTAGGAGGAAAGGGTTGATAACATTCAGGCAGCAGAATCAATAGTTAATCTAAACAAAAACCAGATGTGGGCAGCTAAATGGCAGAAGAAATTTAATGCAAGTAAACGTGAAGTATTACATATAATATAGGTAGAAATATTAGATACAAATAACAATACGGGGTCTTCAGTTAGAAAGTGCATTGCATGAGAAAGATTTAAGCGTCCTGGTAGATTCATCACTATCAACATCTAGGCGATGCACAGAAGTAATTAGGAAGGCTAACAGAATGTTGGGCTATACAATATGCTCAGTGGAGTTCAAGTTAAGAGACATTCTCCTTAAGCCCACACCTTGAAAACTATGTATAATTTTGGTTTCCATATTGTGAAAGGGATGTGAAAGCACTGGAGAGAGTCCAGAGAAGGGTGACTAGACTCATTCTAGGACAGAAGGGTATGAGCTATGAAGAAAGATTGAAATAATTAAATCTTTTAGCCAAAGTAGACGTCGAATGAGAGGAGACGTGATAGAAAGGTATAAGTAAAGTGGATGCCAGCTGCTACTTCAAAATTATTCCATTATCGAAGACACACATGGAGACTGGTTAAAGGGAGATTGCAGAGTAACATTAGGAAGTGTATCTTTACACAGTGAAATGTGGAAGCATGGAACAAACTACCTAGTTTGGTTGAGAGTAGTACCTTAGAGACTTCCAAATCTAAACTCGGTAGTTACTTCAACACACCATGTGAATAGGAATTTGGCAAGATTTGTTGGGCCGAATGGCCTGTCCTTGTCAAAAACTTCATAATGTTCTAATACACTTATAAAATCTTTTTGGTTCCCATCAGTCCCATTCCTGCATCTAGTTCCTTGCAAGCAACAGGAATTCTACAGATGCTGGAAATTCAAGTAACATACATCAAAGTTGCTGGTGAACGCAGCAGGCCAAGCAGCATCTATAGGAAGAGGCGCAGTCGACGTTTCAGGCCGAGACCCTTCATCAGGACTAGTTCCCTGCAATCTACTTTCTTCCTTATATCCATCAATTCCACCCTAATACACAAGAGACAATTTACTACAGCCATTCAACACACCTATCAGAATGTTTTTGGTGGAAAGCCAAGCCTGAGAGGAGGTCAAGGTCCTTCCAGGTCACAGAAAGAACATGCAAACTCCACACAGGCAGCAATAGTGAGAAATGAACACAGGTCATCAGAACTGTGTGTCAGTAGCCTTACCAAGAAATGGTAGGCTACATGCCATTTTCTGTCTCATGGGATAGCCTGATAACCACAGCAGAAATTTACATAGTGGCCACTTTATTAGGTACACCTGTTTGTTAATGCAAATATATAATCAGCCAACCTTGTGGAAGCAACTCAATGCATAAACACATGCAGGCGTGGTCAAGAGGTTCAGTGGTTGTTCAAACTAAACATCAGAATGGGGAAAAAATGTCATCAAAGTGACTTACTGTGGAACACTGATCTCCTGGGATTTTTATGCACAACAGTTTCTACATTTTACAGAGAATGGTGCGAAAAGACAAAAAAAACCAGCAAGAGCAGCAGTTCTGTGGGTAAAAATGCCTTGTTAACGAGAGAGGTCAGAGAAGAATGACAAGCTGATAGGAATGCAACAGCACTCAAATAACCACGCATTACAACAGTGGTGTGCAGTAAAGCATCTCTAAATCCACAATACATTAAACCTGTGGGCCACAGCAGAAGACTACACCAGGTTCCACTCCTGTAATAAAGTGGCCACCGAGTGTAAAGAAACATAGAAAATAGGTGCAGGAGTAGGCCATTCGGCCCTTCGAGCCTGCATCGCCATTCAGTATGATCATGGCTGACCATCCAACTCACAACCCTGTACCTGCCTTCTCTCCATACACCCTGATCCCTTTAGCCACAAAGGCCATATCTAACTCCCTCTTAAATATAGCCAATGAACTGGCTTCAACTGTTTCCTGTGGCAGAGAATTCCACAGATTCACCACTCTCTGTGTGAAGAAGTTTTTCCTCATCTCAGTCCTAAAAGACTTCCCCTTTATCCTTAAACTGTGACCCCTCGTTCTGGACTTCCCCAACATCGGGAACAATCTTTCTGCATCTAGTCTGTCCAATCCCTTTAGAATTTTATACGTTTCAATAAGATCCCCCCTCAATCTTCTAAATTCCAGAGAGTATAAGCCTAGCCGATCCAGCCTTTCATCATATGAAAGTCCTGCCATCCCAGGAATCAATCTGGTGAACCTTCTTTGTAATCCCTCTACGGCAAGAATGTCCTTCCTCAGATTAGGGGACCAAAACTGCACACAATACTCCAGGTGTGGTCTCACCAAGGCCTTGTACAACTGCAGTAGTACCTCCCTGCTCCTGTACTCGAATCCTCTTGCTATGAATGCCAGCATACCATTCGCCTTTTTCTTTTTTTTTTAATTTTATTTTTATTTGGATAAGGAATTCACAATTATCATGTACTTTTTTCACACATATAACCTTTTCCATTTTTTTATATGTATAAAACTACAATTATTTACACATTCTTAAGTACACATTGAGATGATATAAAAGGAAAATAAACATTTAAATAGATAATTATGTACTGTGGTAAATCTAACCTATTAGGCTAAGTAATGAAATTAGTTGTTAAGAAAAATGGTAATAATAGTTTCCATACAACCCTTCTGGACCATTTCCACTGGTCCAACATGTTGCATACAAGCCTATATACCAACCATTGTAGGTGTTTATATCTCAATTTGTTCATGCTTGTTCCTGCCCACAGACATAATTATCCAATCCCTATGTACTTATTTACTTAATTTTTTCTTTTTTTTTATCCCTTTCCCAAATCTTTCCCTTTACTTGTGTTAATTCTCTATTTTCCAAAAAAAAACAAACATTTAGACTAGGGGTGCTTACGTTAGCAATATTACTGTGTTGATGAGAAGAGCAATATAAATCATTAGGAGAGTCATCTAAAGTCTGCTCGCATTGGGGTTATATATTCAATCCATTTATTCCAGATTTGATAAAATGTTTCTTTTTGAGTTCTCAGGGAGTAAGTCAACTTTTCCATTTTAAGTATTTCCAAGATAATTTCGTACCAATCTTCTAATGTAGGTGGTATTGGATTTAGCCATTTTCTAGTGATTGATTTCTTACTTGCCGCTAAGAGGGCCTGCAGCAACTTTATATCTTCCTTCTGTTCAAGGAACAATACATGCCCTAAATAGAGCATCTCAAAGTTCAGAGGTATCTGGGACCTAAGTACCTTAACTAATATTCTATGAATACCTTCCCAAAATAGACTTAATTTAGAGCAATCCCAGAAAATATGAAAATGATTTGCCTCCTTGGAGCCGCACCTTCTCCAACACATCACATTTGTATCTTTATATTTTTCCTGATATGGGGTCTTGAAGTATCTTATAATGTTTTTCCAACAATGTTCTCTCCAAGTCAAAGAATTAGTCGAGGACCATTGAAAGCTGCAGATTTTCCCCCAAGCCGCCTCTGAAAGTACCAACCCCGCTTCTTTCTCCCACTTCTCTTTAATATACAGTGTATTTACATTTTTAGCATGGGAGAGTGCATTATGTAGGTGAGAAACTAATTTACTAGGTATTGAACTGCAAGCCGAATTCAGAATCTTGAAAAATTCTAATTCTACTGTTGATAGGTCTGTATATCTACAACTCTGGTTAACATAGTTTCGTATTTGAAGGTACCTAAAAAAGTCATTATGTTCTAGGCCATGTTTGTCCTGCAGGATTTGGAAACTTTGTAATACTCTTATATCTATAAATGAGAGGTAGGTTGTAAGACCTTTCTTTATCCATAGCTCAAATCTTTTATCTCCTCTGTTGGGAAGGAATTCGGTATCATATGCACACCATCTAAAGAGTTTTAACATGTTATTAATTCCACATGAATTAACCACCTTCTGCCATACTTTTAATGTAAGATTTATCCAAGCATTATTAAATTTTTCCAACTGGGCCATCAATCCTTTGTCAGCTATTGAGGCCCGGAGAGGAAAACTGTCAACTAATCCAAATTCTATTTCCTTCCATCTAGCCTTATATTCCCTATTACACCAATATAACAGAGGGGTTATCTGTGAGGCATAAAAATAATTTCTCAGGCAAGGAAGAACCATACCTCCTCCTTCCTTCCCTAACTGTAAGGTGTTATATCGAATTCTAGGTTTCCTTCCTTGCCAAATGAAGCGGGAAATCCATTTGTCCCATTCCCTGAATTGATTATCATCCACCTCCACTGGTAAAGTACGGAAAAGATATAATAACCGAGGAAGAATATTCATTATTATAGTATTTATCCTTGAATTTAAACTTAAAAAGGGGATAAGATTCCATCTATGCATATCTGCTTTTATCTCTGAGATTAATGGCCCATAATTTACCTGTGACAGTGTTGAAAGATCCTTCGGCAGGGTTATTCCTAAATATTTTAATGATTTAGCTTCCCACTTAAGATCGTATGTATCCTGCAATTTTTTGGATGGTGTATAATTTAGGGACATAACCTGCGTTTTCTTTACATTTATTTTATAACCTGATATTTTCCCAAAGTCATCCAACAGTGTAAACAATCCTATAAATGATTTTTCTGGTTCACTCAGATAGACCAAAACATCATCTGCGAATAACGCCACTTTCTGTTCAATCCCTGCCACCTTGATACCTTTTACGATTTCGCTCTGTCTTATTAGTTGGGCAATTGGTTCAATATATAGCGCAAAAAGGAGAGGAGAAATTGGGCATCCCTGTCTAGTGCCTCTCTCTAAAATGAAGGAGTCAGAGAGGTCCCCATTTATCTTAATTCGGGCTGTAGGGCTGTCATATAGAGTCTGAATTACTTTAATAAACCTTTCTTGAAAGCCGAATCTTCCTAACACTCTGTATAGGAATGCCCAACTAACCGAATCAAAAGCTTTCTCAGCGTCCAATCCTACTACCATTGTCTCTGTCTCGTTCTTATTAACCTGTTCTAATATGTGCAGAGTTCTCCTTATGTTGTCCTGTGTTTGTCTTTGTTGAATAAATCCAGTCTGGTCTAAATGGATTAGGCCAGGTAAAAGCTTTTCTAATCTGCGCGCTAATATAGATGTAAATAGTTTGTAATCTAAATTAAGAACACTAATTGGCCGATAATTGCCACATTCTAGTTTATCTTTACCCTCTTTAGGAATAACTGAAATAATCGCTTCTCTCCAGGAAGGTGGAGTTTCTCCTCTCTGCAAGATCCAATTAAAGGTGTTAAGCAGTAATGGGGCTAACTGTGTCTTCAGGGACTTGTACCACTCTGAGGTAAACCCATCAGAACCCGGGGACTTTCCAGCCTTTAACCTAGAGATGGCCACGTTCAGTTCTTTGACAGTTACTGGTTCTAATAAACTTTCATTTTGTAAATCTGTAAGTTTAGGTAGATCTAAAAAATTCAATACACTGTCTATATAGGGCTCATTGGGGGCCCGGGGTTGGGAGTACAGCTCTCGATAATATGTTTCAAAACTCTCTTGAATTTTCCCTATTGTACTCTCCACAAGCTTTGTCTTTGGATTCTTTATTTTATGAATTGTATTGTCCGCTTGTTGTTTTCGTAATTTATATGCTAATAATCTAGCTGATTTACCTCCTACTTCATAATTCTTTTGTCTCAGGTAAAGAAAATTTCTTTGAGTTTCCAACGTATAAATATCATCAATTTCACTTTGCAATTTCCTAATTTCCTGTTTTCGATTTTAATTACTTTTGTTGCTATCTACAACTTGAAGTTGTTTTAATTTTCCTTGAAGGTCTGCTAATTTTTGTGCATTGATTTTTTTCATGTGAGTAGTAATGGAAATAATTTTCCCTCTCAGTACAGCTTTCAATGTATCCCATAAAATCACTGGTGATGTTTCTCCCGTGTCATTAAGGTCTAGATATTCTTTGATTTCACCCCTTACTCTCTCCATTACTTTCGGGTTATTGAGTATATGTGAGTTTAGCCTCCATAGTGTTTTCCTCATTTTCCTTTCCAGGATTAGAGACATAGAGACTGGGCTATGATCCGACAGATCAATTGTTGCAATATTACAGTTTTTTATCCTGAGTCTATCTGTATTAAAGATAAAGAAATAGTCTATCCTTGAATAGGCTGAATGAGGGAAAGAGTAATATGTATAATCTTTACTAGTAGGGTGTAATTCCCTCCAGACATCTATAATTCCCAACTCCTCCATCAATGAATTCACTTTCCGAGTCAGAGGTTTATTCTGAGTAACTATTCTTGAAGAATCTAATATAGGATTTAATCTAATATTAAAATCCCCTCCACAAATTACTACCCCTCGAGAACTGACCATTAGGTCAAAAATGTGTCGATAAAATGACCATTCACTACCTGGAGGAGCATAAACATTCAGCAATGTTATTTCTGTACCTTCTATTCTTCCTGTGATTTTTACAAACCGTCCTTCTTTGTCTCTAGTCTCTGAAATATGTTCATAATTAAGAGTACTTGATATTAAAGTAGCTACCCCTCTTTTGTGACTCAATTTATATGATGAATAAAATATATGCTTAAAGCCCATTCTTTTTAATTTTCCATGTTCAGATTGGCTCATATGTGTTTCCTGGAGGAAAGCTATTTGTGCCCTCTCTTTTTTCAATTTAGACATAATCTTATTTCTTTTAATTGGATTCAAAACCCCATTAACATCATAGGAAATTATTTTTACCAATTCAGTTTGCATTTTTCTCTAGAAGAAAAAAAACACTCTCCTTTTCTAACCAAACAGTAAGCAATCCCTTCTCAACAGTAAACCAAGACATATAACCACACCCTAGACATTTCTGAACGTATAACATTTGAAAATTTTTCCCGACTTCCCACAGTGAGGCCTGAGCACCGACCCGCCTCAGTTCAGAGGGATAACCTCTATCTTCACCCTGTGTTAGAGGGCCCTCAGCAGTTTGAATAATCATAGAGAATTTTCTCCTATTTATGTCTCGACCATATTGCTATCATTCAAGTTATTCCGCCTAGTTTATTTTCAGTTACCAGTTTTCATTTTACTTTTAAGTCCAATTTACTCTTTTCAGTCATTTCTCTTAATTAATCTGTATTCTCTGTACATTCGCGTCTGAATATTTGCAGCTTTTCCTTGTAGTTTGACACTCTGGTTCGAGTGGAGCGTCCTCGCCCCACTAACTGCCACGACTTCTGCCGAATCCTCTCCAGTAGCGACTCCGGTTGGGTGATAACTTTAATAGGTAGTCCCCGGTCCGCCAGGTCCAACGTTGCCTCCTCCACCGTAGTGTAAGTTTTTGTCCCTTCGTCGTAAAAGACTCTCAGCCGAGCTGGATACAGGGTCTGGAATCTGATGTTGTTTTCCTTCAGTACTCTCCGTGTTTCCATATATTCCTTCCGTCTGGCAAGAATCCCCGGTGCGTAGTCGTGGTCTAAACTGATTTTGCAGTTGTTCCACATGAAACCTTTCTTTTGCCATGCTCTTTTAAGCACCTCTTCCTTCGTTCTGTAACTGAGAAATCTGATCAGAATCGATCTGGGCTGGGCGCCTGCCGGAGGCTGTGGTGCCAACGCGCAGTGAGCCCTTTCTATCTGTAGGTCTTTTGCGGCCGGTATATCAAGGTTCTCTCTAAGCAGCTTCTCCACGAAGGGAATCATCAATCCGGGTTTACTTTCGGTTCCTTCGGGAACTCCGTAGATCCTCACATTTTCCCTTCTCAAGCGGCCTTCTTGATCTATTAGTTTCCACTGGAGCTGGTCTTGTAGCTTCAGCATTTCTGCTATCACTTCCTCGGCGTTTTGTAGCTTCTCTTCAATTCCAACAATCCTCGCTTCGGCTTCATCTATCCGCGAGTTAGTTTTTACTATTTCTCCTTTAATATCTTCCAGCTGTTTGCTGTTATCTTGTCGGAACTCGTGAATCTCTCCGAGAATCAAAGACAGAGTCACCGATTCCCCCTCATTATCTCCGTCCTGGCTTGCCGTGGGGGAGCTAGGCCTGTCGCCTTGCTGCATCTCTTTATGTTTATCAGCCTTCGAAGCGGACTTTTTATTCTTGTTCTTAGACATCATCCTTGCCCCTTTTATTAATATAGTTATGCAATATTAAGTATTTGTCTAAATTCGATTTTGGGGCAGTTTACCTTCTTTTTTGTCGAGAGACCTTTTCCTTACGCGGCCATTCCCTTGATGACCCGGAAGTCAGCACCATTTGCCTTTTTCACTGCCTGCTGTACCTGCATGCCCACTTTTAATGACTGGTGTATAATGACACCCAGGTCTCGTTGCATCTCCCCTTTTCCTAATTGGCCACCATTCAGATAATAATCTGTTTTCCTGTTCTTGCCAGCAAAGTGGATAACCTCACATTTATCCACATTAAATTGCATCTGCCATGAATTTGCCCACTGACCTAACCTATCCAAGTCACCCTGCATCCACTTAGTATCCTCCTCACAGCTAACACTGCCGTCCAGCTTTATGTCATCGGCAAACTTGGGAGATGCTGCATTTAATTCCCTCGTCTAAGTCATTAATATATATTGTAAACAACTGGGGCCCCAGCACTGAGCCTTGCGGTACCCCACTCGTCACTGCCTGCCATTCTGAAAAGGTCCCGTTTATTCCCACTCTTTGCTTCCTGTCTGCCAACCAATTCTCTATCCACATCAATACCATACCCCCAATACCCTGTGCTTTAAGTTTGCACACCAATCTCCTGAAGAACTGAAAGAGTTTTGACCGAAAACACACGAGAATTCTTCCCCATTTCCACTCGAAACATGTTGTTTTATCCACTGACTTCCTCCAGCAGATTGTTATATCACAAATCACGTGAACATCATCATCTAGTGTGCAATGCCTCAAATAACCCCCAATATGATAATTCCTTTCCCTTTTACTGCCAAGGATAAAATGTTCATACAAGCTCTTTTTATTAGTCTGCCTAGCATCATTTACTTCTTTGTTGAAAAATAGAATTAACTTACTTTGAAGTTTGTCAAGTAATTTTGATCGTGAAGCTGTCCCTTTTCCTTCCCACTCTGCCTTTGCTCTTAGGTCATCTGTATGACTGCACATGAGATACCTGTAGTATTAGAAATTATCTATAAACAACCATATAGGGAATCATAACTGATAAAACAAAAGAATGCCACAAAAATTTGAAGCAACATTGAATTCTGCTAACGGAGTAAGATTCTCTTGTGTATCAGCAGCATTGTACAAGTACTGATAATGTAATTGATCTAGAAGCAGGTATCACATTTTTAACCTGACCCTAGCAGACATAAATATCACTTACAGGAATGGATTTTTACAAAATCAGGTTGTGTACTTACCTACGAGTCCAGTAGAGATTCTCAATCTATTCTACCCTCAGCATTATTTCGAACACTTGGTTTTTACAGAAAAATGTGGGTGGGAGAGATCAATCTGGTTATCTGTTTGCTCAAATATCAAATTCAGAAGTACTGACAACTATCAGAACACATCTCATTTTAAGAGAAAAAGCAGAAAACTAAATGGGTCTTCCCTTGAGCAGTGAGATGGAAAACTCTACAAATGAGCAAAAAGAGACATCAAAATTAGTGACATCTTTCTTTGAGGCTCTGGTAAAGGGTCTTTGCTTAAACATTAACTCTATTTCTCTTTCCAGTAATGCTGCCTGACCTACAGCATTATTCCCAGTATCTTGATCTGATGCTTAATGTATATTTTATTTTTGCCATTAATGTAGTAAATGGAACCATAAGAAAATATTTCAGGTGACTTCAAATTATCAGGCGAACATGGTGGGTCACATCTCAAATAGGAGATAGTTATTCTAATGATGATGTCATGACATTTTTCCCTCAATGACAAAAAAAAACAAGAGCTAGACATTGGCTAAGAAGTAGAGGGTGGGGGTGGAGAGAGGGTGGTGCACGCTTCTGTTTACATCAACAGTACTGAGGTAAAGAGGGCTGAGAGTTTCAAGCTGAGGAGTGACTATCACCAAACAACAGGAATTCTGCAGATGCTGGAAATTCAAGCAACATACATCAAAGTTGCTGGTGAACGCAGCAGGCCAAGCAGCATCTATAGGAAGAGGCGCAGTCGACGTTTCCTCTTCCTATAGATGCTGCTTGGCCTGCTGCGTTCACCAGTGACTATCACCCATAGATTGTCCTGATCCAACCATGTTGTTGAGCTGCAGTGAAGCTCATCAATGCTTCTACTTTGTCAGAAAGCTCAAGACATTGGGTGTGTCCCCTTTGACTTCCACCAATTTTTATCAACCACAGAAAGCAGCTTACATCATAACTTGGCATGACAGCTGCTCTGCCTGTGACTGCAAACATCTGCAGAGCTGTGGACACAGCTCATTAAGTGTAATAACAAGGTAGAGTAAATAGAAAGAGATCGACTTCACTTAGCAATCAAAAGGCAGGAATATAGATTTGAATAAATCAGTTAACTAGGCGCCATGGTGGGATAGCAGTTAGCGTAATGCTATTACAGCTTGGGCCATTCCAGAGTTCAACTCCAGTGCCATTCTGTAATGAGTCTCTGTACATCCTCCCCACAGAATGAGTGGGTTTTCTCCAGGTCCTCAGGTTTCTTCCGAGAGTCCAAAGACATACGAGATAAATTAACTGGTCATTGTAAATTGTCCTGTGATTAGGTTAGAGTTAATCAGATTTGTTGGGGTTACTGGGGCAGCATCGCTCTAAGGGCCAGAAGGGCTGTAATACTAAATAAATAAAGTCTGCCTTTCATGGGCTCTGTTTAGACAACTCGCTGTCTCAGTAAAGCAGCCAGCATAATCAAAAACCCCATCCACTCCAGATGTTCTCTCTTCTCCCTCTCCCATCAGGAAGAAGATACAAAAGCCTTTAAACATGTACCACCATGCTCAAGGGCAGAGTCTACCTATTATAAAACTATTAAACACTTTCTTATTAGGCCAAGATGGAGCTTGGCTTTACAACAGACCTAATTATGATCTTCACCTTATTGTCTCTGTAATCATAACACTATTTTGCATTGTTTTGCTTTCCCTTATTCTACCTCAATGCATTGTTGTAATTAACTGATTTGCATGAACAGTAAGCAAGACAAAACAGTAGCAGAGTAGCTGACAGGCAGGAGGCAGCAAGTGGGAAAAAAGGGGCTTTCTCTGGTTGGCTGTCGGTGACCAGTGGTGTTCCTCAGGGGTCAGTAAAGGACTGCTCCTTTTCATTGTTTGCCAGTGATTTAGATAATGGAATTGATGGTTTTGTGGCAAAGTTTGCAGAAGGAGCGAAGATAAGTAGAGGAATAGATAGCCCTGAGGAAGCAATGCAATTGCAGGAGTTCGACAAATTGGAAGAATGGGCAAAAGAGTAGCAGATGGAATACAGTCTTGGGAAATGTATGATAATACATTTTGGTAAAAGAAACAATAGTGCAGACTATTATCTAAATAGGAAGAAGGTTCAAACATCAGAGGTGCAGAGGGACTTAGCAGTCCTCGTACAAGAGTCCCAGAAGGTTAATTTACAGATTGAGTCTGTGGTAATAGCGGCAAATGCAAAGTTAGCTTTTATTTCAAGAGGAAAAGAATAAAAAAGCAAGGAGATAATGCTGAGCCTTTTTGGGTCCCATATCTCAGAAAGGATGTGTTGTTATTGGAGAGTCCAGGGGAAGTTCACAAGGATGATTCCAGGAATGAAAGGGTTAACATATGAGGAGCATTTGGCAGCTTTGGGCCTGTACTCACTGGAATTTAGAAGTGTGTGTGGGAATCCCATTGAAAGCTACCGAATGTTGAAAGGACTAGATAGGGTGGACGTGGAGAGAACGTTTCCTATGGTGGGGGTATGCAGAACTAGAAGGGCACAGCCTCAAAACAGAACAGAGGTAGGGAGGATTTTTTTTAAGCCAGAGGGTAGTAAATCTGTAGAATGTTCTGTCACAAACTGCGGTGGAGGCCATGCGTATATTTAAGGCAGAAGTTGATCGTTTCCTGATCAGTCAGGGCATCAAAGGATATGGTGAGAAGGCATGTGTATGGGGTTGAGTGGGATCTGGGATGGCAGCGCAGACTCAATAAACCGAATGGCCTAGTTCTGCTCCTATGTTTTATGGTCTTATAGACAAGTTTTTCACTATACTTTGGTACACGTGACAATAGGACGACCAATTTACATCCCAGCAGTTATGCAAGAACTATTTTTAGACATTACGATACATCTTAAAGACATCTAATTATCCTTTGTCTTTTGACCAGAATCTCAAACTTCGCAGCTTAACCCTAGAAAATGAATGAGAGAAGGTGGTTAACTGTTACAGTTAAAAGGTAGGTTGTATCAAAAATCTTCAAATATTTATCTAAGTACTTTTGAAATGTGATGAGGGTTTCTTTCCATCCCCCCCGCCCCCCGCCCCGGAGGCAGTGAGCTCCAGAACCTCTGGCCAAAAAAAAATTTCCTCATTGCTTCTCTATACCTCAACTTATTAATTTAAATCTACAACTCCGCTGTTTGATTGCTTAGTGAAATAAATCTTTTTATTTACCCTACTTTGGATCCTATGTTTTTACATTTTTGACTAACTTGTCATGTGAAATCTTATCAAAATCATTAATATCCATGTTGACTACTTGCTACATCCTCAAAAATTTCAATCAATTTAGTCATACACAAATCCATATTGGCTATGTCTGATTAAAAGCAACCCTGATGTTTCAGCTTCACCATATGAAGATAGGAAAGTTACAAAACTTTGCAAGACTACTGTTCTTCACATTAAAATTAATGAATATGGGTAAGAATTTAAGGGTAGGATTAAAAACATGACAGGGTTTTAAATTATATTTTGAAGCCATGGGACAGCCACTAATAATAGGAGAACATTGCAAATTTGTCACTGAGACCAACATCACTTATACCAACCAGAAGAGACTATTGTAGAGATCCACTCTGGGGTGAGACTATCCCAATGCATCCAAAAAAACACAACTCACAGTTGTGCAAGAAACTTTCAACATTTTCAGATGAAGATTCTCAGTTCAACTCTCCTACATACCCACTAAGAATGTGTATTCGCTCTGTGTTGTACTTCAAAGGAGTCAGTTCACAACGCAGAACCTGAAGGGCTTCTAAAACCTTGCCATCTTCCAGATATTCTAAGTACTTCTGCTGCAACAGTAAGAACTTCATTTTCTGGAAGAAAACAAAGACATGAAAAAATAAAGATCAGATATTTCACAATTTACCACTTGTAAACTCAATTTAGTGAATTTTGATTTCTTAGCCACACAGGAAAAAGTAATATGGTCCATTCAAGTCTATGTTGTCCGTCAGTTTACCTAATAACCTGTTCCTTCATCTGCGTATGAACAACTTCCTGATTCTCCTACCTACTAATAATAGAGCACAATTTACAGAAGCCAACTAATCTAAAACTCAGCACATGTTTATGATGTGGGAGGTTATTAAAATTCCCTGGAGAAATCCAGGCAGTCACAAGAAAAACTTACACTCCATTCAGAAAGTACCCAATATCAGATCTGGAACCACAATGCCAGACTGAGACAACTGCACCAAATGGAGCACCACTGTGCCGCCAAAAGCTAAATTCCAAGGCTGAAATCAACTCTTGCAGACATCACTCTTTGCAGATTAAAAAAAAATTTTTTTTTGAAGGTAAAGTATTGTAATAACAGGAATATTCAACTATTTTAACTCAGTGGTTCATTTTTATCGTAACTTAATGTCACTCCATCAAAATTCTGACACTATGTATCACCATCAAATCAAGGACACATTATACCATTAGTCAAAATATATACAATTAGGTCACAAGACCGTAAGACATAGGAGCAGAATCAGGCCACTCGGCCCATTGAGTCCATCATGGCTAACTACCCCTCTCGATCTCATTCTCCTGTCTTCTCCCTGTAACCTTTGATGCCCTTACTAACCAAGGACCTATCAACCTCTACTTTAAATATAATCAATGACTTGGGTTCCACAGCCATCCATGGTAATGAATTTCACAGACTCACCACCCTCTGGCTAATAAGGAAATCCCTTCTCAACTTTGTTCAAAATGGACACCCCTCTATTCTGAGGCTGCGCCCTCTGGCCCTACACTCACCTACTATAGGAAATATCCTCTCCATATCTACTCTGTCTAGGCCTTTCAATATCTGATCAGTTTCAATAAGATTCACCCTCATTCTTCTGAACTCCATAAAGTACAGGCGAAGAGCTATTAAATGGCCCTCATACATTAACCCTTTCAATCCTGGAATCAATCTTGTGAAGCTCCTCTGGACCCTCTCCAATGCCAGCACATCTTTTCTTAGATAAGGGGCCCAAAGATGCTCACAATACTCCAAGTATGGTCTGACCAATGCCTTATAAAGACTCACCATTACATTCTTGCTGTTATATTCCAGTCCTCTTGAAATTAATGTAACTTAGTAGTTGCCTTCCTTACCACCGACACAACCTGCAAGTTAACCTTTAGGAAATCCTGCATGATGACTCCCAAGTCCCTCTGCACTTCTGGTGTTTGAATTTTCTCCCCGTTTAGAAAATAATCCACATCTTTATTCTTTCTACCAAAGTACATGACCATACACTTCCCTATATTATATTCCATCTGCCACTTTCTTGCCCATTCTCCCATCTAAGTCTTTTGCAGACCCCCTGCTTCTTCAACACAACCTGTCCCTTCACATATCTTTATATCATCTGCAAACTTGGCCACAAGGCCATCAATTCTATCATCCAAATCATTGACATATTATGTGAAGAAGTGGTCCGAACACTGACCCCTGCGTAACACTACTGATTACCAGCAGCCAACCAGAAAAGGCCCCCCTTTTCCCCAACTCTTTGTCTCCGGCCAGTCAGCCAATCTTCTACCCATGCTAGTATCCTTCCTATAATAGCATAGGCTCTTGTTTTGTTAAGCAGCCTCATGTACAGCACCTTGTCAAGGGCCTTCTGAATGTTTAAGTAAATAATATCCACTGGCTCTTTGTCTATCCTGCCCAACATTTCTTCAAACAATTCCAACAGATTGTCCGGCAAGATTTCCCATTAAGGAAATCACGCTGACTTTGGCCTATTTTATTCCGCACCTCTAAGAACCCTGAAACCTTATAATAAGACTCCAACAACTTCCCAACCACTGAAGTTAGGCTATCTAGTCTTTAATTTCCTTTTTTCTGCCTCTCTCCCTTCTTAAAGTGTGGAGTGACATCTGCAATTTTCCAGACCTCTGGAACCACTCCAGAATCCAGTGATGCTTATAAGATCATTATTAATGCCTCCACAATCCCTTCAACTACCTCTTTTAGAATGCTGGGATGTAGTTCATGTAACTTACCTACATTCAGACTTATCAGCTTCCCAAACACCCTCTCCTTAGTAATACAACTACACTCACTTCTGCCCCCTACTATTCTAGAGTTTCTGGCATACTGCTAGTGAAAACTGACACATGATACGTATTTACATTCTTCTGCCATTTCTTTGTCCCCCATCACTACCTCTCCAGTGTCATTTCCAATGGTCAAATATTCACCCTCACCTCTTTCACTCTTTCTACTGCATATATGAAAAAAATTGGTATCCTCTGATATCTTTGGCTAGCTTACCTTCATATTTAATCTTTACTCTCCTTATGATTTTTTTTTACTTGCCTTCTGTGCTTTTTAAGTTTCCCAATTCTCTAATTTCCCACTAATTTTTGCATATATGTATATGCTTTCTTTTGCTTTTACTCTGCCTTGAAAAAGTATTCAGCCCCCCACAACTAATTACACATTTTACTGTCTTATTTTCTAAACTTAAAATATACTGAAGTAGGATTTATTGAGCTAATATACAAAACATTGCACATCATATCAAATCAAAAGAAAAATTCCAAAACCTGTCAACAATTAACTAAAAATTAAAAACCAAAATTGTGAGCTTGAAAGTATTATTCCCCTTTGTAATTACTACACTAACTTTCCTCAGGTGCATTATTACCTTAACAATCTACCCAATTTGTTGATGTAGAAAACTGGAAGATCAACTGTTTTCAATGAATTAATAAGAATAAATAGTCCCTTTCTAAGGTCCGACAATATTGGTAGATTTTCAACAGACCAAACCAAAATGAAGACGTCCAAGACAAGTCAGGGAAATGATAATAGAGAAGCAGAGATCTGAGGAAGGGTACGAGACCATCTCAAAGGCACTGAACATACCACAGAGCTCAGTGCAGTCCATCATGAAACAGTGGAAAAAATATGAAACCATAGCCACACTGCCTAGGTCAGGTTGTCCCTCTGAGTGAGCAGAAGTTGAGTGACTACAACTGGAGATGAAGTTCATGGCTCCACAATCTCTAAGGCCTTGCACAAAAAAAAAGGGAATTTATGGTAGTGAGACAAGAAAGAAACCCTGGCTTAAAAGAAAATGTCCTTTCCCTGTAAAGACTTTGCAAAGCATCATTTAGAAGATACTGTAAAGATGCAAAAGAAGGTCTTGTGGTCAGATGAGACTAAAGTGGAATTTTTTAGCCTCAATACTGAGTGGTACGTGGTGTAAATCCAGTATGCACATCAGCCAGGTAACACATACCAACAGTAAAGTATGGTGGAACTAGCATCATGTTATGGAGATGCTTTTTAGCAGCACGGACTGGAAATCTGGTCAGGGTTGATGGGAAAATGAAAGCTGTTAAATACAGAAAGATCCTGGATAAAGAACTGCTAGCCTCAGCCAAAAATCTTAACTTGGGAAGGAAATTTGTCTTTCAGCAGAACAACGACCCTAAGTACACTGCCAGAGCAACCATGGAGTGGCTTCAAATGAGGAAAATTGATGTCCTTGAGTGGCCCAGAGTCCTGACCTTAATCTGATCAAACATTTCTGGCAAGACCTCAAGATTGCTGCTCCCCAACTGGCACAGTTTGAGCAATTTTGCAAGGAGAAATGCCAAATCTTGCTCCATCATGTAGTGCAAAGCTAATAGACTTAACCAACAAAGTACTGAGCAAAGGGGTTGAATACATTTGTAACTACAGACATCTCAGTTTTTGAATTTTTAGTTTTCATGCTTTACAATTTTCCCTGCTTCTAGGGCTCTACTGTGAAAAGGGGAGGATGTGATTCACAAATAAAAATTTTCAGTTAAACTGATCAAAATCCCTGGTTGCAATACTCATTTATGTGACAAAGGTTTGGGGGTCTGAATATTTATAATCTTCTCTGCTCCCCTAACCACCCTCTGCAAGGCTCTTTTGTCGACAGCACTGCAGCTGGAGTAACAGGTTGTGATGCAAAAGGTCAGCACACTCTTAACCACGCCTCTGCAGAATGTAGTTAAGATGTTAGTGGGGAGTGATGCTTGTTTAAGCTTCCTCAGAAAGTCCAAACTCTGCTGGGCCTGCTTCACAATCACAGTGGTGTTCCTGGACCAGGTGAGATTGTCTGAGATCTGCACCCCAGGAACTTGATGTTTTCCACTCTCTCCACTGTGCAGCCACTGATGCTGAGGGGTGTGTGCTCAGGCTGAGACCGTCTGAAATTGACAATCATCTCCTTGGTTTTGGTGACGTTAAGCATCAAGTTGTTATCACTGCACCAGCTCTCTAGGTGTTTGACCTCCTCCTTGTACATTGTTTCATCATTTTTGCTGATGAGCCCCACCACTGTGGTATCATCTGCAAATTTAATGATCAGGTTCTCCTTGAATCTGGCTGCACAGTCACGTGTTAGCAGTGTAAACAGCAATGGGCTAAGCACACAGCCTTGTGGGGATCCAGTGCTCAGTGTGATGGAGTCAGAGATGTTCCTGCCAACACGGACTGACTGTGGTCCCTCTGTCAAGAAATCCAGAATCCAGCGACACATGGCAGTGTTAAGGCAGCGACAGTTTCTCCACCAGTCTCTGCAGGATGATGGTATTGAACACTGCACTGAAATCAATGTACAGGATTCTAAGTGCACTATGAAATCATCTACCTTATTTAATATACTGCATGCATTCAAATATCACTGAGAATAGAGAGGCAGATAACTTCAATACCAACTATGCCGTTCTAAGCCCATTCACTCCAGCTCCCATCCCCCGCCAATTTAGCCTAATCCCTTCCCAGCTCTAGAAAACACACCCGCAAAAATATTGGTGCCCCTCAGGTTCAGAAGTAACGCCTCCTTTTTGAACAAGTCATACCTTCCCCAGAAGAGATCCCAATGATCTAGAGATCTTAAAACCCTGCTCCATGCACCACTTCCTCAATCTATGCTGTACAGTATTCCATTAATGGCTAATGGCAACCATCATTATGTCAACAATGTAAAAGAACTTGATGCCTGGTAGAGCTCCTAGCTTTAGGACTATAGATATATTACTGTCATATGGATGACAATGACTCAGAAGCTTAATCAGAATCCAGAAATACAAGCACAAGTTCTACTGAGAGTTCATGATAAAAACAAATGGAAAGACAGGCAAGTTGTGTAGAGAGAGATAAGAATTGACATTTGTGACTTACTGGCCTTCTTCAAAGCTGTGAGAAATTTAGAAATAGGCAAGTTTATACTGTACTTGCAGAGAAATGAGAAGTTTCCAGCAGTAGCTGAGTTTTGTATTTCAATTCCAGGTTTCCTTTTCTCTCCTGCCTCAATTTATACATCATCCAGACAAATAAACTGCCATTAACAAGCCTTCAGTTCCCAGTCTACACAATGTCATCCATCTTCTCTTGGTCCAACGCTATTACAGACAACTCCTATTTTCTCACCTCCTCTAACTGTTCTGCATTAAAATGGACGTGGTAACAAAGACTAAAGAAGACAGAATGGTATATGTTGTAAACATGTGAAATTCTGGAGATGCTGGAAATCTAAAGCAACAAAATGTTGGAGGAACTCAGCAAGTCAGACGGCATCTATAGATATGAATAAACAGCTGACGTTTTGGGTCGAGATCCTTCTTCAGGACTGGAAAGGAAGATGGGAAGACGCCAGAATAAATAGGTCAAGGGAGGAGGAGGAGGATAACTAGGTAATAGGTGAAACCAGGTGAATAGGGAAGATAAAGGGTTAGAGATCAAGTAATCTAAAAGGAGAGTGGACTCAGTTGAAAGGGAAGGGGAGGCTGGAGGAGGTGCTAGGTAGGTGAGAAGAGACAAGAGGCCAGTGGGGAATAGAAGAGAGAGGGGAGGGATTATTTTTAAACCAGAAGGAGAAATCAATATTCCTGTCATTGGGTTGGAGGCTACTCAGATGGAATATAAGGTGTTGCTCCTCCACCCTGAGGGTGGCCTTGGCTTGACACAAGAGGAGGCCATGGACCGAAGTCAGAGCAGGAATAGGAATTGGAATTAAAATGTTTGGCCTCCAGTAAGTTCCCCTTTCGGCAGGTAGAGCGGAGGAGCTCAACAAAGTGGTCCCTCAATTTACAACGGGCCTCAACAATAGGTGGCACGGTAGCTTAGTGGTTAGCACAACACTTTACAGTACCTGGGTTCAATTCCCTCTGTTGCCTGTAAGGAGTTTATATGTTCTGCCCGTGACTGTGTGGGAAGAACGATGTCCAAAGACATACTGGTTGGTAGGGTAATTGGTCAGTAAATTGTCCTGTGATTACGCTGGGGTTGAATCAGAGGATCGGTGGGTGACATGGCCTGAGGGGCCGGAGGGACCTATTCCGCAATGTATGGAGAAGACTGGTAGCATAGTAGTTAGCACAATGCTTTACAGTACCAGTGGCCTGGATTCAATTTCCACCTCTGCCTGTACAGAGTTTATACGTTCTCCCTGTGACTGCGTGGGTTTCCTCCGAGTGCTTCAGTTTCTTCCCACAGGTAGGTTAACTGGGCATTGTAAATTGTTCGATGATTAGGCTAGGATTAAATTTGGGAGTTTATTGGGCAGTGAAGAATGAAGGGCTGTAAGAGCTTATTGCGTGCTGTATCTCAATAAATAAATAATGCAGGAGAGGCTGCACTGGGAACACTGGCCACAACAGACGACCCCAGCAGATTCACAGGTGAAGTGTTGCGTCTCCTCGAAGGACTATTTGGGGCCCTGAATGGAACTGAGGGAAGAGGTGAATGGACGGGTATAGCACTTTGGCTGCTTGCAGGGAGAAGTGTCAGGAGGAAGGTTAGTGGGGAGGGACGAATGGACAAGGGAATCATGGAGGGAGTGATCCCTGCAGAAAGTGGAGAGAGTGGATGGAGGTAAAGCTATGTTTGGTGGTAGGATCCCTTTGGAGATGGTGGATGTTGCAGAGGATGATGTGTTGGAGGCAGAGGCTCATAGGGTGGTAGGTAAACACAGTTGTTCAGGAAATGGAGGAGATGTGGGTGAGGGCAGCATGTATGGTGGAAGAAGGGAAACACCATCCCTTGAAGAAGGACATCTCTGACGTCCTGGAAAGGAAAGCTGCATGCTGGAAACTACTGTGGTGGACGCAAAGGAACTGCGAAAATGGAATAGCATTTTTACAGCAGACAGGGTAGGAACAGCATTGTCTATATGGAATTTTGTTAGGCACTTGACAAGGATTTTCCATGGTCTGCATGCTCAGAAGCTTAAGGTGAGCTGGCGAATTTGGATCCGCAAATAGCTTGCTGTTAGGAGGCAGAAGGTAATCGAAAAAGGATGCTTTTCTGATTATAAGGTAAGGTAATACTAAAGCAAGTAGCTTTTTCCTATTTACTCTTTCAGGGCCATTTAATTTTATGTAGTTCAGCTAATTCCCCCACAACCCCTGGTTCCAGTTAATTCAATTTTTCCTAATGGTTCCAATTTTCCAGTTTCCACAACTGCATAAATCTATCTAGTCATGCTTTCCTGTAAATGTGGTGACAAGAAACAGTACTCTCTATCTAGTGTAGCTAGTGTCACATACAGTTCTTGCATGAAGGCCCTGCTCTTGTATTCTACACCTTCATAATGTTACATAGCACCAAAACAGGCCCTCTGGTCTAGCACATTCATGCCAATTATCAAGTACCTATCTACACTGATTCCACTTACTTAGCACTTATTCTGTAGCCAATGGCATTTCACGTGCTTGTCTATGTAATCCTTAAATGTCCTGACAGCATTCTCTCTTCCCTCACTCAAGCAGTGCATTCCAATTCCAACCAAACTCTGAATGAAAAAGTCCTTCCTAAGATCCCCTCTAAACATCTTCCCCTTTGCCCTATGCTCTACTTTTACATTCTTTATGGGGAGATGTTTCCTACCATTTACCCCATCAAGTCACTCAGACTTTCACATGCCTAAGTCAGAACCCCTTCAGTTTCCTTTTTGCCCAAGAAAAACAAACCCAGCCTATCCATTCTCTCTTCATAACTGAAATACTCCATCCCAAGAAACATCCTGATGACTCATCTCTGCATTCCCTTCGGCAGAATTTACCCTTCCTATTCTGTAGTGACCAGAACTGTATACAGTATCCAGACTATAGTGTACTCAATGACTTGCAAATGAAACATAACTGCAGAGAGTCCCCTTACCCAAGAGGGAGTACAATGAAGGTTCACCAGGCTTGGCAGTTTTGTTATATGGGTAGAAATTGAATGCACTAGATCTGTATTCCCTTGAGTCATACAAGAGAGTAATATAGAGATACAGCAGGAAAACAGATCCTTTGGCTCACCAAGTCTGCACTGACCATCAAGCATCCACTTTTACACCATACTACCCAACTCATTTTATACTCCACACATTCCCTCCACTGCTGCAGAGATTCTATCACTCACCCAACTCGAGGAACTATTTATAGTGGCTAACTAAACCAGCAAAATATACATTTTCAGAATGTAGAAGGAATCAGGAACTCCCAAAAGATAACCCATTTAGCCTTAGAGAAAATATGAAAACTCAACACAGATGTCACCAGAGGTTAGGATTAATGGAGCTATGAGCTCTACTAACAAAATGAATGTGAGATCTCACTGAAACTTAAAACCACCAGGGAGCTTGAATGAATAGATACAAGGAAAGAATGAAGTTAATATGCAAGTACTGTACTAGCAGTTGAATGGAAAGTGCTGTCAGAATAGAAGTGGTTGATAGAGATGAATGAGAAATTTAGGGAATCACAGGGGAGCAATCACTTTAAAAAGCTGACCCCCAGTTTCCTCTTCCATTGCCATCTTAGAACTTTGCTCTTGGGGAATTGTTTCCATATAACCACAGGAAATGCAATGGCCATAAACGTTTCTCCTTCTCTCACACCAAGCAGTCTCTCCAAGTGAAGTAACAAAGTAAATAACAGGAGGTATGACTGGTGCAAGCAAGAAGTAAACCATGAAGTCTGAAAGAAGGGAGAAATAGTACAATTTTAATATGCAAAATAGAGGCTGGAAAGTTGAATTCAACGTCGAAATCTATTATGTGTGAAAGGATGAAGTGCTTTCTCTTGAGCTTCATGTGAT
Organism: Mobula hypostoma; assembly: GCF_963921235.1. Lineage (NCBI taxonomy): Eukaryota > Metazoa > Chordata > Chondrichthyes > Myliobatiformes > Myliobatidae > Mobula > Mobula hypostoma. Next base: position 116,849,622 of record NC_086098.1, on the reverse strand, counting down.
CTCCTGGTCTACTGACCCAAGATGTAAGATTGAATCCCATTATGGCAGTTTAAAAATTTACATTCAAGAAATGAAATAAATCTGTACAGAAGATAAGACCATAAGATAAAGGAGTCTGCTTTACCATTTCTTCATTGCCGATCCAATTTTCCTCCCAGCCCCAATCTCCTGCCTTCTCCCTGTATCCCTTCATTCCCTGACCAATCAAGAATCTATCAACCTTTGCCTTAAATATACATAAAGACTTAGCCTCTGCACCAAAAGAATTCCACAGATTGGCCACTCTCTGGCGAAAGAAATTCCTCATCTCCATTCTAAAGTGACGCCCCTATATTCTGAGGCTGGGTCATCTGGTCTTAGACTCTCCCACATCCACTTTATCAAGGCCTTTCACCATTTGACAGGTTTCAATGAGGTCACCCCTCTTTCTTCTGAATTCCAGTGAATACCGGCCCAGAGTCATCACATGCTCTTCATATGGCAAGCCATTCAATCCTGGAATCATCTTCATGAACCTCCTTTGAACACTCTCCACTTTCAGCACATCCTTTCTTAGATAAAGGGCCCAAAAACTACTCACAATACTCCAAGTGAGGCCTCACCAGTACTTATATAAAGTCTCTTTAATAATATTTGCTAGCTTACTTTTGTATTCCATTTTTATCTTCTTAATGAATTTTTAGTTGCCTTCTGCTGGTTTTTAAAAGCTTCACAATCCTTCCTACTAACTTTGCTCTATCATATGCCCTCTCTTTGGCTTTTATGTTGGCTTTGACTTCTCTTGTTAACCACAGATGTGTCATCTTGCCTTTAGAATACTTCTTCCTATTGGGGATGGATATATTCTGTGCTTTCCAAATTACTTCCAGAAATTCCAGTCATTGCTGCTCTGTCGTCACCCCTGCCAGTGTTCTTTCCAATCATTTCTGGTCAACTCCTCTCTCATGCCTCTGTAATTCTCCTTATTCCACTGTAATACTGATACATCTGACTTTAGCCTCTTCTCAAATTTCAGGGTGAATTCAATCATATTATGATCACTTTCCCCTAAGGGTTCTTTTACCTTAAGCTCTCTAATCAATTCTAGTTCATTGCACAACATCCAATCCAGAATAGCTGATCCCCTAGTGGGCTCAATCACATGCTCGTCCAAAAGGCCATCTCATAGGCACTCGAGAAATTCACCCTCCTGGAATCCAGCACCAACCTGCCTGCATATTGAAATCCACCATAACTATTATAACATTGCCTTTTTGGCATGCATTTTCTATCTCCCATTGCAATTTGTTCACCACATAATTACTACTGCTTAGTGGTCTGCATATAACTCCTATCAGTGTCTTTTAACCCTTGAACTTCCTTAGCTCTATCCACAATGATTCAACACCTTACAGCCCTATGTCACCTCTTTCTAATGATTTGATTTCATTCTTTGTTTTTAACCAACAGGGCAACGCCCCCGACTCCTCACCTGCTCTTTCGATATCCTTGACATTAAACCCCCAGCTATAATCTTCTTTCAGCCATGATTCAGTGATGCCTAAATCATACATTCCAATCTGCAACTGTGCTACAAGTTCATCAACCTTATTCTGTGTACTGCACGCATTCAAATATAACACCTGCAGTCCTGTATTCACTCTTTTCGATTTTGTCCACCTTTTACATTGCAACTTGACCTGTTGACTGCAATTTTGCCCTATCAAAAGCCTCTCCTCACTATACATTGCCCCTATAAACCAGCTACCTCGTCTTTAGCATCATCATCCTCCTTTCCTACGATATTTTTTGCGTTGAAGTATATGCAGCTCAGGACACTGGTTCCACCATACTCAATCTTTTGATTCCTAACTTTGTCTGAGGTCTTACCAACATCTGCCTCAACAACTTCTCTATTAACTGTACTGGAACTCAGGTTCCCATCTATCTGCAACTCTAAACCCCACCGTGCAGCATTAACAACCCTTCCCACTGGCTGCAAACAGTCCCTTCTGTACAGGTCCCAACTCCCCTGGAAGAGAGCCCAATGATCCAAAAATCTTATGCCCCTCCCTCCTACACCAACTCCTTAGTCACGTATTAAACTGTATACTCTTCCTAGTTTCAATAACACATTGATGAAGGAAGAGCAGTAGATGTAGTGTATATGGATTTCAGCAAGGCATTTGATAAGGTACTCCATGCAAGGCTTATTGAGAAAGTAAGGAGGCATGGAATCCAGAACTGGCTTGCCCACAGAAGGCAAAGAGTGGTTGTAGACGGGTCATATTCTACATGGAGGTCGGTGACCAGTGGTGTGCCTCAGGGATCTGTTCTGGGACCCTTACTCTTTGTGATTTTTATAAATGACCTGGATGAAGAAATGGAGGGATGGGTTAGTAAGTTTGCTGATGACACAAAGGTTGGAGGTGTTGTGGATAGTGTGGAGGGTTGTCAGAGGTTACGCGGGACATTGATAGGATGCAAAACTGGGCTGAGAAATGGCAGATGGAGTTCAACCCAGATAAGGGTGAAGTGGTTTATTTTGGTAGGTCAAATATGATGGCAGAATATAGTATTAATAGTAAGACTCTTGGCAGTGTGGAGGATCAGAGGGATCTTGGGGTCTGAGTCCAAGGACGCTCAAAGCAGCTGCGCAGGTTGACTCTGTGGTTAAGGCTGCATATGGTGTACTGGCCTTCAACAATTGTGGAATTAAATTTAGGAGCTGAGAGGTAATGTTGCAGCTAAATAGGACCCTGGACAGACCCCACTTGGAGTATTGTGCACAGTTCTGGTCGCCTCACTACAGGAAGGACGTGGAAGCCATAGAAAGGGTACAGAGGAGATCTACAAGGATGTTGCCTGGATTGGGGAGTACGCCTTATGAGAATAGGTTGCATGAACTCGGCCTTTTCTCCTTGGAGCGACGGAGGATGAGAGGTGACTTGATAGAGGTGTATAAGATGATGAGAGGCATTGATCATGTGGATAGTCAAGAGGCTTTTTCCCAGGGCTGAAATGGTTGTCACAAGAAGACACAGGTTTAAGGTGCTGGGGAGTAGGTACAGAGGAAATGTCAGGGGTAAGTTAAGAACGGTGAGTGCGTGGAATGGGCTGCCGGCAACAGTGGTGGAGGCGGCTACGATAGGGTTTTTTTAAGAGACTTTTGGATAGGTACATGGAGCTTAGAAAAATAGAGGGCTATGGATAAGCCTGGTAATTTCTAAGGTAGGGACATGTTCAGCACAACTTTGTGGGCCAAAGGGCCTGTATTGTGCTGTGGGTTTTCTATGTTTCTCATGTCACTCGCTCATGGCATGGGTAGCTATCCTGAGATCACAACCCTGGAGGCCTGCCCTTCAACTTAGCACCTAACTCCCTATTCAGAACCGCTTCACTCATCCTGCCCATGTCATTGGTATGTACATGAACCACGACTTCTGGATATTCACCTTCCCACTTAAGAATGCTGAGAGGACTTAATCAGAGATATTCTGGACCCTGGCATTGGGAGGCCACATACCATCTGGGAATCCCATTCTGTCCATTCCCCTAATGAAACCACCCCCCCCACCACAGTATGCCTCTTCTTGCCCCTTTCCTTTCGAATCGTACAGCCTGACTCAGTGCCACCGACCACTGTGACTTTTCTCTGCACTGGAAGGGGAACCCCCTTCCCCTTCCTGTGTCCTGGATCTTGGGTGTAACTACCTCTCTCTATGTCCTATGTATCACCTCCTCAGCCTCCCAAATGATTCGGAGTTCATCCAGTTCCAGCTCCAACGCCTTAACATGGATTGTTAGAAGCTGCAGTTGATTGCATTTCTCGCAGTTGCAGTCATCAGGGACACTGAAGATGTCCCTGCCTTCCCACATCCCATAAGAGGAATATTCAATTATCCTGCCTGGCATTTTTACTGTCCTAGCTGAGCAAATATAAATAAGGGAAGGGGGAAGAAAAACTTAACCTTGAGCTTTTCATTTCTTTGATTTCTCTGACTGAAGCCTCAAAATCATCATTCTGACTCCGTCCACTCAGACTACGGCTGCTGCGCTTGCCCCCGCCAGCCTGTAATTTGCTCTTGCTACTTGATACCAAACACTGATTGGCCACTGTTCAAAGCTTGATTTCACTGTAGTAACCTGCTGCTCCCTTTTCGATTCGGGCAGTGGACCTGAGTGAAATCCCCTCCTCCCAAATTTTCCGATGTTCGGATCTGTCGCTGGTCAAAACTCATTTTCACTGTAGCAATCCGCTGCTCCTTTTTCTACTCAGGAAGTGGACCCGATTGATATCCCTTCCTCTCAAAACTTTCAATGTCTGGATTAGTCGTTGGTCAAAGTTCTTTTTCCCTGTTGAGACCTGCTGTTCCCTTTTTAACTAGGGCAGTGGACCTGAGTGCACTGGTAGCCATAAATGGTGCAATGGTAGCCACGAATCTATCAGAAAAGTTCATCTGTTTTATTAATGTCAACCTTACTCAGTCTGGCCTAAAAAGTGATACTCAACAGTCTAGGTAATTGCCCCTCTGTTCAGGGCAAATGTGGATGTATAGTATTCATTGGCATTGAGATAGAGAGAAATATCAATGATAACACATCACTTGCACAAATCAGTAAAGTCTAACCCAAGCTTGAACAGCAACCATATATTAAACAGTTAGACCCTTTTGCAATTTGGATAAACCTGTAGTCTTAGATTCAATTATTAATAGTACAGTGATGATCACCAAAATATAGGAAAGATGCAGTGGTACTAGAAAGGATGCATTAGAGGCTCACTGGAATGTTGTCTGAAATGGAATGCTTTAATTACACAGAGATTAGATAGGCTGGGATTTTTCTCACTGGAGTACAAAAGGCTGAGGTGTGACCTTATGGAGGTTTATAAAATTATTGAAGACATAAATAGGATAGATAATCACAATCTTTTTCCCAAGGGTCAGAATCTAAAAGAACACAGGTTTTAAGATAAGGGGGAAAAAACCCGAGCGATTGAAGGGGAAGATTTCTCCCCCCACAAAGGATGGTACATGTTGAACAAGCTGCCAGAAAAGATAGTAGAGGCAGGTACAATCACAAATAAAAGACATTTGGATAGGTACATGGATAGGAAAGAAGAGGGATTTGGGCTAAATGCAGGTAAACAGGAGCTGCTTAGATAGACATCTTGGATGGAACGGATGAGTACAGCTGAAGAGCCTGTTCCTATGCTGCACTTATTTCTCTGACTTATTTCCTGAAAACCACATTCAGTTCATATTTACCCAAGTGCAAAATGAAAAAGCTGCACTTTCTGTAGTTTATGAAGGCGCCACACTCAAGTTAAACAACCACGTATTATAGCAGCTTTCTGAAATTAGATTTTTCATGAACAATTGCAATTTAGCATTCTTGTTAACAGAAAAGTTGATCAGCCAATACAAGCCCCATGCACGTATTGGAAAAAAAAGAGAAACATATGTAGGTCATTTGGTCACTTGTATTGCTTTGTCATTCAATAGGATAGTTAACCCTCGAATCACTTTATTGTATTAAATCTATTTTCCTTTATTCTCTAAAATATATTGTTCACTGTCTTAATTATACGTAGGTAGTGAATGCCAAAGACTTACCACTCTGTATGAAGATACTTCTTACCTTTATCTACAATGGCCAACCCTTGATTTTGAGACTATAATTCCTGGTTCTGGAATGCAAACATGCTACACATCTATGCTGTCAAGCTGCTAAGAATTTTTAAAAAATGCTGAAAACAGTCAGCAGTTCAAGTAGCATCACAACAGCTAAGGACTTAAATTCAATAATTTCTCTCTCCACTGATGTGGTGACTCACTGTGTGCTTCCAGTACTTTAAACCTTTGAGTGCAGATATTTTGTTATCTAAAATAACAAAAAATACTGGAAATACTCCACTGGCCACATTTGTGGCAGAGAAAACGAGTTAGCAAGTTCTGATAAAAGGACAATTGCCTGAAATGTTAAGTGTCTTTCATACCATTAATGCCATGTAACCGGCTGAGTATTTCCAGCATATTCTGTTCTCATTTCAAGAGATTCTAGATCTTGTCTCCTAGTCTCCCACACCACCATTCAGGGCACTAAAATAGTCCTTCTTTCATGTATGAATTCATTACTGTTATGTATTGCATCTGATGCGGACTCCTCTACATTGAAGAGACCTGACATAGATCAGGGGATTGCTTCGTTGAGTATATCTGCTCTATCTACCATGTCAATTGAGATCTTCCAGTGGCTAGCTATTTTAATTCCACTTCTCATTCCCATACCCACATGTCTGTGCTCCTGACATAGACTGGGAGACCACTTTGCCAAGTGCCTACACACTCCATCCACCAGAAAAAGCAGTTATCTCCCAGTGGCCACCCATTTTAACTCCACTTCCCATTCTCCTTCCAACATGACAATTCATGGCCTCTACTGCTGCGATGAGCCACACTCAAATTGGAGGAGCAACATGTTATATTCCATCCAGGTAGCCTCTAACCTGATGGCATGAATACAGATTTCTCAAACTTACGGTAATTGACCCTCACTCCCTCCACCATGTCCCATTCTCATTTCCCTCTGGCACCTTTTCTCCTTACCTACCCATCACCTCCCTCGGTGTTCCTCCCTCTTCCCTTTCTTCCATGGGCTTCTGTCCTCTCATATCAGATTTTCTCTACTCCAGCTCTCTATCTCTTTCACTAATCAACTTCTAGCTCTTTACTTCACCCTTCCCCCTTACCCGGTTTCACCTATCATCTACTACCTTGTACTTCTTCCTTCCCTCCCCCCCCGACCCCAACAATCTTCTGGCTTCTGATCTTTTTTTCCTCCAGTCCTGGTGAAGGGCCTCAGCCTGAAACATCAACTGTTTACTCTTTTCCATGGATGATGCCTGGCCTGCTGAGTTCCTCCAGTATTTTGTGTGTGTTGCTTGGATTTTGGCATCTGCAGATTTTCTCGTTTTCAACATGTCTGCCCCTGACCACCTCCACTGCCAAGCCACGGCCAAATGAAAATTAAGTAACAACACTTCATATTCTGCCTGAGCAGTCTCTAACCTGGTGGCGTAAAGATTGAATTTTTAAACTTCAGGTAAGTGGATGCCACTTTGTACCTTTTCTGTTATTTTTCCCTTTTCTTCTTTTCTCTGATCCAGCTGGCCATTAACATCCTACCTCTTTCCTGCTCCACTCTCTCCCTCTGACTATCACCCAGTTTTGAAATAATTTTTTGTACTGTAACCACAATAAACTAATAATTTTGGAAAATATTGTTAACCGCTTTAGCTTTACTCAGAACAATCAGATGACCTTTAGGACTGAGTACATTTAAAGTCACAAGTTTTTAAACATGGTAGAACAGACATGCAAAATCGAAATTGGATAGATTAAATAGAGGAAACCAAGCAGGAACTGTGAGCATAAGGGTAAGGAAGTCATGTTGCAGCTATATAAAACTTTGGCAAGCTCATATTTAGAACATTGTGCACAGTTCTGGTCACCACATTACAGGGAGGATGTGGAGAGGGTACAGAAGGGGCTTACCAGGACCTTGCCTGGATTAGAGAGTATGAGCTCTAAGGTGGAGGTGGAGATATGTCTCTACCAAAGGAGGTGTAATGCACTCCTTCCCTCTGCAAGCCAGCAGGTCACCCTTGGATAAATTTAGCTGCTCCCTGCCACCCCTACAAAATCAGGATCACATGAAGTCATGGCAGCAGGTGGTAGATGGTCGTATAAGCAGCTGGTACATATCACAAGTCCTGGTTATGTGACCACTGATGCCAGCCAGACAATCTATGAAGATTATTGATTATGGTTGGGGTCACCTTTCTTGTAAAGACACTGCCCAGAAGAATTTGCCAAGAACATTAATTGTCATGAAAAGACCATGATTGCCCATGCTGTATGACATAGCACAGAACAAATGAATTAACGAGCTATAAGGACAGGTTGGACAAATTTGGGTCGTCTTCTCTGGAGTCTTAAAGGCTGAGGGAGATCTTATAGATTTTAAAATTAGCAGATGCATAGATGAGGATTACAGTTACCTTTTCCCAAGGTAGGAATGTCAAACACTAGAGGACATGCACGTGCAGGCAGAAGAGATTTAGTTTAACTTGGCATGGCATTCAGCACAGAGTTCATGGGCTGAAGTGTGCCATACTATTCTACTTAACTACAAATTTATAGCTGGTCAGCCATAAGGAACCAAAAGTCACATAGATTGAGAAAATGCAGAACGGTGACCGCACAGGAGACCATCTAACTCTTTCAGTCCACATCAAATCCATATTAAGCGCAACCCAGCCTGTCCTAGGCACCTCATCTTCTTCCAATAGTCCTGTAACTTTAGTTTTTTCACGTTTCAGCTACTTTTGGAATACTACAGCTAAACCTGCCTCTGCTACAGTACTTGGCAATGCATTGAAGGGCCTAATTACTCACTGTGTAAAAAGGATTTACTCTCTGGTAGTGTTTGATGATTTGGTCCATCACTTCTATTCCAAGCCCCAGGTCTTGATCCTTCCAACAAAGGGGAGTTTCTTTACCTACTCAAACACATCAATCGGATACCCTTAAAATCTCATCTATTCCAGAGAGAACAATTTCATTTTCTTCACTGAAGTCCATCATTCCCAAAATCATCTTAGTAAATCCTCTACAAAGCTTTTATATAATCAAACTGTGACACTCAGAAAATGATACTCCAGTTTTGGCAAAGTACATGATGACCTTCCTGTTCGAACTATAGAGCCCCAGGGTCCCAGAAGCAATTTGTCAAGTGGCCCTACCACTTTCAATGCACACACCCCTCGATCTGTGTTCTTGTACCCCTTTTAGAATTTTGCTTTCTAATTTATATTGTCTCCTCTTACTTTCCCAACTAAAATGTAACCAAGGTTTGGAAAATTTACTGCCACTAAATTAAAGAAGATCAGTGAATATTTAGAAACACAGAAAATTCTGGAAATACTCAGCAAGTGAAGCAGCACCTGGGAAGAGTGCTGATGTTTCAGGCCAAAGGCCATTCATCAGAACGGGAAAGAGAAAAAAAAGTTTTAAGTTGTAGAGGTGGTTGGGTGAGGGAAGATTGGATAGAACAAAAGCAATATTTCTAAAAGGGTGATCCCATGGAGATAAACTGGCGATGAAGTCATCCATTTAATTGGCTAATGACAGCAGTGTGAGGTAGAGTGCAAAAGAATCATAAAATCTGTATAATAGGGGCAACTAGCATGAGAGAACACAAAAGCTACAAAGTACAAAGCAGAGGAAATTCTCAGGATAGGCTGCACTAATAGAAAGAAACTGAGCCAAGGAAGCAAATGGATGAGTAACAGTAGGAGTCCTGTAAAAAAAGATAAATAGTGGAACTCAGTATGAAGTTCCCAAACCCTCCAAACATGGTCAGATGGAAGATGAGGTGCTGGTGCCTGGTTAAAATGCGAAGGAAGCCACAGGTAGGTCAGAATGGCAATGGAATGGAGAATTAAATCGGCAAGCAACAGGAAGTTCAGGGATGTCCTTCTGTGTAGGATCACAAAGCAGCCACTAAATCTGCCTTTGGTTTTTACAAACTAGAGATCACATCACGAGCAGCAAATACAGAAGTGCAAGTAACTCTCTGCTTCTCCTGAAAAAACTGCTTGCATATCTGGTAGGCTAGAAGGGAAAGTTATAAGCATATTACCCACAGTTGGATGTAGAAGTGTCTTGGGAAGATGAGTGGTTGGGAAAGGGAAGAGTCAACCAGGAAATTGTAAATTTCCCTCAGAATTCTGGGAGATGGAAATAAACAAGATGTGGTTAAGGGCTCTGTCAACTGTGGTGCATAAGTAATCTGAATCATATTCAGCAAGGAAGACATTCCAGAAACACTTATGTGGAAAGCTTTGTTATGGCAGCAAATACCATCAACAAATCACTTGTACAAGAGGAAACTACATACTAAACCATTGTTCCAAGCCTACACTTCAGGAAGTCTGATCACCCAGCTGTACTTCTACTGCCTTTATAGGCAGAGACTGAAGACTGCAGCACCTGTAGTGAGGACCAAGAAGGTATGGACAAGGGAAGCACAGGAGCACTTACAGGACTGCTTTGAATCAGTGGATTGGACTGTATTCGGGGATTCATCTTCGAATCTGGATGAGCATGTCACAGTTGTTACTGACTTCATTAAAACCTGTGTGGATGAACATGTGCCCACATAAACTTGCGGTACATTCCCAAACTGAAGGCCGTGGATGAACCAGGAGGTTATTTGTCTGCTGAGGGCTAGATCTGTGGCACTTAAGTCCGATGACCCAGGCCTGCACAAGAAAACCAGGTATGACTAGTGGAGGGCTATTTCAAGAGTGAAGAAACAATTCTGAGTGAAGTTGGAGGGGACCTCAAATGCACGTCAACTCTGGCGGGGTTCGCAGGACATTACCTCCTAAAAAGCAAAAACCTAGTAGGACGAATGGCAGCAATGATTCACTACTAGATGAGCTCAATGCTTTCTATGCCCAGCTTGAAAGGGAGAATATAACTACAGCTGTGAAAATCACTGCTGCACCTGGTGACTCTGTGATCTCTGTCTCGAAGGCTGATGTCTGGTTGTCTTTCAAGAGCACCTGACTAGGGTCTAAAAACTTGTGCCTACCAAATGGTGGAAGTATTCAAGGCCATTTTCAACCCCTCACTGCTACAGAAGTTCCCACCCGCTTCAAAAAAGCAACAATTATACTAGTGTCCAAAAAGAGTAGTGTGAGCTGCCTAAATGCACTCAGATCTACGGTGATGAAATGCTTTGAGAGGTTGGTCTTTGCTAGAATCAACTCCTGCCTAAGCAAGAACTTGGACCCACTGCAATTTGCTTATCACCACAATAGGTTTATAGAAACATAGAAAATAGGTGCAGGAGTAGGCGATTCGGCCCTTCGAGCCTGCACCGCCATTTATTATGATCATGGCTGATCATCCAACTCAGAACCCTGCACCAGCCTTCTCTCCATACCCCCGATCCCTTTAGCCACAAGGGCCATATCTAACTCCCTCTTAAATATAGCCAATGAACTGGCCTCAACTGTTTCCTGTGGCAGAGAATTCCACAGATTCACCACTCTCTGTGTGAAGAAGTTTTTCCTAATCTCAGTCCTAAAAGGCTTCCCCTTTATCCTCAAACTGTGGCCCCTCATTCTGGCCTTCCCCAACATCGGGAACAATCTTCCTGCATCTAGCCTGTCCAATCCCTTTAGGATTTTATACGTTTCAATCAGATCCCCCCTCAATCTTCTAAATTCCAATGAGTACAAGCCCAGTTCATCCAGTCTTTCTTCATATGAAAGTCCTGCCATCCCAGGAATCAATCTGGTGAACCTTCTTTGTACTCCCTCTATGGCAAAGATGTCTTTCCTCAGATTAGGGGACCAAAACTGCACACAATACTCCAGGTGTGGTCTCACCAAGGCCTTGTACAACTGCAGTAGTACCTCCCTGCTCCTGTACTCGAATCCTCTCGCTATAAATGCCAGCATACCATTCGCCTTTTTCACCGCCTGCTGTACCTGCATGCCCACTTTCAATGACTGGTGTATAATGACACCCAGGTCTCGTTGCACCTCCCCTTTTCCTAATCGGCCACCATTCAGATAATAATCTGTTTTCCTATTTTTGCCACCAAAGTGGATAATCTCACATTTATCCTCATTAAGTTGCATCTGCCATGAATTTGCCCATTCACCCAATCTATCCAAGACACCCTGCATCCTCTCAGCATCCTCCTCACAGCTAACACTGCCACCCAGCTTCGTGTCATCCGCAAACTTGGAGATGCTGCATTTAATTCCCTCATCCAAGTCATTAATATATATTGTAAACAACTGGGGTCCCAGCACTGAGCCTTGCGGTACCCCACTAGTCACCGCCTGCCATTCTGAAAAGGTCCCGTTTATTCCCACTCTTTGCTTCCTGTCTGCTAACCAATTCTCCACCCACACCAATACCTTAACCCCAATACCGTGTGCTTTAAGTTTGCACACTAATCTCCTGTGTGGGACCTTGTCAAAAGCCTTTTGAAAATCCAAATATACCACATCCACTGGTTCTCCCCTATCCACTCTACTAGTTATATCCTCAAAAAATTCTATGAGATTCGTCAGACATGATTTTCCTTTCACAAATCCATGCTGACTTTGTCCGATGATTTCACCGCTTTCCAAATGTGCTGTTATCACATCCTTGATAACTGACTCCAGCAGTTTCCCCACCACCGACGTTAGGCTAACCGGTTTATGGCAGACACAATCTCAACAGCTCTTCACACAGCCTTAGATCACCTGAAGAATACAGCCATGTCAGGATGCTGTTCGTTCACTATAGCTCAGCGTTTAACACCATCGTTCCAACGGTCCTGATTAATAAGGTATAGAAACTGGATCACTGTACTTCCCTCTGCAATTGGATCCTCAACGTCCCAATTGGAAGACCACAATCTCTGTGGATTAGTAATAATATCTCCTCCTTGCTGACGATAACACTGGTGCACTTCAGGGGTGTGTGCTTCGCCCACTGCCCTACTCTCTCTACACCCATGACTGTGTGGTTAGGTATAGCTCAAATGCCACCTATAAATTTACTGATGATACAACCATCATTGGTAGAATATCAGATGGAGATGAGAGGGCGTACAGGGGCAAGATAAACCAGCTAGTTGAGTGGTGTCACAGCAACAACCTTGCACTCAACATCAATAAGGCAAAAAAGCTGATTGCGGACTTCAGAAAGGGTACGACAAGGGAACACAACCAATCCTCAAAGAGGGATCAGAGGTGCAGAGAGAGAGAGAGCAATTTCAAGTTCTTGGTTGTCAAAATTTGAGGATATAACCTGGTCTCACATACTGATGCAGCTATAAATAAGGCAAGACAGTGGCTATATTTCATTAGGAATTCAAAGAGATTTGGTTGGTCACCTAAAACCACATAAAAACTTCTATAGATGTACTGAGGAGAGCATTCTGACAGGCTGCATCACTGTCTGAAATGAGGGGGCTACTGCACAGGACTGAAAGAAGCTACAGAAAGTTGTAAAATTAGGTACTAGCCTCTATAGTATCCAAGTCATCTTCAAAGAGTGGTGCCTCAGAAAGGCAACATCCATTATTAACGAACCCATCACATGCCCTCTTCAGGAAGGTAGTACAGTAGCCTGAAAGCACACACTCAGCAATGCAGGAACAGCTTCTTCCCGTCATCAAGTTCCTAAATGGACATGGAACCCAGTAACACTACCTCACTTTTTGTTAATATTATTTTCTGTTTTGCACTATTTTAAGCTATTTAATATACATGTATACTTACTGTAATTGATTTACTTATTCTCTTTCTGTATCATCGTGTATTGCATTTTACTGCTGCTGCTAAGTTAACAAAACTCAACACATTCGGTAACAATAAACGTCATTCTGAAATGTAGAAACAAAGGACAGTGAATTCATCTGTATTCTCTTCCTAACGGCACCCATTTACTATCTTTCTTTTTCCTCTTCTGATGAATGGCCTTTGACCATAAACATCAGCTCTTTCCCCAGGTGCTGCTTCACTTGCTGAGCATTTCCAGAATTCTCTGATTTTATTTCACATTTCTAAAATCCGCTGATTTTCTTTAATTTAGTGACAGTGAATTTTCCAGACCTTGGTCACATTTAGTAGGAAAAATAACACGAAATAAGAGGAGACAATAAACTAGAAAGCAAAATTCTAAAAGGGATACAAGAACACACCTCAAGGGTTGTGTGTGTGTTGACAGTGGCAAGACCACTTGAGAAACTGCTTCTGGGACCCTGGCCTCTATTCTCTCTAAATGCTGCATGTTAACCTATCAACTGGATAACACCATTTAAAATGCTACTAACTTTTCTAGTAGCAGCACACAAAATGTGGGCAAAGTAGCATCCATGGAGAAAATGGGCAGTCGATATTTCAGGTCAGGACCTATCAGGACTCTGCTTGACTTGCTAAGTTCCTCCAGCATACTGTGGGTTACTCCAGATTTCCAATCTCTCTTGTATAGCCTTTCTAATACACCCCATCAATTTTTTGTACATCCTGAATCTTAACTGCGTATTCCTTTACTGAGGTAGAAACATCTTTTCTGTATATTAAATTGATATTGTTACTCAATTATATAACTCAACCACACTCTGTTCCATCACAACTTCTTACTTTGGTATCACATCTTTCTTGACTGCATGTCTATAAAATGCTTGATTCCCTTTTGCACTCTACTATCCTTTCCCATGCTTTCCCCTTACCTCCATTTCCTTGTAACTTTCTGTAATTAGTGTGGTACACGTGAGAGGTACACCACGTGTACCTTTCACATGCTGCCTTTGCTCTACTCTCCATTTTTGGCCGACATTCCCTCTTCGTGGAAACATATCTAAACTGCAGCTAAAATATCTCCACTTTAGAGATATCCAATTTTTCAAATAATTTTGCCTGTCAAACTTTGACTGCAATTTATATAGCCCCTACCTGCTCTCAACCCATCAAAACTGGCCTTGCAAGAAGAGAATATTTTTACTGTATAGTAGCATTTATTCTATCCTTAGCTAGTCAACTATTTCAATTTTCTATCTGCCCTCAATGCCACTCACCCCAGAAAGTATGGCTCATGTTCAGGTAATGCCACATTTCTGTTGGGCAAGATATATACTAACCACAAAAGATTTCCTACACATTTCAGAAACTATTCCCATTTTACCAAAGTTGTTCTTTCCCAGACTGCATGAGAAACAATGAGGGAACTAAAACTATTCCATTGCTTTTGAATATTTGTAATTCCCCTGTAAAATTACCCTTCAGTATCCCTCACTTTATTTGGTGGCCTACAGAAGAATCCCAGTTGTCTAATTGCACCCTGTCTGATCCTTAACTCTAACCAAAGTCTTTCATTGTACAAGGATATCCTCTCTTTCATTCCAGCACTGGAATACTCTGCTTAATTAAGGGAATCAAGGTATGTGTGATCAGTAGTACTATTTGAAAGATGAGCCTCAATCTTAAGGAATAACAGAGCAGGCACAAAAGATCAAATGCAGCACTTCCTGCTTTTGCTTCTTATGCTTTGCTTCTATGATCACTATCCCTCCTCCTCCACACCTTTGCACCCAACATCCAGAGGACACAGCCGCAGAATAGAGGGGTCTCCTTTTATAATAGTGATGAGAAGGAATTTAATTAGCCAGATGGTGAACCTCTGGAGTTTCGTTGCCATAGGGGGCTGTCCAGGCCAAGTCATTGGGTATGTTTAAAGCAGAGGTTGATAGATTCTTGATTACCTAGGGCATGAGGGATATGGGAAGAAGGCAGGAGGGGGAAAAAGGATCAGCAATGATGAAATGGAAGAGCAAACTCGATGGGCCAAATGGCCTAATTCTGCTCTTATATCTTATGGTCTTATTTAGAAGCCATTCCTGCCCTTATACCATCATAGAATTATAATCCATAGGATTCACTGCACCTACAGCTCACTAAACTTAATTATATTTGCATTTACATACAAATCAAATAAACAAAAATAATTTGTAGTTGAGTTCATAGAATGAGGTCATGAGTAAAGACTGCAGATACTGGAATCTGGGACAATACAAAAGGTGCCAGAGGCACTTAGCAAGTCAGGCAGCAGCTAAGGAGGCAAATGAACATTTGATGTTTTGGGTCGAGACCCTTCATCTATACCCTGGAATCAGAACAAGGTACTTTGGGCCTTGTGTAATTACACAGGTCTAAACTGAAAAGTAATTGTAAGAAAACCTTGGTGAAATGGGACAGAAATCTGTAAATGATACAAAATAGGTGTAGATCAGTGTTTGTTAAAGCCAATTTTGCAGGCTGGAGTATGTCTTGAATAAAGCGTATTGGAATATATTAAATGACCATCCATTAGCAAACCTTTAAAAAAACACTTAAAATTTGGAACAAAATGCATTCCAGTGAGACGTAAAAAGTCAGAAAGAAAATCGTCTTGTTAAGGTGGTGGTGGATATTATTAGTTTGCTGTTTTGCAAAGAAAAATAGTAAGCCCGTCAAATAGTTTTACATAGTAGTAACAAATGATTTAAACACCTGCTTGACGTAGAACATAGAATTATGCCACAGAAGGCTCTTTAGCCCAAGTCTTACCCCATGTCTCTGTATATTTGTTCTCTATCCAATTTCCTTTTGAAGGCAAGTTGATAAGCCACCACCAAACTCCCCCCCCACATGGCAATGTAGTTTAAATCATAGTTATTCTAGGCATAAAAAGGGTTTCCTTCTATTCCATATGTATTTTTTTGTCCAAAATGCTCAGTTTGTGCTCCGTTATTGAGTCAGTAGGGTAACAGTCCCTCTACTTAAAAATACAAAATGCTACTACCATTGAGGGGATGACAATGAGAAGTTATGGTGGATAAAGAAATGACTGCATTACTTTCACTGCAGAAATGGAGGGGAAACTAAAGCTCTACTATCACTAAAGAGGAAGCAGTGACGAGACTAGGTACTTAAAGCTGATAACTCCTATTACTATTCAAAAATATATATTTGGTTTTGAATTCATTACTGCAATTTAACTAAGTTAATTCCTTTGGATGAGTGGGATGCCCTGTGAAAAGAGATTGAAATAGATTGGCCTATATTCTTTGGAGATAGAAAACGTGATCTTTTTGTGGTTTATAAAATTCTGAGAATTGACAAAGTATACGCAGACATCCTTTGTCCTCCAGCTAGTAAAGTCCTGATTGACAGAACTCAGTCCAATGATAAGGGGTTGGCCATTTAAGACTGAGACTGAGGCAAACAACATGCAGAAAAATGGAAATCTTTGGAAATGTTTAAATTAAGGTCTTTGTAAGCATGCTATATTTAAGGTTTATAAGATCATTGGATACAAGGAAATACAAGGATAAGGTATCAGGTGGAAAAGTGAACTTGAAACACAGGATCATCCTTGAACTTTCTGAATGGCAGAACACATTTGGTGGTGGATGGCCCATGCCTACTAATGTTTTAAATGTTGAATTGACAGCGAAAGTTTCAATTTCTGTGAAATTGGTAAGGCGATTCCGTTTGCATTGAGTTTCATCAGCTTGTTGGCCAAAAATCCTTAAATTTCATACAATGGTTGGCAGTGAACTGCATTAATGAACCAAATTGTATTAAAAACCATAGCATTGTGTTTGTTTATATTAATTTCAATGAGCTGGTTCCCCAGTAATACAAGTTATGTTAGCACTACTGGTTGAGAGACTTGCGATGATGCCATAATTGTTCTGACACCCCACTTGTATTCAACAGCACCCTTTGTCACTTTAGAGTCATAGTCATACAGCATAGAAGCAGGTACTTCAGCCCAGACTCCATGCCAACAACTTAACACCCACTTACACTACTAATCTTACATTGACAGCATTTGTACTTTTTTATATAATCACCCCACATTTTACCACCCACTGACACACCAAGGGCAATTTACAGTGGCCAATTAATCTATTAACCAGCACATCTGTAGGATATAGGTGGAAATCAGAATGCCTAGTGGAAAACCCATAGTCATAGAGAGAACATACAAACTCCATACAAACAGCCTCTGAGGTCAGGATCAATTCTGGGCTCTCACAGAAGCTCTACTAGCCGTGTAACAAAAAAAACCAAGCTGGGGAAATCTTTTCAGAAAAAGGTAATAGTTCTACATGAATTGCCCCACCCACACCTGGTGTCCTGGCAACTCTCAGTTTGTACTTGGTCAATAAAGAATAGCAAGACGCATTTTATTTTGTAACTTTTATTATCTCAAGACATCATTGATCTTCACAAGCAATGGTCTAATTTAAGTGCAGCCATTGTTGTAAAGTTGAAAACCAGTCAAATTTCTATTAGGACTTTGCTGTGTGCAATTCAATAATGTGCCACAGAATATAAACAGGCCACTTGATTCAACAATGTTGGTACCCTTGCTCTACTTCAACTGCTTCCCATCCAACTTCTTCAGCAGAAACTATTAGATCACTGAAACAGCTGAGAATAGCTACTCTCTCTTTTGACTTTTCAGCATTCAATTCCAACCGCATCACGCTGAGAATGTATGAGTCAAGTGGGTTTGAATGGCCATCAATGCACATGTTTTGCCAACACTTAAACATTAGATAGCATTACTTGGATAAAGATAGATTCTTCTGGAATGATCACCAGGGCTGACTAAATACAGTGGGAAACATTTCCCTTCACTGTATTCAATGCCTTCAATCATGGTGGGGACACACGATAAAATTATAAATTATACCATACATGGGTAACAATAAATGAAGATGATGCTGGGAATTGAAAGAGTGCTGGAGACCCAACACTTTGGACAGCATCTGTGGAGAGAGAAATTGTTAATGCGTCAGGTTGACAATCTTTCATTTGTGCTGTTAAATCATGAGCAATCATGCATGTTTCAGCTTTCAGAACAGGATGACAGGTGAAAGGGTGAGAACAAGAATGTCCAGGTGGCACAAAGGGGCGAAATGACTGCTTATTAACTTTAGATGAGCAACCTCAACAGAGAGGGGAAAAACATGCAGAACACAGCAATTGATTGAAATCTGAAATAGATTGCCTGAAATGCTTGATGACCTTGCATTGGAACTGGCCAGTTATTAATCCATCTGGAGACAAATGAAGTTAATATTAACAAATTATTATTCCTGCACATAATTCCAATGTGCAATCTCAATTCAATATTAAAAACCCAACTGAAAAGAATGGAGTATTCGGTTATTCTGGAAATAATGAAACAAGTCTAAGTATATAACACTTTCAGTACCACTGATGATGTTGTATACAATATGATTCATCTGGTACAATAGCAAAGTACAAGGTAAAACAATGAAATGGGAAAAAAAAATCAGGTGATAAAACATTATTCTCAATTGGGGTTCACTCTATATTACAGTTTTCTTTTTTCTTGAAAATTAGGCTACTTGAAACTGAGCTAATTTGGAAAGAGTCCCATTCCAATTTAGTCTTCAAACATTATGACCTGAAATAAGTAAAGTTATGAATTAGTTCTGAATTGTTGCTCATATTTTGCTATTCTGCTGATACAGACCAAATCCAACCCAATAAGATACTAACAGAATACATTAGAGGGGTCAGAAATAAAGCAAACTTAAGTCTCCAGACACATGGGATCTTGGTAAACCAAAGTGAGTTGAAAACCTTGGAAATATACTATTGTTTTACATATAGATGTGATGATAGGCAGGACTAACAATGCAGTATTAATTAGTAAGTCTTTTACTGCAATAATGATGCAGGATATCCAACAAGGTTGTACAAAAAAGGCTACATGGCCAAAGCTTAGAAAAGGAAAAGGGGTAATCACTTTTGTCAGGATGTAAGCAGGGTCAATGGGAGAAAGACCAATAAATATAAACAAACAATAAAATGTAAAAATAATAGAGTAAGAAATAGGAACAGATTTCAACTTCTCCCATACAAGTGGGACTGCTTAAGTGTGAAAGGCTGAGATATGAAGAAAATTTTTGAAGTGTATCAAGGAGAGAATTTTCTATCACTGTATAGATCCTTGAAAAGCTAGAAAAGTTCCGAACCTAACCTTTGGGAATGTATCCAATCAAGTGGAAAGACAATTAGTAGAAGAACATTTTGAAAATAGTGACGATAATAACTCCCAAGATTTTATTATAGAGAAGAACAGGATCAGAAATTAGGGTCCTGAATTGGGGAAGGTTGAATTCAATACAAGATAGGAAATAGCAAAAATGAACTGAGAGAAGCTACTTTAGGAAAACAATGGGAGACACACAAAAAGAAACAGCAAGTGTTCAGGGAAGCAAGTTTCTGTGAAGGGCAAGATTAATAATTTTATGGAACCTTGATGTCAAGGGACAGGTGATCCAAAAAGTAAGGAAGGCTACTTAAATATATAATTACAAGGACAAAGGGAGTAAGGGCAGGCAAGATCAAGAAATATTCCAAACCATATCCACACTAAGTTACCTACATTAAGGCCAAAAAGGTAACCAAGGAAGTAGAACCCAATAGGCATCAAAGTGGCGATCTACACACTAGAGCCAAGGGATGTGGACAAGGACTTAAATCAATGAACCTCTTCTCTATTCACTGAGGGTACTGTAGTTGGAGAATTTAGGGAGGGGCCAGTAAACTTCTAGGAAAAATATAGCTGAAAAGAGAAAATACCAAAAAATCTTGTTCGACAAAATTTCCCTTTTATCAAAAGAATTATAAAATGAAATGTATCAATTTTAGTAGTGCCTTAGGACCTGATGAGTTGTATTAGGGGTGATTGATAAGTTTATGGCCTAAGGTAGAAGTAGTCAATTTTAGAAAACCTAGCACATTTATTTTCCAACATAGTCCCCTCCTACATTTACACATTTAGTCCAGTGGTCGTGGAGCATATGGATCTTGAACCTGCAGAAAGTGTCCACAGCAGGGGTGATTGATAAGTTTGTGGCCTAAGGTAGAAGGAGATGCGCTATTAACTTCAAACTTTCTGCATAATTACTCAGAGTTGAACTGCATGTAACGAGAGCTGTTTAAGTCATCTCCTTCTACCCTAGGCCACAAACTTATCAATCACCCCTGCTGTGGACACTATAAACAGTGTATGATGGCCCTGGGCCCATAATCAGTGGTGTTTAGAAGAATGATTGGGGGGGGAGGGGGAGAGAAGAAGAAAGAAGTCTCATTGAAACCTATCACATGTTGAAAAGCCAAGATAGAAGTGGATGTGGAGATAATGCTTCCTATAGTGGGGGAGTCCAGGACCAGAGGGCACAACCTCAGAATTGTGGGACATCCATTTAGAACAGTGCGTGGCGCATGGCCAAGTGGTTAGAGCGTTGGGCTCACGATCTGAAGGTTGTGGGTTTGAGTCTCGGCCAAGGTAGCCTGTTGTGTCTTTGAGCAAGGCACTTAACCACACACTGCTCCAGTCCACCCAGCTGAAAATGGGTACTGGCAAATGCTGGGGGTTAACCTCGTGATAGAACTGGCGTCCTATCCGGGAGGGGCGGGGGGGGGGTCTCATACTCTCAGTCGCTTCATGCCACAAAAACCGGCATAAGCACCAGCCTGACTCTGACATTTAGAACAGTGGGTGGTGAATCTGCGGAATTCACTGCTAGACAGCTGTGCAGGCCAGTTCATTGGGTATATTCAAAGACTGAGATTGATAGGTTACAGGGAGAAGGTAGGTGAATGGGGTTGAAAGAGATAATAAATCAGCCATGATGGAAAGGTGGAAGAGATTTGATGGGTCGAATGGCCCAATTCTACTCCCTTGTCTTATGCCAAAGATGTTCAAGGATCTCTGAAGTTGGCTGGAGATACAAATTAGACAACTGGAATTCTAGTTGCCACACCATAGGAAGGAAGTGACTGCAGAGCATAGAATGTTCTCCAGGATATTGATTTGGGTGAATATTTCAGCAGACTGGTGATGGATTTAGTCATTCTGGAGCAGAGAAGTTTGGGGCATGGGAAAAGAAAAACCTGACTTAAATACACAAAATATGAACAGCATAAACATATAAAATGAGACACTATTCTAACAGAGGTCCCTGTGATTAGAGGGTACAGATTTAACACGAGGCAAGACACTTAAAAAACTTTGAGGATTTTATTTTCATCTAAAGGGTGGCTGAAAACTGGAGGTAGGTACTCTTGCAACATTTTTAAGTATTTTGTTGAGCATTTGAAATGGCATGGAGATTATGGGCTAAAGGTCACTTAAACTGCTAAGAACAAGGTTTAATAATAATTTGAAGAACACCAAGTAAAAATCATTAAGAAATGAATCTTCCAGGGAGTGAAAGCTTTAATAGACTTCCTTTTGAACTGTTAACTAAATAATTGTGACTAGGAAAGGAGCAAACAGACACCAGTTTCATTATTCACCCAATGATTTTTGTTGGAAATTCATATTCATGAACATCAAGGTAAGAATAAGATTTGACTTGACTATTTAGCACCTTCACGAAGAATGGCCTCCAGAATGGAAAAAATGGAGGTGTGCCAGACTACAAAGAAGATCCCAGCAAGCAGTTGGAAGTCATACTCCAAAGTACAGCTTGCATTTCTATTCACCACCGCCCTTTAAATCACGACCTGAATCACATGTAAAAATTGCCTAATTTTGCATTTATTCTTGCAAACAAAACTATTTGCTATAAATATGTGCAATGCAAAAGGAAGAGGCTCCTATTTACACAGTATATTTAACTAGGCTACAACACAAAAGCTGCTATTTGTTCAATTTAAGGCCAGTTATTAATTCCAAATTCTCAATTATCAACATCTACGCTTTTAACAAAAGCACACATATGCCAGTTAAACATACAAATTAGCAGTACAAGGCCACTGGACACAACTTCTCCATCATTCAGTAAGATCAAGACTGATTTGACAGTAATCTCAAACCCGCATTCCTGCCCATTTGCAACGATGTTACACCCTTTGTTTTATCAAATATAGCAGATTCCAGTTAATTGAGCCATTGCTTTAACAGGACAGCCACTTAATCAGGACAATTCTTAAAGAACAAAAACTAATTGAGAAAATGGCCGTGATTCCCTTTCTTTTACTTCGGACACTATACCTCTTTATTGGGACAGGAGACTTGCCGAACAGTTTCTAAACAGCCCCAGTCACATACACTTGTGTGGCTATTAGACATTGCACCATGCCCAGAGTAGTCTTTAAATAGGGCCAGTTGCATGTGTTGGTGTTCAAAAACCAGAGGTATTTGTCACTGATAGCTGGTGAGAAATAAGCAGCAAGACAATTCAGAACTGCTTTGCTCACTGTGGTTTCAAGTATTTGGGCTTGGAGGTGACAAAAACTGCCAGGAGTGAAAATGAAAGAATTTCACTACTTCAACAAGTTAAGAAATATGAAGAATCTGAAGGCATCAATAATTACCTTGAATGTTACAATGAGAATGAAGATTTGCAGGATGCAATTGTTGAAAATATTATATGAAGGCAGTGCATTATCAGCATGAAATGTCTGCGCTGATTTTGTACATTTACAGTCAAAAGAATTTGGCAGCATACACTGGATGAATTCCTTCATCAGTAACCATTAGGAACTAATGCAGTTTTATTTATTGGTAGCATTCTAGCTCATTTTGTATTTCATTTAAATACATAACAGGTTAATCAGTTAAACTGTATTTTGTATTTTTTATACCCTTTCAACTATTTCCATTAAACTCTGGTTAACCAGGACAGCTGCTCAATTGACTCAAAATGTATTGGTCTTGATGTGAACCAATTAACCCAAAGCCACTGCATTTTCCTTAAAAATATTCATGATTTCAGGAAAACATCAGTTAATCCTCAATAAAATTCACCTTATCCATTTCTTAAACGGATGACTCTTCAGTAGTCCAGCTACGATATCCAGATGTTTGCATCTGCAAATGCTCAGAATAATATCAAATTGTCTACTTTTTCAATGAAACATATCATTCAATATCCACAAAAATCCTCCATCAACCTGCCTCAACTGTACAATACTGCCCTCTGACAATAAAGGTTCAGATCACTTCAAAATGAGAGCCACTATTCAGTGAATGCAGATTTCAATGATGAAATTCATCATCATCAACACTGCATCATCACTGCCTGTGGTCAAATGAAGAAAACACTGTAAAGATCAAGAGCTCACTCTTGGCACATCTACCAGACAGCACTGTTTCCTACTGTTACAGTGTTCTGAGCCCTTGACTATCTACCGTTAGTATTTTGAAAATCTAGAAAGATGGTAAACTGAAAAAAAGATGGAAAGATGAAAAAACTGAAAAACTACAGGACAGACCAGGGTAGAACTTACATAGTGAGCAGTCAGGCACTGTATTGTGTGGTAGAACAGAAGGATCTGGGAATACAGAATCATAATTCTTTGGAAGTATTGCCACAAGTAGATGGGGTTATATGATCACTGGCCTTCATAAATCAAAATACTGAAAACAGGATTTGGGATGTTATGTTGAAGTTGCAGAAGACATTGGTGAGGCCTAATTTGGAGTACTGTGTCTGGTTTTTGGTCACCTACCTACAGGAAATATATTAATAAGATTGAACAAAGTGCTGAGAAAATTTATAAAATGTTGCCTTGAGGATCTGAGTTATAGAGTAAGATTGAATAGGTTAGCACTTTATTCCCTAAAATGTAGGGGAACAAGGGGAGATTTGATAGAGGTTTACAAAATTATGAGTATACAGCGGTGCTACAAAATTTGTGAACCATGTAGAACCTTATTCCTGCATAAATATGACCTAAAATGTGATCAGATCTCCATGCAAGTCCTAAAACTAGATAATGAGAACCCAATTAAATAACACAAAAAATATTATACTTGTTCATTTATTGAGAAAAACGATCCAATATTACATGTATTTGTTGGGTAAAGTATGTGAAACTGGGGTAATGCCTTCTACGAAAGCTATTTGGAGTCAGGCGTTCCAATCAATGAGATGAGGTTGAAGGTGTGGGTTATGGAGGTGCCTTGCCCTGTAAAAACATGCTGTCAGGTTACTGACAGAGCCTGCTCTTCTCAAGACAGATCTGTTTATTTGCACCATGCCTCGATCAAAACAACTTTCAGAGCTCCTTAGAAAAAGTATTGTCGAGATGTATCAAGAGTGTTCATCAGTCCACAGTAAGAGAAATTGTCTACAAATGGAGGCAATTCAATGCTGTCAACAGGAATTCTGCAGATGCTGGAAATTCAAGCAACACACATCAAAGATGCTGGTGAACACAGCAGGCCAGGCAGCATCTCTAGGAAGAGGCGCAGTCGACGTTTCAGGCCGAGACCTGACGAAGGGTCTCAGCCTGAAACGTCGACTGCACTTCTTCCTAGAAATTCAGTGCTGTTGCTACTCTCCCTAGGCGTGGGCTTCCTGCAAAGATCACACCAAGAGCACAATGTGCAATGCTGAAGGAGGTGATAAAGAACATAAGGGTAATAACAAAAGACCTGCAGAAATCTCTAGAAGTTGTGAAAATAAGAAAAACACTGAACAAGAATGGTGTTCATGGAAGGACGCCACAGAGGAAACCACTGCTCTCCGTTAAAAACACATTGCTGCACATCTTAAAGACCACCTGGATGTTCTACAATGCTTCTGGGAATATGTTCTGTGGAAAGATGAGACAAAAGTTGAACTTTCTGGCAAAAATGCACATTGCTATGTTTGGAGAAGAAGGGCACTACACACCAACACCTCATCCCAACTGTGAAGCATGGTGGAAGGAGCATCATGGTTTGGGGCTGCTTTGCTGTCTCAGGGCCTAAACAGCTTGAAATTGTTGAGGGAATAATGAATTCAAAATTGTATTAATACATTTTACAGGAGATTGTCAAGGTAGCAGTCTGTCACCTGAAGCTTAATAGAAGTTGGATAATGCAACAAGACAATAATCCAAAAGACAAGAGTAAATCAACAGAATGGCTTAAAAAGAAAATTTGTGATCTGAAGTGGCTGAGTCAAAGTCCTGAAAGGTAAAACGTTTAAATGGATCATGAGGGAGAGCTTCTTCACTCAAAGGGTGGTGAGAACGTGGAACAAGCAGCTAGAAGTGTATGGAGGGCTCTGGTCTGGTGCAGGTTGATGGCACTAGACAGAACAACAGTTTGGCATGGACTAGATGGGCCAAAGGATCCTTGTGCTGTAGTATTCTATGACTAGATGTCACCAATGCTACCACTATAAAATCCACTAAATACACTATAAGCATAAGTAAACCCAAGACAATGTCCATCCCTTGTCAAATTCTCATCACCGGCACCCCAGTTACACTCAGCAATCTGAAGGACAGACATCCAAGGAAATAATCCATTCTAAAATCTGCTATAACAAATGTGACATATCCACCAACTCTTATAAATCCACTACCATTTAGGGTGGGGGATTGCTTGGGACACTAGTCAAAACTTAGTGTCCATACACCAAAACACAGAAGCAATGGTGAAAGCAGCTCAGCACTTCAAAAAAAATGCCCACTGGCCCTGTCAGGTACCTCTGCCTATCTAATGAAAGTCCTAGTGCCCCACAATGAAGATGGAACAGAGTGGGATTATGTGAGAGGTGATGACAGAAGGAGGGTGACAACCCCAAATGTAATTCACTAGGTACAATCATTTTCAGTTGCTTCATCGATGACTTCCTCTTCCATATCAGCATAGGTCATTAAGCTCAATTAATCCATACATACTAGACAGGAACAAGACTACTTTTTCATTCTCTCTCCATAGTTCTACAAATAATTTTTTCCTTAGGAAGCTTTTGGCCCATTGGATCCATGCTGGCTGCCAGGACAGAAATCATGTTAATCTTACTTCCCTGTACTGCTTCAAATTATTCTCCCTCATATATGCCAAAAACTCTTAATTCTTTCTGCCATTATGTTCCAGTTACCAATTTACTTTGCAACTTTGGAATGTGAAAGGAAACCCATAGCCACAGGATGAATGTGCAAACCCCACATGAACAGCAACCATGGTAAGAAGCAAACATGTGCTATGAAGCAGCAGCACCAACCTCTGCACCACAATTCCAACTCCCTTTTCAACTCCAAATTTGAATCAATGCTTGTCATGTATCCTAAAACATAACCATTTGATAGTAAAAGAAAGTCTTACTCATGTCATCTTTCATTCATCCAGCTGAAAAAGTCCTTCAAAAATTGGATAAAAACTGGTGGTATAGAGAATGAAGATTCATGGTAAAAGACGGGTACCAAAAATAACGATTATATAATAAATGATAATAAATGGGGGGGGGGGAGAAGAAGGAAAGACCATCAGGCAACAGAATCATGTTTTTCCTCCAACCTCAATACCATTGCTGTATCTCTTAATTCATTTAATACCCAGAACGCTATCAGTCTGTTTTGACTGAACACAGTAACTGAGCCTGTATAGACATTCAGGGTAGGTTCTTTGTATTAAGAACATTTTCCTCACCACATTCCTGAATAGCTTGCCCATTACTTACAAAAGGCATTTTATCTTTGTTGGAAGCTCCTATCCAGACCTAACCTCTTACCATCTAGGGTTAAGAAACTGAGATTCACTAGTTTCTGCACGAAGAAATTCCTACACACCAATCTATTATATGCATAATCCTCTCTTACCCTGTAATATGTCCTTGCATTCAAGACTTTCTCACTAATTGAAAATTATATCCCTTAAGATGTCTCAATAAGATCACTCATTCTACACTCCTGCAGTACTCTTCTCAGGAATTAATTGTATTTTTAAACTCCAACCTCTAGCAACGAGGGAAAGTATACATTTACCAATTTAACTACTTGTGGCAACCTGTTACATTTTGTATTTTATACACAAGAACATCTAGATCTCTCTTCACTCTACTCATGTGTAGTCTTAGACTGACTTCTGATTCCTAATACCAATCCATTGTCTCACACTTGCCTGGAATAAAATCCATTTGTTATTTCCCCCAACCCTATATCCTTTGCAGAGTGCAAACGTCCTTACGGCACCATAGCCTTTCAATAATTTACACACCGTTGCCTTCAAAACTACACTAATTACATCCTTCCATTCTGAAAAAGACCCATTTTTTCCAGCTGTGTCCTAGGTGACATTTAATTCTTCTCGCAAAACCGTGAACTTTTATTTCATGCCATGAGCAAGGCTGGTGCACCTTAACAAATGCCTTCTGGAAATCATAATACACTACATCCACAGGCTGCAGTCCCTCAACTCTTCTTTGACTATAGACTACAGAATCTTCCCAAACACAAATAGTACTGACATGCAGTTTCCTGCTTTTTGTCTCCATCCCTCCTTAATCAAATATGTGCAGTTTTCCCACCCTCTAGTGTCCTGCAGGAACTGACTTTTGAACAACTTCAACCAATACTTCTACAGCCACTTATTTTAAAATGTTTAGGTGCTGACCATGAGATCCTGACAACTTACTTGCCCTTACTGCCATCAGCTCTTTCCAACACTTTATCTTGTGAGATGGACATTATTACAAACTTGTTTTCCTTTTGAAACTGGGCCATCCCTTTATCTTTGGAATTTTTGCAGCATTTTCCCACTGTGACAAGAGATACAAAGCATTGGCTTAAATTATCTGTTATTTGTTTCCTGTTAATTAATAATCCCTCAGTCTTGCTCTCCAAGGGGTCTGCACACAGCTTAGCAGCCCTTTTCCTTTTTTTATATATCCGCTGAAGCTCTCGCTGTTGGCTTTATCACTTGCTAGTTTACTCTGAATCAATTTTCTCCCTTCTTAGCTCTTTAGTTTTTGCCATTTTATATGCTGTAGTTTTTGATTTAATATTTTCCTCGATCACCTTTTCTCATTGATTATGTAAATAGTAATTTCTCAGTCAAGGGCAATATTCTCCCTTATCTAGTCTACCATGTCCTTTAAGAACTTTCAAATGTCTTTGAAAACTCATTTCATACTTCTAAACTCTAGGGAACACAATCGACTTTCTCTCTCCTAATACAGCAAATCCAGCATTCATTGAAATCAGCCTAATGCATACTGAACCATGACAAATACATTATTTTTTAGATAAGGAGAGGAAAACTATACACAGCATTTCAGTCTCAACTTCTCCATTTCATAAACACGCATGCAGCTTCCCCAGGTTGGCATGTCATTATCAGCCAAGTCAGGTGTTGTCTTAGAATGCAAACCAGGATTGGTCCTGACTTGATATCAATGGCAATGAATTACATGTAATTAGCCTCAACTTGTTACCAACAGTTATCCCACAGCAAGTGCATCCTCACCCTACCACAGATAGTCTTTTTGTCTCATCCACTCACTCAGCCTCTGACACTTAAGACTAAATTTTCTCTTTCCCAATTCTAATGAAAGGCATTATTTTGAAATTAGCTTTACTACTTCTTCCTGACACTGCTTGACCTCTGGAATGTTTCCATTTTGCTTTTATTCTAATGTTACAGATTGATTCACTTTTTCCACTGCCATTCATTTCAGTCCCAGAGCACATTGTAGACACCCAGTATGGATCTACTACATCTACTTTCAGTCCATTCCATTATTACCAGCACAGTGCTATAACGTACCTTCCTTGTGAAGACAAGATCGCAGTGGTTACTACAACCAATCCCATCAATGCCACATTGATTGGTGAAATCAAGAAATTTATGCACAAACACAATTTGCAAATACATCCTTCCAGACCAATAGCCTAGTCAGTGCTGGTGCCGTCAAACAACTCTTCATGATACACTGACGTCAGTAACACAAGGCACAGAAACTCTATGTTTTTGCAGGTTCCCCCCCCCAAAAGAAAAGAGAACTAATTCCTCAGAAGGAAGAATGTACAAGTGTTAATTAGGCTTCCTTGCTCATACCTGACCTGATGCCACAAGTTTGAAGTGTGAATTCAACATTACTCTTTTCCAACTGTACACTAGCATTGCTGGTTTCATCCTGCCAGTACCCAAGGATTATGTCTGGAGCATTATTTATTAGATACAATCTGCATGTATGACTTGCCAGGCTTTTGCATGACCTCAGATACAAGTCACACACATCTGTGCTAGGCTGACTGAACTCAGTGACTTTTCTACTCTAGGTTCTATAGAAGATTGATGCATGATAATCCAACCAGTTTTATTCATTGTATCTCAATGCTAGGACATTTCAAAAGATAACAGCTTTTAGAGATGGAAATAGGGAGGAACTGAGGGCAATAAAGAGGGACCTGAAGCCAGGATCAGGGGGGCTAAAGACAGGTACAGGAGGAAGCTTGAGTGGAAACTCCAGCAGAACAACATGAGAGAGGTCTGGAGGGGGATGAGGACCATCACTGGGTTCCGGAAAACTAGCAACAGAGGAGCTGAGGGCAGTGTGGACAGGGCCAATGAACTTAACCTGTTCTTTAACAGATTTGACATTGTGGCCCCTGCCCATCCCCCACATGAGCCATCTGTTGTTGGCCCCCAATCAACACATATTCCACTCTCCCCTCCTACCCCTCCTCACAGTCCCCCACCCTGCTCTCATGACTATACCTCTCCCCCACACAAAACCACCACGGTGGGCTTCACGGCTGAACAGGTGAGAAGACAGCTGAAACGTCTCAACCCAAGCAAGGCTGCAGGACCGGATGGTGTCTGTACCAGGGTGCTCAAAGCCTGTGCCCCTCAGCTATGTGGAGTACTTCGCCATGTATTCAACCTGAGCCTGAGTCTCCAGAGGGTTCCTGTGCTGTGGAAGACGTCCTGTCTTGAAGACGCTGCGCCCCAGCGGCCTCAATGACTACAGACCGGTGGCATTGACCTCCCACATCATGAAGACCCTGGAGAGACTTGTTCTGGAGCTGCTCCGGCCTATGGTCAGGCCACACTTAGATCCCTTCCAGTTCGCCTACCAGCCCCGACTAGGAGTTGAGGATGCCATCCTCTACCTGCTGAACCGTGTCTACGCCCATCTGGACAAGCCAGCGAGCACTGTGAGGGTCATGTTTTTTGACTTCTCCAGTGCGTTCAACACCATCCGCCCTGCTCTGCTGGGGGAGAAGCTGACAGCGATGCAGGTGAATGCTCCCCTGGTGTCATGGATTCTTGATTACCTGACTGGCAGACCACAGTACGTGTGCTTGCAACACTGTGTGTCCGACAGAGTGATCAGCAGCACTGGGGCTCCACAGGGGACTGTCTTGTCTCCCTTTCTCTTCACCATTTACACCTCCGACTTCAACTACTGCACAGAGTCTTGTCGTCTTCAGAAGTTTTCTGAAGACTCTGCCATAGTTGGATGCATCAGCAAGGGAGATGAGGCTGAGTACAGGGCTACGGTAGGAAACTTTGTCACATGGTGTGAGCAGAATTATCTGCAGCTTAATGTGAAAAAGACTAAGGAGCTGGTGGTTGACCTGAGGAGAGCTAACGTACCAGTGACCCCTGTTTCCATCCAGGGGTCAGTGTGGACATGGTGGAGGATTACAAATACCTGGGGATACGAATTGACAATAAACTGGACTGGTCAAAGAACACTGAGGCTGTCTACAAGAAGCCGTCTCTATTTCCTGAGGAGACTGAACATCTGCCAGACGATGCTGAGGATGTTCTACGAGTCTGTGGTGGCCAGTGCTATCATGTTTGCTGTTGTGTGCTGGGGCAGCAGGCACCAATAGAATCAACAAACTTATTCGTAAGGCCAGTGATGTTGTGGGGATGGAACTGGACTCTCTCACGGTGGTGTCTGAAAAGAGGATGCTGTCTAAGTTGCATGCCATCTTGGTCAACGTCTCCCACCCACTACATAATGTACTGGGTGGGCACAGGAGTACATTCAGCCAGAGACTCATTCCTCCAAGATGCAGCACAGAGCGTCATAGGAAGTCATTCCTGCCTGTGGCCATCAAACTTTACAACTCCTCCCTTGAAGGGTCAGACACCCTGTGCCGATAGGCTGGTCCTGGACTTATTTCATAATTTGCTGGCATAATTTACATATTACTATTTATGGTTCTATTACTATTTATTATTTATGGTGCAACTGTAACGAAAACCAATTTCCCGCTGGGATCAATAAAGTATGACTATGACTATAACTATAATGATTTAACTACACTGGCAGTTCTGCATTCACAGAGAAATCGTAGATTTCCTTCCCGGGGGACTTTAAATGCATTTTATGACATCCAGTGTTATTTTTTAAATTCCAGATCAAATTCATTTAAATTTCCTAGTTGCAATTTTGGAATTTCAACTCTGATCTCTGGATTGTTAGTCCAGGCTTTTGGATTTCTAGGCCCGCACCAATGCAAATAAAAGTAAAAATACTGTAGGTACTGGAAATCTGACAATGGGTCACTGGAGCTATGATTAAAGCACTATAGTCAGCTTTGTTTTAGCTACAAATAATGAATTTGCATTTACACAGTACTTACCACAAGAGAGCTTATCAGAAAATAACTCTGTCAGTGAAACACTTGAAATGACTGTAGACCATCCCCTGGTATTACTGATGTCTGTAAGTTGATTTTGCCTGCAACTTGGAAAATGTATATAAAAAAAAACCCCCAAAACACCAAAATATTGAAATTGAATTACATCAAAAGCAAGCAAGATTATTATGAAAGAACAAATATTGAAAGTGATAAAGAGGAAACTAGTTCTGCCATTCACAGGCAGAACACATGCAAGTACGTTGGACTTTGGAATTTAATATTATTGAAAATTGTTCCTATGTAGGAATATCCATAAGGCAGTTCATCACCTTTACATCCGCAGTGAAGCACAATTGCAAACTTGCTCACATCAAAATCACAGAAACATTGATGAGATATTCTCAAATAATTACTTTATAATCATGAGTAGATGGGGCTTCATCAAAACAATGCATCTACAAGCTAGATCCTCAGTCTTGAAGCAATGGGTGTCATAAGCTCATTTCTCTGAAGTATGTTAGGAACATGTCAATATCGCCTGAGTATGACAAATCCACAATCTCCTACTCAAGAGAAAAGAGTCACAAATAATGAAAAGGGATTGTGAGAGAAGGATGACAATTCAAGCTTGCAAATTAATATTTTCACAAGAGCAGTGATCTTTTAAAACATTCTGTATGCGGCAGATCAGTAGTTAAAGTTCCAAAACCACACTTTCAAGATTTAGGAGAAAAGAACAATCATAGTGAATCTCACTATAACAAATTCAGACAGGATGGAGACGATGTCTAAATGGCCTAATTCTGCTCCTATATTTTATGGTCGTAAATGGACTGGATGCAAGGAGGATGTTTTCCCCTCCTAGCAAGCTTGGAGGTGGGGAGGTTAAGGAATGTCCTGTCTTACGATCTGGAGCAAGACATTAAGAACTGAGATGAGAATAGATTTCTTCAGAGACTAGTGACCATAGATGGATTTCTCAACATGAAAGCATTAGGGCATACAGCAAAATAGCAGAAGTATGAAGGTTCACCAGCTACTGTCTTACTGAACAGCAAAGCACAAAGGCTATTTGGTCTAGTCTTACTCCGATTTTGTATATTTCCACTCTCGTTACTATTTCTACAGAATGTCTATTTCCAACCCAGCAGCAGTGGCAACTTGTGTTGAATGGCACGTCCAACAGAAGAGTACAGTATATTTCACCGTCAGTAATAACCATCTCGATTAGCTTGATTACAAGCAAAACAATGCTAATTAACAAGTCTCAATAAATCAAAATGTTCTTTTTAAAGTAGAAAGGCATAAAATCCACATCTACACCTTTATTGTTGTGTAACCAGTTGTTATTTGTCTTCCAAATTTCCTTCCGAATGTATTGATGTCTTTGTTCTACTACAATTTGAGAACCATCCATGGACTTTTACTACACACTTCACAGTAAGTAACACACTTAAACTGCAAAGTTAGTGTAGAATATTACTTATTCAGTATACTTTATAAGTTTATACAAGTCCAAACACCATTTTTCATACAAATTCTAGACCACATTGACTTCCTCTGAATACCAGTATCATAACAAGCAGTTTAGCTCCAGATCAAGTTGCTTCAGCTGCAGTCCAAGATCGCAAGAACATAATACTAGTGTTGTTGGATATTTCGACTACTGAACTAAACATTGAGCACTTAATACTTCCATAGTTAAACTATAAAATGCTAACACTGTAAAGCTCAGATATCTGACAGCATAGATGGAAGCTTCTAGAATCCGTATCACTGTAGTTCTTACTACCAAAGCCCTGAAAAGGTTAACATATTTCCTGTTCTCTCAATCCACCCCTCCCCAACTGGACCGGAAACACTAGACCTCTGCAAAAACAAATGAATCAGCTGGAACAGACAAGCATCTGATCATTTTTTGTCCTCACTGCTAATCCAACACAAATACAAGGCTTTCTATCCCTAATGCTACATAAATTATATCCCCACAACAAACATAATCAAGATACACATATTCCTCTGCTGAACACTTCATTCAACCACTGGCCTATCATCCTGACATGTTCAGCATCATGAATTCCCCAAAAAAGCAAAATGAAACAAACATCTCACTCTGCAACTTTTATTGTTCCTTACCACAATCACATGAGGTGAGTGCACCAAAGACTTCAATTCATTAAGATCGTTTTCGGCCTGTTAACAAAAAACACTGATTAGTGCAGCCCAATGCACACCAGACAAAGAACCTGTGCCTAGACAGCTGATTGAACGTTACCTTTTCCCATTCTCCCTCCATAACGTGATTGCGAAACTTAGTAGCAGAAGAATGCTCTAAGCAGCAGCCCGATTCCTGCATCAAAAGATCCACCGTTTGGCTATAAGAGGAGAAATACTTCAAACCTTGAACCCCAACGACAGTACTGTAAAGGAAATCTGGAACATAGTTCTGATGACAACTTAATCACATGCTCCTATTATTATTTTAGCATTTAAGATTGCAAGAACAAAATGTGAAATATATATTTTAAAATAAATCCATGTCGAGACTTAGTCAACCCTGCAAGTTCTGTATAATTTGTGTGCACAGACTTAGGTACAACTTGTGCACAACCTGCACAATATGAAAAAGCCAAAGGTAGAAATTGAATATCATTAGGTATATTACTTGGAAATCACAAAACACTGACAATCTTCCCCAAATATTGAAATATGGCTCAAAGATACCACATGGAGCTATGTTTCCCAGGAACCTGTATCCAAATTTCAATCATTTGGTTCTTTTGTGAAATCCAAGCTCCAGACTAAACCAAGTATGCAGAAACAGGAAGGAACATCTTAATCAAAATGTTATGTATTTTGGACCACTTAAAACTAGCTATTTATCAATATTATCTCAGAATTTAATTATTTCTATATAGACAATTACAAGATTTGAGCTAAAGAAGCATTTCTATTTGATTATTGTACAGTTGGAGTTTCTACAGGCTTTTGACAAGGTTTCAAATGGCTGGCAGCTGAAAATAAGGGACAGTAGCAAATTGGCTCCAAAATTGGCTCTGGGGCAAAAAGATGATTCGTAGGTGGTTTTGTGACTGCATAGTTACTGCCAGTAGGGTTCCATAAGATTCTGTACAAGCTACCTTTCTTTTTATTAATGAATTAGATTTAAGTGTTGGAAATTTGAAGACAATATAAAAATTGGTTTAAGTTCATGAGAAAATATTTAAACCAAGAAGAATTAGATGGCAGAAAACAATGAAATAGAATTAAATCCAGAGAAGCACAAGATGATGAATTTGAATGTGTACAAGAAGGCAAAGGAATACACAGATTAAAAGATGTGTGGAAGAGATACCCCTAAGTTTGCTCACTGATTAAAAGGTAGAAGAATAGCACATAGTGATTAAAAAGACACATAATGCCCCATTGATTAGTCAAGAACAAGGTATACAAGAACTACTTGTTAGGCCAGAAAAATGAATACTATGTACAGGTATGGTCAGAATAAAGATATTGCACTTGGGGCTGGGGGATGGTTGCACTGAGGGATTTTACAAAGATTTAAAGTCTGGAAAATCCTAGTTACCTTGTAAAGGCTTGAAGTTACTTTCCTAGGAACCAATGCAGCAGGGTGACTCAAGTGAAATACATGAAATGAGGAAAGACCTACTTTACTCAGCTAGGAGCACAGATTTAAAGCAATGAGTAGACTCCAAGGCAGGTGTCTGTCTGAGAGAATGTTTGCCCCCATCTTGTAATGTATGTGCATGTTTGACTGTGATAGTAACAAACGAAGCACAATGATATATTTGGGATGGCTGAGGCTGGATGGCTAGAAAGGCTGGGCAGCCCCTCTTTGAGCAGCACAGACACAATGGGCCCGCACGTTATCGTTGGTTTAGTTTTTGACAGTTTTAAAACATGGAGCAGCGCCCACCCTCCAGCGGATCCCGGGACCCCGGACATGGCAGCCCAAGGTCGGAGTTACACTCACTTCAGCCCCAGGCTATGCAGGTGCTGTCCAATCAGGCGGATCACATCCTCGTCAACCTGGGACAAGCGCTTCTTCTTCTTGTACGTCGCTTGGTCAGGGCTGACACCGCCGGGACCGGACACTAGGTGAACGACGGCGGCGGTGGAGGAAGAGGGCAGTCCGTTGGAGTGAGCGGCCGAGGAGGTGATACTGTAGGACCCAGCCGCTTCCTCCCCGGGCCCGGCCTGGCCAATTACGTCCCCGTTCTGCGCCGCCACGGCCGCCGCGCCGCCTTGGTTCCCATTGGCCTGCATGACGCCGGGAACCGGGCGCCCGGAGCCGCCTCCTCCTCCAAGGCCCAGGAGGCCGCCTAAGTTACCTGGAGGGTTGCTGGGGCCTAGTCGAGCTCCGCAGTGGGCCGCCCCGGGACCACCCTCGCCCTCCGCCGCCGTCGTCGCTCGCTGCCTCTTCCGCGGGGGCGGAGACACTCCGCCGCTCTCCGAGTCGGAGGAAGAGGAGGAGGAGGCCAGAGTGAACGTCGTGTGCTCGGCCGCAGCAGCCGCCGTGGTGGCTCGGTGCACTGCGGTGTGTCAGCCAATGCCTTGTCCGGTAGTCGGGGGCCTCCGCCGCCTCCTCCCCCTTGGGGAGGGGCGGGGCTCCTGACAGCGCCGCCCGGCCCCGGGGTAGAAGACGGAAAGTTCCGGAAGGTTCCGCGCCCGCCGATCGCCAACGGTCGCCCGGCCGCGGGGTTTCCCTCACTGCTCCCTGGCGGCGATGGGCGCCACTGGGAATGACCGCGCCGGCTGCTCGCGCTGCCCCCTCCCCCCTCGCGAGCTCAATCCGTAGTGATGGTCGTCCGTTCAGTGGAGCGCCTTTGTCACAGAGACATTACTCCCTACACCCCACCACCTCCTGTTCCTCTCGCCTGCCGTAACGCTTTTGTTTTCGTTGCCGCCGATGTTCCCGAACACAAACCAAACCCACAGCCTGATGGAATCCGCCTCACAACAACTGAACAAACCGGATGTTTCCACACTTCCGCCGGGCGAGGGGGCGGGGAAAGGGGAGCCCCGCCTCTGTGACGTCATCACGCCGGCTTTCGACGCAACTCCGTGCCCGTGTGAAGAAGTTGTAAACCGAGCTGAGGGAAAAAGGTTGGACGTCAGCCAGTGAATGGAGGGTTGTGTCACAATGGCGGGGCATTGGGAGCAAGGGTGGACCCAAATGCAAGACACAGCTTGTGAAGTTAAGTAAATTGAGGTTATTGTTTGATACCCGGAGAGCAAAGCAGAAGCAGGAATAGCGAACTGGACAAGGACTCACGACTACCACTAGGCTGGGACAAGGGTCTGGGCTAGGACTCAGAACAGGATCCCAGAACTAGAGGAGACATGAAGAGGCTAGGGTATGGACTCCGAGCCCGAGACTGGGCAAGGACCCCAGAACCAGGCATGGACATGACATGGGCTAGGGAGAGGAGGAACATGGAAAACCAGAGCCTTGGTCTCGGGACAGCAGGTACATGGAAACAGGGACGCATACACAGAACTCCTTGGGTACAGGACATAGGACCGGGACTCATGACCCCCCGCGGGGCAACGGCAAGACAGCCTGACTTATCCCACGGCGGCGAGGACAAGACATGACCCCCCATGGGGCAACGACAAGACGGCCTGACTTACCCCACGGAGGCGAGGACAAGACACGACAAGACATGACCCCCTGCGGGGCAACAGCAAGACGGCCTGACTTACCCCACGGAGGCGAGGACAAGACAAGACCAACACGAAAGAACCCCAGACAGTACCTATCTAGCTCTGGCGATAGAACTAGACCGATGTGTAGGCGAGGGCTGCAGTCGAGGGCTAGAGGCGAGAGGGACAGAGAAGGGATTCAGACGGTGGGGGGGTAGGACAGGAATCACAGACCGCCAGGGCCAGGACTTGACTCGGGACTTGGAGGCCGCCAGGGCAGGGACTTGACTCGGGACTTGGATGCCACCAGGACCAGGACTTGACTAGGAACTTGGATGCCGCCAGGGACGGGACTTGACTCGGGACTTGGATGCCGGCAGGGCCGGGACTTGACTCGGGACTTGGATGCCGCCGGGGACGGGACTTGACCCAGGACTTGACCCAGGACTTGGAGGCTGCCAGGACTGGGACTTGACCCAGGACTTGGAGGCTGCCAGGACTGGGACTTGACTCGGGACTTGGATGCCGCCAGGGACAGGACTTGACTTGGAACTTGGATGCCGCCAGGACTGGGACTTGACCCAGGACTTGGAGGCTGCCAGGACTGGGACTTGACTCGGGACTTGGATGCCGCCAGGGACAGGACTTGACTTGGTACTTGAATGCCCCTGGAGCCAGGACTTGACTTGGAGCCTCTGGGTAGAGGCGAGCTCTCGACTCGGCTCAGGAACAGTAGACAGCGGTTCTTGATTCCCTCTGGCGGGTTAACTGACAGACCCACCTCGGTGAGGAAACTGCAGGCTCGCTTTGGTGAGGTAACTTGACAGGGTTGCACTGGTGAGGAAAGGCGAATTACCAGCACTCGCTTCGGGCAGAGACAAGGCTTGCTCTGGCCAGATGACGTTGGCACGCCGTACCTTTGGTGACTTTTGCAGACGCTGTTGCGCCGAATGGCTGAAAGCCAGAGACTATAAACTACCGGTTCAGTCGAGAGTAAATTGCCTCCAATCACCAAAGCCGAGGGACACGGGAAAACAGGGAACCAAAGGAAAACAGGGAGTCAACGGTCTGGATCGTAACATAAACAAAGTAAATTTAAAGGGACCCTGATCCGGACCATGACAGGTCGCGGGATTGAGATGTCAGCCAGTGAATGTAGGGTCGTGGGATTGAGATGTCAGCTAATGAATGGAGGGTTGAGGGACTAAGATGTCAGCAGTGAATGGAGGGTCGAGGGATTGAGATGTCAGCAGTGAATGGAGGGTCGAGGGATTGAGATGTCAGCAGTGAATGGAGGGTCGAGGGATTGAGATGTCAGCAGTGAATGGAGGGTCGAAGGCTTGAGATGTCAGCAGTGAATGGAGGGTCGAGGGATTGAGATGTCAGCCAGTGAATGGAGGGTCGTGGAGTGAGATGTAAGCCAGTGAATGGAGGGTCGAGGGACTGAGATGTCAGCCAGTGAATGGAGGGTCGAGGGGTGAGATGTCAGGCAGTGATGAAGAAGATGGAAGTACAAACAGGAGATGGTATTGTGTGATAGGAGTTGCTGGAGGAAGGTGAATGACAGATTTCTATTCAGGGCCCCATGCAGTCCTTCCAGGTGAGGCAACACTTCACCTGAGAATCTGTTGGGATCATCTGCTGTATCTGGTGCTCCAGGTGTGGCCTCCTGTATATCGGTGAGACCCAACGTAGATCGGGAGACTGCTTCACTGAGCACCTGCGCTCCATCTGCCAGAACAAGCGGGATCTCCCATTGGCCACCTTTTAAAAATTCCACTTCCCACTCCCATTCCGATATGTCACTCCATGGCCTCCTGTACTGTTGCAACGAGGCCACTCTCAGGTTGGAGGAGCAACACCTTGTATTCCATCTTGGTAGCTTCCAACCTGATGGCATAAACATCGATTTCTTGAACTTCTGGTAATGCCCCCCCTCCCCTTCACCATTCCCCATTTCCATTTCCCTCTCTCACCTTACTACCTCCCTTTGGTGCTCCTCCCCCACTTTACGTTTTTCCGTGGCTTTCTGTCCTCTCCTATCAGATTCCCCCTTCTCCAGACTGTATCTCTTTCACTAATCAACTTCCCAACTTTTTACTTCAACCCTCCCCCTCCCAGTTTCACCCATCACCTTGTGGTTCTTCCTCCCATTCCCCCACTTTCTTACTTTGACTCCTCATCTTTTTTTCTCCAGTCCTGATGAAAGGTCTTGGCCTAAGACGTCAACTGTACTCTTTTCCATAGATGCTGCCTGTCCTCCTGAGTTCCTCCAGCATTTTGTGTGTTTTGCTTGACCATGGTAGTAGAATATCATCTCGTGATAAAGGCAGTAGACAGGATTCTAAAAAAAGAAAGGAAGAGTTTAATGTATTGTTGAGTTTTGAAAGTGGATCGGTTTCTGATGTCAATCTAGTTAGATTAACTAAGGATTTTTAAATAGTGTTAGGAGATATTGTGGGCGCAAAGCCTTTAAGAGATGGGGCACTCTTTGTGTTTTGTAAAGATAGTAAGCAACGTGAGAAAAGGTTAGAAGCTGTGGGAAGAAGGAAAGTAACACCATGAAATTTGGAGAGTAATTACAGGAGCACCTCTAGATGTATCCATGATCCAAATTAAAGATAATTTAATCGGGAAAAAGTTGTGGACCCTAAATGTTTAAGCAGGTTGCGTGATGGAGTAAGAACTGATAGCTAGCTTTGATGGAAAGAAGTTGCCAAATCTTGTTAACTTAAGTTGTATGGTGCTGCCCCTCTGAGACTCTTTTAGTCCCAGAAGATTGGTCACGTATTAACTGTGTTTAGGGGTAAAAGGCAGTGCTGTAGATGCGGTGGAGAACATGATTATGGTCATTGTGGAAAAAGTATCAGGTCAAAATGTAGCAGTTGTGGAGGAAACATAAATTTGCTTATGCACTGTGTCCTATATATAAGAAAACTGTGGAATTGGAATGTGCTTGTGTAGAAATGGGCATATTATATGCAGAGGCTCTCAAAATTGACATGATACCTATTAATATCCAGAATACAGATAAATCAAAGTCAGTGTGTAAAGTGCATGATTTTTACAAAAGATTTGTTGATAAACTAAAATTTGTTACTTTCACAGCAGGTGTGGTACAGCGCAAACTAAAAGGATAGAAAAAAATAAAATTATATTAAAAGTTGCAGGAAAGATTTAACTCTAGAAGTTATGAATGGTGCTTTACAAGGAGGGGTAAATAACAATTATACTTCAAAGAAGGGTTGTTAATGTTTTTTCTTTTCCTCTTTTTGGACAAAGAAGTTTGTTAGCTAATGGTCAGGGGATTTTAATGCTAATAGTACTATGTAGGGTTTTAGTGACAATTGTGAAAGGAATGGCGGTGGAAGACTTTCTGGAAGGAAAGTATTTGGTGTGTTTGAATGATGTTCAGCAGGTTGTGTAATATACCTTATATTGGTCTGCCAACTACCATTGAACATTACTAGCAGAAGAAAAAGGCGTAAACAAGTTACTCCATATATTGTTAGGGTGTCAGGCAGCAGCTACTGGCAGGTCACCTATCTCAAATATCTTGATCCTTTGCATGCAGTATATGCCATCAACATGCCAAGGCCTCTTCAACAACACTGCCAAAACTACCGCCAGAAAAGCAGGAGTTAAGTTCATGGGAATGCCACTGCTAAATAATTCCCTCCTAAGGTCCTGAGTTGGATATGTATTGTGATACAATGGGGTTAAATTCAAGAACCCTATAATTAACACTGTAAAATGTTTTTCATTGGAATCACTGTTGTAGTTGAAGGAGTCATATTAATGTACTCTTTAAGATACAATTA
Organism: Mobula hypostoma; assembly: GCF_963921235.1. Taxonomy (NCBI): domain Eukaryota; kingdom Metazoa; phylum Chordata; class Chondrichthyes; order Myliobatiformes; family Myliobatidae; genus Mobula; species Mobula hypostoma. The sequence goes on along the minus strand of NC_086098.1, from coordinate 116,808,150 downwards.
ATATGTATTCTGCCTGGGTAGTTTACAACCCAACAGCATGAACTTTGAATTCTCTAACTTCTAGTAAATGCTTCCCCCTCTATTCCCTTCTTTTTCTCCTCCAGTTTCTCCAGATACACCCAGTTCTTCCTACATTTATACCAGCCCCCATCACCCTGTTTCTTCCCTTCCTGTCACTCACACTTTCTTCCCACTGGATCCCTTCCCCATTAAGACCCTCTATCTTCCTCACACCCCTCACTTAATTCCATGCACCACCTTCCCTTCCCATCAGATTTCATCATCTTCAGCTCTATGTCTCCGCCACCTATCACCTCCCACCTTCTGTTGCTATTTCCACTCTTCCCTTCACCACTATCGCCCCTCTTCATCTGGATCCACTTATTGCCTGCCAGGTCCAGCTCCACCTCTTTTTACTAGCTAGCTCCCCTCTGTTATTCAGTCCTGATGAAAGGTTTCAGCCTGAAATGCTCAAAGTAAATTTATTAGCAAAATATGTATATGTTACCATATACTACCTTGAGATTTATTTTCTTGCAAGCATTTACAGGAAAATTACAATAGACTTTTATAACAGGCAAAGACTGACAAGCAACAAATATGCAGAAGATAAACTGTGCAAGTGAAAATAAAATTGAGAGCATAAGTTGTAAAGAGTCCTTGAACATGAGTCTACTTTACTTTATTGTTGCCAAACAATTGAAACCAGTGCGTGCAATCATCACAGCGATATTTGATTCTGCGCTTCGCGCTCCCTGGAGTACAAATCGATAATAAATATTAAAAATTTAAGTTATAAATCATAAATAGAAAATAGAAAAGGGAAAGTAAGGTAGTGCAAAAAAACTGAGAGGCAGGTCCGGATATTTGGAGGGTACGGCCCAGATCTGGGTCAGGATCCGTTCAGCAGTCATATCACAGTTGGAAGGAAGCTCTTCCCAAATCTGGCCATATGGGTCTTCAAGCTCCCGAGCCATCTCCTGGAGGGAAGAGGGACGAAAAGTGTGTTGGCTAGGTGGGTCGTGTCCTTGACTATCCTGGCAGCACTGCTCCGGCAGTGTGCGGTGTAAAGTGAGTCCAAGGACGGAAGATTGGTTTGTGTGATGTGCTGTGCCGTGTTCACGATTTTCTGCAGCTTCTTCAGGTCTTGGACAGGACAACTGATTCTAGGTCATAGAATCAGTTCAGAGTTGTGGTGAATACGGTTATCCATGCCAGTTCAGCAGTCTGATGGTTGTAGGGTAATAACTGTTCCCGAACTTGATGGTATGGGACATAAGGCTTCGGTACGTCTTGCCCAATGGTAGTATTGAGAAGCGGGCATGGCCTGAATAGTGGGGTGTCTTTGATGGATGCTGCTTTCTTGTGGCAGCACTCCATATCCACTGTCCATTTCCCTCTGCAAATGGTGCCTGCCCTGCTGAGTTCCTCCACTATCTTCTTTTTTTCCCTGTAGAGCCACTATCCTGTCAATAAATATCCAGCACAGATCAGGAAAGAAGAGGTGCTCTTAACACTTTCACATCCTCCACAAAGGCTATAAAAATAATTTTAAGAAGTCTTCCTTGGTAGTCTCTCGAGATGGAGAATGACTTGCTTCTCGGCCAGCTCTGTAGGTTCTGAAGAAAATGTCCCGGCGATGACAGGAGATGCCTGATGAGTCAGGCAGGTGAGCAGGATGGACCTTCGGCCTTTACACAGAGCTGCCATGTACTCCTGATCTATGGACTAGTGTTTTCAATACCATCGTGAATGCTGCTTCTCCACTTTGAGTAGGCAGACACTAAAGATTTCCAGGAGTTTGTGAGAATGTTGTATTTTTTCAAAAACGGTTCATGTCAGACTTGAACCCATTTCTCCATGTATCTGATAGTCTATTCAGGTGCCAAAGCTTGGAACGAGGTATCTGTTTTGGGACTTTGGTGTCAAGCATAAACTTAATGGTTATTCTTAAAGCAGATTTGAAAGGTTTGGGGAAAACTGCATTGCTGGTTTTTCTGGTGCTGGAGGTACATAGTATGTAGAACAGTACAGCAGAGGATCAGACCCTTTGGCTTACAGTATCTGTGCTAAACACAATGGCAAATTAAGCTAATTCTCTCCATTTCCTGCATATTCGCTTGTCCGTTAACACAGTGTTGAGTGTTACTATTGTATCTGTTTCCACCTCTACCTCTGGCTGCCTGTTCCTGGTGCCTACCATCCTGTGCAGAAAACTTACCCCGCATATCTTCCGTAAACTTTTCCCCCTCACCTTAAATAGTTGTTTTTTGGTATTTAACATTTCTATCCCGGGAGTAAGGTACTACAGGTGTCTGAAGCATAAACTAAATGTAGTCACTGATAATTCAGCACCTTCTGTTTGCGTTCTAAAGTCTGAGTTCACATTAATTTGATCTTTCCACAGCCTCTGCTTATAATCTATTTTCCTTTATATTTAAAAGAAACACTCCCACAAAGTCAATCTTTGTTGACAAATTTCTAAGTCTGTATGAACACAGAATATATAAATATCTACAGGAGTAGGCAATCTGGCTCCTAAAACAATTGATCTGTTTCAGGCCTCAACATCTATTTCACTTCCTTGCCTACTTAATTTGACATTGTTTCAAATATTTATCTTTCTCCTCGTTAAATACTTCTAGTGATTTAGCATGCACAGCCCTCTGAGGCAGAGAATTCCACGAATCCACTCATTATCTTGTAGAATGTCCCCTATTCAGCACTCCAACTAGTGGAAATATCACAAGATGTTTCAAAAATCGCTCTTCATTCTTAGCAAAAGAATATGGATCTATAGGACAACCTTCTCATCCCAGGGTTTAGCCTGGTTCTCTTCTGGACTGCCTTCATTAATGGTATATCCTTTCTGCAATAAGGCGATCAAAACCATACATAATACTCAAGATGTGACCACACCTACACCCTGTATAATAGTTACAATACTTTGCTAGTACTGTATGAAATTCCAGTCCACAAGCAATGAAGGTTATTTACAACCAGCTGCTAGTAATAAAGGTTATTTATTTATACCCACCTGCTAATAATAAAGTTTAACTACAATAAAGGTTATTTACATCCACCTGCTAGTAATAAAGGTTATTTACAATAAAGGTTGTTTATTTACACCCACCTGCTAGTAATAAAGGTTATTTACAATGAAGGTTATTTACAATAAAGATGATTATAATGGCTCAGCAGTGTATCTGCTGCAAAAATTTAGTAAATCCAGTCTCCAAATAAAGTGGATATCAGCATTTATGATGACAAGATATCATAATTATAGCTTTATTTATTAAACTGGGACAATAGTATAAGAACATAGAACATAGAATAGTACAGGCCCTTTGGCCCACAATTTTGTGCCAACACTTTAACCTGCGTACTCTAAGATCAATCTAACCCTTCCCGCTCACATAGCCCTCCATTTTTTTCAACTGTGCACCTATTTATGTCACAACTGCGCGGGCATTGGGGGCAAGGGTGGACCCAAATGCAAGACACATCTTGTGAGGTTAATTAAATTTAGTTTATTGTTCGATATCAGGAGAGATAGGCAGGAGCAGGAGTAGCAAACTGGACAAGGACTGAGGGCTACGACTAGGCTGGGACCAAGGGTCTGGGCTTGGACTCGGAATCGGCTCCCAGAACTAGAGGAAACATGAAGAGGCTAGGGAATGGACTCCGAGCCCGAGACTGGGCAAGGACCCAGTACCTGGGTATTGCCTCGGGCTCGGACCCCAGAACCAGGCATGGACATGACATGGGCTAGGGAGAGGAGGAACTTGGAAAACCAGAGCCTTGGTCTCGGGAGAGCAGGTACATGGAACCACAAACACATACACAGAACACAGAGTCGGGACCCCTCCTTGGGTACAGGACATAGGACCGGGACTCATGACCCTCCGCGGGGCAATGGCAAGATGCCCTGACTTACCCTACGGAGGCAGGGACAAGACAAGACAGAACATGACCCCCCTGCGGGGCAACGGCAAGATGGCCTGACCTACCCCACGGAGGCGAGGACAAGACAAGACAAGACCAACACGAATGAACACCCGACAGTACCTATCTAGCTCCGGCGATGGAACTAGACCGAAGTGCAGGCAGGGGCTGCAGATGAGGGCTAGAGGCGAGAGGGGCAGAGACCTCCAGGGCCAGGACTTGACTCAGAACTGGGAAGCCGCCAGGGCCAAGACTTGGTGCTTGAATGCCGCCAGGACCAGGACCTGGCTTGGTGCTTGAATGCCGCCAGGGCCAGGACTTGACTTGGTGCTTGAATGCCGCCAGGGCCAGGACTTGACTTGGTGCTAGGACTTGACTTGGTGCTAGAATGCTGCCAGGGACAGGACTTGACTTGGTGCTTGAATGCTGCCAGGGTCAGGACTTGACTTGGTGCTAGAATGCCGCCGGAGTCAGGACTTGACTTGGAGCCCGATCCAGACCATGACAATTTAAGAGTATCTTGCACATCCTTAATGTAGCTGCCTTTACCATCAATCAACCTGGTAGTGCATTCCACATACCTACCACTCTGTATAAAGGAAACCTGCCTCTGGCATTACCCCATCCCCCACTACACTTTCCTCCCAACACCCTAAAGTTATGGCACCTCATGTTGGCCATTTCCACCCTGGGAAAAAGTCTCTGACAGTCCACTCAATCTATACCTGTTATCTTATACACCTTTCTCATTCTCCTTCTCTCCAAAGAGAAAAGCTCTAGCTTGCTCGACCTTTCCAAATAAGACATGCTCTGTAATCCAGGCAGCATCCTGGTAGATCTCTTCGGCACCCTCTCTAAAGTTTCCACATCCTTCCAATAATGAGGTGGCCAGAAGTGAACACAATACAACAAGTGTGGTCTAACCAGGGTTTTATAGAGCAGCAACATTACCCTGCAGCTCTTGAACTAATGAAGACCAACACACCATATGCCTTCTTAACAAACCTATCAACTAGCTCTGCGGTTTTTGGGGATCTATGGATGCAAACTCAAAATCCCTTTGTCCTTCCACACTGTTAAGAATCCTGCCATTAACCGCATTTTCTGCCTTCAAGTTTGGTCTTCCGAAGTGTATCACTTCACACTTTTCTGGGCTGAGCTCCATCTGCCACTTCTCAGTCCAGCTCTGCATTATGTCCTGTTGTAACCTGCAACAATCTACACTATCCATGACTCCTCCAACCTACGTGTCATCTGCAAACTTACTAATCCATTCTTTCACTTTCTCATCCAAGTCATTTATGAAAATTGCAAAGAGTGGGGGTCCCAGAACAGAGCCTTCTAGAACACCAGTTGTCCCTGACCACCAGGCAGAATATACTTCATCCACTATCAGCCTCTGCTTTCTGTAAGCAAGTCAATTCTGAATCCATGCAGCTGGGTTTCCCTGGATCCCATGCCTCCATACTTTCTGATGAGCCTCCATTGAGGAAAATTGTCAAATGCCTTGTTGTTGTTGTTGTTCAGTCGTTAGGTCGAGTCCAACTCTTTATGACCAACTCTTTAGGGTCCATGGGGTTTTCATGGCAAGACATGGAAATAGATTGCCAGGCCTTTCTTCTGCGTAGATACTGCTGCTGCCCAGGTTGGGACCCGGCTGGGTTTGAACTCAGGAATATCTGCCTTGAAGTCCAGTACTGGTGCCACTACACTACCAGCCAGCCCTCAAATGCCTTAGTAAAATCCATATACTCCACATCCACTGCTCTCCTCTTATCGATATGTTTTGTCTCTTCCTCAAATAATTCAATCATGGTCATAAGGCATTGCTTGACCCTCACAAAGCCATGTTGACTATTCCTAATCAGATTATGCTTCCCCAAGTGCTTGTATATTCTGTCTCTACGAGTCCTGTCCAATAGTCTGCCCTCCACTGACAGAAGACACAGTGGTCTATAATTCTCAGGGTTATCCCTATTCCCTTTCTTGAATAAAGGAAAAAACATTTCCCACTCTAATCTTCAGGCACTGTTCCTGTGGCCAGTGAGGATGCCAAGATCATCACCAAAGGCACAGCAATCTCTTCCCTTGCTTAGTGTAGTAACTTGGGGTACATCCTATCTGGCCCTAGGGATATATCTATCCTAATGCTTTTCTAAAGTTCAGTGCATCCTCTTTCTTTTCATTGACATGTCTAGCATATCAGTCTATTTTACACTGACCTCACATTCATCAAGGTTTATCTCACTGATGAATACTGAAGCAAAGTATTCACTACTCCAGGCACATTTTCTCTTTTAACCATAATTCGTCCTGTTCTTCACTCTAGTCACTCTGTTTTTCACATACATGTAGAATGCCTTGGTGTTTTCCTTAATCTTACTTGCCAAGGCCTTCTCATGTCCCTTTCTGGCTCTCTGTCCATTTTTAAGCTCCTTCCTGGCTATTTTATAACTCGCAAGTGCCCTTTCTGTTCCTTGCTCCCTAAACCATAAATATGCTTTTTCCCCCTTCCTCTTGACTAGATCTTGCACATCTCTTGTCATCCTTCACCCTTCCATCCTTTTCCTGCATCAATGGGATAAACCTATCCAGAACCCCATGCAAGTGCTTGTTAAATAATCTCCACCTCTGCATTGTGCATTTCCAAGAGTACATTCATTCCAAATTGACATTCCCAAATTCCTGCCCAATAGCATCATAATTCTCCACCCCCTATTAAATAGTCTCCCATATCGTCTGCTCCTGTCCTTGTCCAAGGCTATGATAAATAAATGCTAGGAATACCTAGACATCAAATTCACACAAGGTGAAGTCTCAACCAACCCAGCTTATTTTACAAAGTACTTTTCACAAGCATCTGAGACCTGGTTTCTAAATTGGGAGAAATGTCCCACAGGCTAGTCATGACACAGATGGTTTTACTGAAGAACCACACTCAGCTATAATATCAAAGGTTCATTTATTATCAAAGTATGTATCCATATACAATTCTGAGATTCGTCTTCTCCAGATAGCCACAAGACAAAGAAAGAACATGGAAGTCATTCAGAGAGAAACACCAAACCTATCCTGCACAAAAAGAATGGCATCCCATCAGTATTTCAGGCAAATCAACAGAACAACAACAGTTATGACCCCTCAACCATCAGGCTCTTGAATAAAAGGGGATAGCTACACTCAACTTCACTTGCCCCATCATTGAAATGTTCCCATTACCAATGATCTCACTTTCAAGGACTTTTTTTTATCTCATTATGCACGTGTCAGCTAATTATTATTTCATTGTGATAATATTTAACTCCATTCATTCTGTCGTAGTATTTGTTGAGATTTGGACACAGCAACGCTCCACTGCCTGCATTCTGCCTTGCCTGGGAAATTGGATTGTCGAGTCAACTGATGCTGAAGACTAGCAGTATTCGATTTATTATTAGTTGTTCTTTCCAGCCGCAGTGTAGGCTTCGTTTTCCATTTGAGGGTTTTAATTAATAGCCCTGTTTGGCCAAGTGTTTATTGTTTTCTTTTCCCTTTAACATTGTTCGCATTAAAGTCTGTGAACTATCGACCTGCTTCAGTGTGTCTCACTCCACGCTTGGGCCATATCCGAATCTGGTAACAGTCTAAGGCTCCTTATCTAAGAAAAGATATGCTGGCGTTGGAGAGGGTTCAGAGGAGGTTCACAAGGATGATTCTGGGAATGAAAGTGTTGTCATATTAGGAATATTTGATGGTTATGGGCCTGGAATTTAGAAGGATGAGGGGGGATCTCATTGAAACTTTTTGAATGTTGAAAGGCCTAGACAGAGTAGATGTGGAAAGGATGTTTCCCATAGTGGGGGAGTCTAGTACAAGAGGGCACAGCCTTTGGATAAAGGGACGCCCATTTAAAACAGAGATGCAGAGAAATTTCTTCAGCCAGAGGGTGGTGAATTTGTGGAATTTATTACCACAGGAGCTGTGGAGGCCATGTCGTTGGGTGTACTTAAGGTGGAGATTGATAGGTTCTTGATTGGTCACGGCATCAAAGGTTATGGGTAGAAGGCCAGGGAGTGGGGCTGAGGAGGGGAGAGAAAGATCAGCCATGATCGAATGGTGGAACAGACTCGATCAGCCAAATGGTCTAGTTCTGCTCCTATTTTGTAGAGTCTTACTTACAGAAGGATATTTTAAGAGAGTCAAAACAATTCTGATTGAGATTAGAGATGGAATCAGATGCGTGCCAGTTCTGGCAGGGTTTCCAGGCCATTACTTTCTATAAAACAGAACCTAATATCATGAATGCATGTGATGAACTCAACACCTTTTATGCATGCTTTGAAAGTGAGAATAAAACCACACCTGTGCAAATCCCTGCAGCATCTGGTGACCGTGTGATGTTTTGGATGTTTGTTTTGGAGGCTGACATCAGAACATCTTTCAAGAGGGTGTACACTTGCAAGGCATCAGGCCTTGGTGTACAGTACCTGGTAGGGCTCTGAAAACCTGTGCCAGCCAACTGGCAGGAGTGCCCATGGACAATCTCTCACTGCTGCAGTCAGAGGTTCCCACCTGCTTCAAAAGGGCAACAGTCGTATTGAGCTGCCTCGATAGTATCGCCCAGTGGCACTCATATCTGTTGTGATGAAGTGCTTTGAGAGGTTGGTCATAGCTAGAATCATTTCCTGCCACAATAAGTCTACAGCGGATGCAATCTCACTGGCTCTCCACCCAGCCTGGGACCACTTGGACAATAGAAATACCTTCCTCATGCTACTGTTCAACACAATCATACTCTCAGTTCTATTCAACAAACTCCAAAACTTGGGTGTCTGTACTGCCCTCTGCAACTGGATCCTTGACTTCCTTACTGGGAACTCCTCACAGTTTGTGAGGATTGGAAATAACATCTCCTGCTCACTGACAATCAACACTTGTGCACCTCAAGGATGTGTGCTTAACCCTCTGCTCTTCTTTCACTACCCCCACGATTGTGTGGCTAAGCACAGCTCAAATGCCATCTATAAATTTGCAGATGACACAACTACTGATGTCAGAACTTCAGATGGTGACAAGTAGGCGTACAGGAGCGAGATAAATCACCTGGTTTTGTGGTGTCACAACACTCAACATCAGTAAGATCGAAGAATTTATTGTGGACTTCAGGAAGGGGAAGTCGAAGTAAGACAAATGAGTCCTCATTAAGTGATCAGAAGTGGAAAGGATTCAAGTTCCTGGGTAACAACATCTCTATGGATCCATCCTGGGCCCTACACATTGATGTAATTACAAAGAAGGCACGACAACGGCTATATTTCATTACAAGTTTGAGAATTGATACGTCACCAAAGGCACTTGCAAATTTCTAAAGATACACCGTGGGGAGCATTCTACCTGTTTGCATCACCATCTGGTATGGAGGGGCCACTGCACAGGATTGGGAAAAAACTGCAGAAAATTGTAAACTCAGCCAGTTCCATCCTGGGGATGAGCCTCCCCAGCATGAAGGGCTCCTCCGATTGGTGATGCCTCAGAAAAATGTGGCTTCCATCATTCTTATTGACATCAAGGAGCCTGAAGACACACATGTAACATTTCAAAAACCGTTTCTTTCCCTCTGCCATCAGATTTCTGAATGGACAATGAACCCATGAACACTACTTCAGTATATTTTTTTTATTTTTTCTCTTTTTGCACTACTTATTTAATTTAATTTTTTAATATATACTTATTGTAATTTTTAGTTTTTATTCCTATGTATTGCAATATACTGCTACTGCAAAATGACAAATTTCATGACACTACAGTATGCTGGTGATATTAAACCTGATTCTGATTGTAGCCTGTGGAGATCTTCCATTTGTCTCCTTCTATGATGTGAACCAGGTTGTAAGCATTGCACAGATTCGTCCTTGAAGAAGATAGTTGCTCTGTGGAGATGCTCAAATGCAGAGCCAAGCAGGGGAAGAGGATATCAGTTCTTCACTGTAAAGTTGTTGAGAGGCCGATAATCAATGCAGGGATGGAGCTTGCATCCTTCGTGCTCACAAAAATGAAGCCCACCCCTGCTAGTGAGGTTTACGGATGGATAAATCGTAAGGCCATTTCCTTCTTGATGTATACTTCCATGGCACCATTTCAGGACGTGAGAGGGAAAAGAGCCAACCCCAGGGAGGTCAGGTACTGGATAAGAGGTCAATAACACAGTCGTATAGCCGGTGTGGAGGCAGGGGGGTGGCCTTCTTTTTACTGGCGATCACAAAAAGTTCAGCATATCCAGGTGGAACAGGTCCACACTAGAGGTAGCACAAGAGAGGATACACTAACAGGGACTTGATCTGGACTCAGAATGGTAAATTGGTGTGCCAATCATCACTCTTGGAGTGCCTTTAAAAACAATCGATCTGTGGGTTGTGTCAAGGTAGGCGGGGAAGGCCAAGCACCGGCAGTAGTTCAGGCAAATCAACAGTTCAATGGATTTCCAAAGCTTGGGCATGGGATGGCATGGTTGGCGTTCTTGATGGTGGTGTAACTGTGGTCAAGTGTGTTGGCTCCTCTGGTTCACAGGTGATATGTTGGTGTTAATTGTTCAGAGACTTCTTCAAGCTGGCCTGGTTGAAATCTCCCACAAGGCATCAGGGTGTGCTTGTTCCGTGCCTATTAATTACATTTCTCAGTTCCTCCAGTGCCTGCCTGGAATGTATACTACCACCAGGATAATGATGAAAGCTCCCTTGACAAATAAAATGGTCAACATTTGACTGCTAGATATTTCAGGTTGAGTAAGAAGGACTGGGACAACCACCATGCCTGTGCACCACAATGAATTCATCATGAAGCAAACTCCACCCCCTCTGCCTTTGAAAGACTGAGCTGTCCGGTCTTTGTGGAGAACAGTGACGGCATTGAGCTGCAGCCCTGTGTCTGAAATGGCGTGGGCAGCCATGTTTCTGTGAAGCAAAGTACACAACAGCCCCTGATGTCCCTTTGGTACAACAATCTTGCACTAAGGTCTTCAAGTTATTTTCCAGAGACTGTACATTCACCAGCAGGATAGCCAGGAGAGGAAGTCTAAGGCATCTGCATTTTAGTTGCACCTGTAGACTGGCATGGCATTCCCGCATCCATTTTTTAAAAGGGGATACTAAGAAAAACAGCTGGGCATTGGCCAGACCAAACAGCAGCTCAATGGTATAGAGTGAGTAAGATGGCACTATTAAGTGGCAACTCTTTGCGTGCAGCTCCAATAGGAATCATCAAATATTTCCGTTCAGGACTGAATACAACTGAAATCCACAGTCACAGCCATGGGTATTTCAGTAAGCTGCATCATTATAAGATGTTTAAAAATTCTATTGATACTCAAAGTCAATGAGCTTCGGATGGGAGACTCAGGTTGCAAGTGCAGTTCCCCTTTAAAATGCAAGCCTCGCTTACAGCCCTGCATAGCTATAAACTCTATCTCTATATAGAATGCATCTCAACTATATACACAGTATACTATATAATACAACTACTATACAGACATCCACAGTATAGTAATTTCTGAAGTGTCCCAATCAGGCCTAAAGGTTTAATCGCTGTGAAAGATTTCTTGCCTTGATGGCAGGGGATCATTTTGCTTGGCAGAAGAGACTTGTGGCTGTGAAAGAATCTCAGGTTCTGGGGTCTCCTCTGTGGTGGTTGTAGGAGTTGACTCTCGACTGTGGGAACAGCTCTGGATACCTTTCTTATGGAGGTGTTGGCATTCTGAACAGTGTATGGCAAAGCTTCATTAGCTGATTTGGATCATAATGTGGGAGTACGGTGTTTGATGTTACCATTTTCTTTACCTTTTAGAAAGCCACTTCACATTGCTTTGTCCATTGCCATTTCTTCCCAATCTGTAGTAATGAGCTCAAGGTGTGGACCACGGTAGTCAGGTTTGGCACAAACCTGTTACAATAACTGGCAAATCCTAAAAGGATCAAAACTGTGACAAGTCCTTTGCCTTGGGGCATCCAGCACTACATGAATTTTCTTACCACACTTGTGTAATCCTTGTGTGACCACAGTAAGTGATGCTTGGTTTAAAGAATTCACACTTGTTGCATTGTGCTCTGAGCCCATGATCTTCTAATCTGAGATTTTGGAGATATTCCTTGTCATCCTTAATGATAACAGTGATGTCACCCAGGTGACACTGAGTGCCTGGACAGTCCTGCAGCACCTGATCATAGCTTTCTGCTAGAGTTCAGATACAGATGCAACTCCAAAAATACGCTATTATAGTGATAAAGCCCTTGGTGAGTGTTTGTGATGAGAAACACTTTGGACTCTTCTTTCATCTCCATCTGTTAGGTAGGTCTCAGCTAAGTCCACTTTGCTGAAGTGTTTTCCTTCAGAAAGGTTTGCAAAGATATCCTCTATCCTGGGCTGAGGGTATTGATCTTCTTTCGGTGCTGTCTTGATAGTAACCTTAAAATCAGCACAGATCCTGACAGACCCATCCTCCTTGGCTACTGAGACCATTAGTGTTGTCCATGGGCTCCACTCTTGGCAAGAATTCCTTCAGCCTCCATGCGATCTAGCTCACTAACTTACAGTACTTTGTCATGGATGGTATAAGGAACTGGACAGGTTTTGTAAAACTTGAGTGCGGCATTGTCATTAAGTACTACTTTACCCTTGATACGTTTGAGTTTTCTAATACCATCCTTGAGCACTGCTGTGGCATCATCCAGTACCTTTCTGAATTGACTTTCAGTTGGTTCTGTTCCAGGGGATGTCACGTGCAAATGGTAGATGAGTCTCAAATTAAGTTGTAGTTGTCTCAGCTGCTCATGACCTCACAACGCTGGCCCTCCTGTTTTTACCACGTATAAACCCAATGTGGCTTGTTGGTTGTTGTATTTCACTGTTCTGAATGTCAGTCACACAGGAGTTGCCTTTTCACCAGAATAAGCTCTTAGTTGGATATCTGCATGCTTCAGTTCTGCATCTTTGAAATACTGCTCAAACTCATTCCATGGAATGACTAAAACAGCCAAGCCAGTGTCCAATTCCATTTTAATTAATTTTCCATTCACTTCTGATGTAAGCCATATTGCTTATTTCTGGTTAGTTTTCACATTATAAATCTCAAGGCTACTCAGTTCTGCATCACTCTCATCATTACCAGAATTTTCATCAACAGCATGCGGTTTAGTACTTATTTTGAAACTGCATCTTAATTATCTTTTTCTTTTCCCTGTGCAGTCTATTTATTTCTGTCTGCCCAATATGCTCTTTGTATGTGTCCCACTTTGTTGCATTTTCTCCAAGTTTCACCTTTAAATTTGCATTGGTTTGGTGTATGTGGGGCCCTGTCACAACAGTAACACAATTTGTTCAGCCAGGCAGGCCTTCATCTAGATGCTGCAATTATTCAGGCTCACTTTCATTCCTGTTTGCAACTTAATTGTCTCTCTGGCTGCTGTTTCCATTGATACAGCAATTTCAACCGCTCTTTTAAAGGTAAGTTGTGCTTCATTTAGAAGCCACTTTTGAGTGATTCTTTTGTAAGATTCCACAAATCAAGCAATCTCTTGATGCATCATTAAGCCCACTACTGAGCTGACAATACTCAGACAATCTCCAAGTCAGCTACATATGGTGAAATGGACTCCCCTTCCGTTTGATTTCACTTATGAAATCTAGAGTTCTGCAATCAACAATGGTTTTGGTTCTAAATATTACTGTATTACTTTCACAATATCAACAAAGTTCACTACAGCTGGTTTGGTTGGAGCCGTTAAATTTCTAAGTAAACTGTATCCTTTTAAATTCAATGCTTTCAGTAAAACTGACACTTGTTTCTCATTGACTATTTCATTTGCTTTAATATACTGCTCAATCCATTCAGTAAATTCCAGTAATCTGTTGTGCAATCAAATGCATCAATCTTTCAATGTAGCCAGCCATTTCTGCTTTTTTTTTATGATTATCACCTGGTACTTAATGTTTATAAACCCACTAATTCTGTTTTCTGCATTTTTAAAATTTGATTATCTTTCCTTTACTGGAGAAAACATGCTTCTCTGAAGGGGAAAAAAGTGCTGCACTTTAAAAAAAAATTAAACTTGACCGTTCTTGCTGCTCTTCAACAAGTAGTCGTCTCCGGTTCATTTGTTCCTTCCCTTGAATCTGTCTACACATCCTGCTGCCTTAGGAAAGCAGCAACATAATCAAAGGCCCATCCCATTCTTCTCCCTACTTCCATGAGACCTGTTGTATGATAAAGTTTAACTCTTGATTTCCTAAGTTACCTCAGCTTGGTTCTTGCATGTGACAATAATAAACAAATGATCAATTAATTGCCAATATTTATGTCCTTATAATCCAGCATCTACCAAGACACATTTCCATGGGGAAAGAGAAGGACATTTAAATTGTAACTTTTCTGAATCTGCTAAATTAAAAAAGGACCTGAATGTTAGCTGTGACTTTTCTGACCTAGACAAAGAAATAAATAGAGTAAAAAGAGTGGATGAGAATAATTTGTGGGTAAACATGAAAGGCAGCAAACACAAAAGTAGTAAAGGACTGTTCCCAAAGGAATGGTGAGGCAGAATATGGACCAGAAAGGAACTGATGAAAGTCGTCAGCTGAAAACTGAATTTGTTTCACTCCACAGATGCTGTCTGACTTTCTGAATATTTGCAATATTTTTCTCGGTCTAGAGCAATTGCTTTACTTTTGCTTTTTGATCCAGAAGTAACTCTTTCTGTGGAGACAAAGGGTTTGGCTGAGGTACGCATTGCCCATACTACCGCCAGGTAAAAGGACAGGCTTACCCAATAGTTATAGCCAGTCCACCTGAATTCAATAATAAAGAAGCCATAAAGACAAGAAACCAATGCAAAGTTTATTGCCTCCTGGAAAATTATGAATTGATAATTTAAAATCAGCATGGATTTGTTAAAGAGCCAATTCATACTTGACTAGTTTGTTTGAGTTCTTTGATAAAGTGGCAGAGAGAATGAGTGCAGTGTAGTTGATATATAATTGACCTTTTAAAGAATCATAAGCCTCTTAGCAAATCCTAGGGAACTGCAAGAAGAGTGACAGCATGGAATAAAATCAGTTACCTATGAGAAAGGACAGAGATGGCTGCTTTTTGTACTGCTGTTCCTTTTGGGACCAGTATTATAATCACTGCTTTCATGATATATTTAGGATTTGCATGTGGGTACGCAGGACGAAATTACAAGGAGCACTTGTGGCACAAAACTTGTAAATTATAAATTATTTGCAGCAAGTTGGATAATAAATAACTTTACAGGGCCCAGGCAGACTGGTGAAATGGTAGACACCTGTTATTTAAAATTTACGGAAATAGGCAGGTTGAAGAGAGGCAAAATAGGTTGAGTGGTACAATACGAAACAACAGGTAAAAATAGAAACACGTAAAACTTTAAAATTTACAGAAAAATTAGAGGGCTGTTTTACAGCATAGAAACAGGCCTTTCAGCCCAACTTGTCCATGACATACAAGTTTCCTATCTAAGCTAGTCCCTTTTTGCCTGTGTTTGACCCATATCCCTCTAAACATTTCCTATCCTGTCTAAATGTTCTGTACCTGAGAGCTGATCATAACCCAAACATTCACAAAGTTGAAATGCACCCATAAATCAAATTCCCACACAGCATAAGATGCTTGTAAAGGTGGGTTGTTCCATAAAAATAAATAGTCTGGAGAAGGATTTGGAGAAGAAAACTTGTTTTTCCATTCTCAATAACCAAGCTGCGAGTAACAAATGCAGCCCAAATCTGTCTCAGGCTAGTCATGACATTCCTTTAAAGGATCTTACTGCAGACAAGGTTTTAATTGCTATTGTTGGTTTTAGAAAGGATGTCGCTGTGGTCTGGATGGATAGGATTCACAAAAGGGACATCAGTCTGTTAACTAGATTGTTCAACATGACAAGATTCTAGCTAGTGCCAAGAACAGTTGCCTGCAGTCCACATTAGCCAGCAAATTCCTACCACTGCTCTCCCAAATGTTTGTTCTATGTACAAGCTGTACCAAGGTGCTATACTTGTTCTGGACCTTGATCATCTGTTTGTCGACCCCTTTCATGGATACGTGGCTGCACAAATGGTCAGATGGTGGCTGCGGTAGGCCAAGTGTACATGAGTGGAGGAGAACCTGCACCCATCACAGTCTGTGAAAACCCTGCCTCTCAGGTCCCTTTTATATCTATCTTCTTTCATATGCAATCTATGGTCTATTCAATCTTTAGGTTCCCCAGGGAAAAGGGCTACCAATTCCCATGGCTATCTTGACAATACCTTTCCCACCCTGTCTCCTGTAAAAAAAATGCTATTCCCCTTTCAAAGTTCCTTCATCTCCACTATACTGTACCTGTTCCCAAAATGAGGATTTCCTTCTTCAAAGAACAGGGTTTCCTTTCCTTCACCATTGATGCTGACTTCACCTGCATCTCCACCATTTCCCGGACATCCGTGCTCACCACATCTACCCTCCATCTTAACAGGCATAGAGTGCCTCTTGTCTTCACCTACCACTCCATGAGCCTCTGCATCCGACAATCCGACACGTTATTCTCTGCAACCTCTGCCATCTTCAATGGGACCCTAACACCAAGCATATCTTTACCTCTCCCCCCCACCCCCCCCCATTCTCTGCTTTCTGCGGGGATCACTCCCTCCTTGATTCCATTGTCCATTCATCCCTCCCCACGAATTTCCCTCTTGGCACTTCTCCCTGCAAGTGGTGGAAATGCAAGACCTGTCCATTCACCTCCTCCCTCACCTGCATTCAGGACCTCAGACAGTCAACACTACACTTGTGAATCTGTTGGCAGTGTCTACAGTATCCAGTGCTTCGCTTGCGGCCTCCTCTCCGTTGTTGAGACCTGATGTAGATTGGGTTCACGGTGGCCATGATGGTGGTAAACCCATTCACCAAGGTGGCCCACTTCACTGCTCTCTCCAAACTTCCATCAGCTGCTGAGATGGCCGACCTAGTTCTCCTACATTTTGCCTGCCTCCATGGCTTCCCTCGGGACATTATGTCGGACCGGGGCCACGATTCATCTCCTGCTTCTGGCAAGCCTTCAGCTCCCTCCTCCCCACCTAAGTACGTTTGTCCTCTGGCTATCATCCACAGACCACTGGACAGTTGGAAAGAGCCAATCAGCAAGTGGAGAAGTTTCTGCAATGCTTCGCCGTCTCTAACCCTTCCACATGGGAAAAAAATATCTGCTCTGGGCCGAGCTGTCCCACAGTCTACACACCTCCTCAGCTACAAGTATTTCACCTTATGAAGTGCCTCATGGCTACCAAACCCCCCTTGTTCACCACTGAGGAACCAACAGCCGAGCTTCTGTCCGTCAGTTCTGGAATGGATGGAAAAGTGCATGGTGGGCCATCCACACTGCTAACTATGTCTACTGTCGTTAAGCTAACCACTGTCAGCACCCAGTCAGACTACTTCGGACTGGGAAATATGTCTGGCTGTCCACCTGAGATCTGTCCCTGTGCACCGACTCCCGCAAGCTCCTGCCTCAGTTCATGGGATCCCTTTAAGATTACAGATCACATCAGCCCACTGTCACAATGGCCGGGCATTGGGAGCAAGGGTGGACCCAAATGCAAGACACATCTTGTGAGGTTGCTTAGGTTTAGTTTATAGTTTGAAACCAGGAGAGAAAGGCAGGAGTAGGAGTAGCAAACTGGACAAGGACTGAGGACTATGACTAGGCTGGGACCAAGGGTCTGGGCTAGGACTCGGAATTGGCTCCCAGAACTAGAGGAGACATGAAGAGGCTAGGGTATGGACTTCGAACCCAAGACTGGGCAAGGACCCAGTACCTGGGTCTTGCCTTGGGCTCGGACCCCAGAACCAGGCATGGACGTGACATGGGCTAGGGAGAGGAGGAACATGGGAACACAGAGCCTCGGTCTCGGGAGAGCAGGTACATGGAACCATGGACACATACACAGAACACAGAGTCGGGACCCCTCCTTGGGTACAGGATATAGGGCCGGAACTCATGACCCTCCGTGGGGCAACGGTAAGATGGCCTGACTTACCCCACGGAGGCGAGGACAAGTCACGACAAGACATGACCCCCCGCGGGACAACAGCAAGACGGCCTGACTTACCCCACGGAGGCAAGGACAAGACAAGACAAGACATGACTCCCCACAGGGCAACGGCAAGACGGCCTGACCTACCCCCACAGAGGCGAGGACAGGACAAGACAAGACCAACACGAATGAACACCAGACAGTACCTATCTAGCTCCGGTGATGGAACTAGACCGAAGTGCAGGTGGGAGCTGCAGACGAGGGCTAGAGGCGAGAGGGGCAGAGAAGGGATTCAAACAGCGGGGTAGGACAGGAATCACAGACCGCCAGGGCCAGGACTTGACTCAGAACTGGGAAGCTGCCAGGGCCACGACTTGACGTGGTACTTGGATGCCGCCAGATCCAGGACGTAGACGTGGTACTTGGATGTCGCCGGAGCCAGGATGTGGTGCTTGGAACCTCCGGGTAGTGCCGAGCTCTCGACTCGGCCCAGGAACAGTAGACAGCGGCTCTTGATTCTCTCCCACGGGTTAACTGACGGACCCACCTTGATGAGGAAACTTTGCAGGCTCGCTTCGGCGAGGTAACTGGACAGGGTTGCTCCGGTGAGGAAGGGCGAATTACCGGCACTCGCTTCGGCAGAGACTAGGCTTGCTCCGGCCAGATGACATTGGCACACCATGACTTTGCAGACTTTCCAGATGCTCCCGCATCGAACGGCTGAAAGCCAGAGACTATAAACTACCGGTTCAGCCGAGTGTTAGTTGCCTCTAATCACCAAAGTCGAGGGACACGGGAAAACAGGGAATCAACGGTCCGGATCGTAACATAAACAAGCTAAATTTAAAGGGACCCTGATCCGGACCATGTCACCCACTCCAACTGCCACCATCCCTCGGGATCACACCTACCTTCCACGTGTCCTTCCTCAAGCCTGTTGTCCATAGACCACTCAACCCACTTGAGCCTGAACCTCCAGAACCAAGGATGGTGGAAGGTAGTCCAAGGTACACAGTTTTCTGGCTGATTGATTCATGTCATTGTTAATGGGGTGCTCAGTACCTTGATTACTGGGAGGGATATGGCCCGGAGGAGAGCTCTTGGGTACTGTCCAGTTACATTTGGATCCATTGCTAATCGACGATCCACTGGACTTATCTGGATCATTCTGGGCCACTGGGGGGCCTGTAATTGCAGGCTCCTCCCAGACTCTACCCAGCTAACTGGAGTCTCCAGCCACTCAGTTCCAACTCATCACCTGCAGCCTATTTAAACCTAGCTCTCATCCACAGTCCTTGCTCCCTCATATGAACCAACCAGCCTCAACCAGCTGGTCCTAGCCTTCAATTACCTTGTTGCCTTGTTGTGTTAAGTGTCCATTCCCTCTTACTTTGCAGCCCCTTGGTGGCTTGTTAATTTGCAGTTTATTAGTAAAATATTGTTTACGACTAAATCGTCTCCACTGCTCTGCTTTTGGGTCAAGCCTCCTCTCCGTTTCCTGTCAAGAGCTTTATAAAAGCAAATAGAGAATGAAAGAATTGAAAAGTAAGAAAGTTATGAACAATCCATCTCAAACCTTGTTTAGATGACATTTAGAATATAGTGTACACTGCAATTGCTGTATTATTAGTACAAACTTAGAGTCATGTTCACAGAACATGGAAACAGGCCCCTTGACCCAACTTATGGCACCCACTTAGACCCATTTCCCATGTTTGGCTCATCCTTTAAACTTCCCTCTCCATAATAGAGGATGGTAATAGACATATGAGAGTATACGTTTCAGGAAAGGGTGAACATTTTGGAGGTTAATGAATAAAGAAACATACAATGTTGCTGGGGGTATGCCAAGATGTCAAGGCATTTCCACCAGTGAAAGCATTTTGAGCAATGAGGAGGGAATTAGAGGGCAGTCATTTAAAGAAGCATTGGATGGAATTGCATGGGAACCATCAAGATGAGGAGATGAGGTTTGGACATAGACATGATCATAGTCAATGGAAGGGCAAGTTTGAGACAGCAAGTTTGCAATTCCTGCTCCTATTTTCATATCATCTTACTCTCGGACTCTTCTCATGAGAAAACAAGTCAACTAATCAATGTGTTTAAAGTTGCCAGGGTAGATAAAAGAGGTAGTTTCCACTTGAGGAAGAACATGGTTCGAATCTGTCAGTATAAGACAGTCATCCAGGAATCCAGAACGGAATTTAGCAGAGACTTCTTTATCCAGCGGATGTTGAGAATGTGGAACTCTTTACCATGGGAATAATTGAAGCGAATAGTGTAGATGCTGTACGTGCATATGAGGAAGAAGAGAATAAAAGGTTAAGTTGACAGATCTAGCTGTGGACAGTAGAAGTCTAAGTGAGCATAGATGCCTGCATGCATTTCATAATTAGCTGGGGATAAAGCTTGCATCAATTTCCGGGAACCTCCTCCGAGGTCCACAGCCAAACCGAGTTTATACACATTCAGTTCACATCCATCCCTGCAGGTGTTTATACTCATTCAGTTCATCCCCATCTCTGCGGGTGTTTATACTCATTCAGTTCACCTCCATCCCTGCAGGTGTTTATACTCATTCAGTTCATCCCCATCCCTGCTGGTGTTTATACTCATTCAGTTCACCTCCATCCCTGCTGGTGTTTATACTCATTCAGTTCACCTCCATCCCTGCAGGTGTTTATACTCATTCAGTTCATCCCCATCCCTGCTGGTGTTTATACTCATTCAGTTCACATCCATCCCTGCAGGTGTTTATACTCATTCAGTTCACCTCCATCCCTGCAGGTGTTTATACTCATTCAGTTCATCCACATCCCTGCGGGTGTTTATACTCATTCAGTTCACCTCCATCCCTGCAGGTGTTTATACTCATTCAGTTCATCCCCAACCCTGCGGGTGTTATACTCATTCAGTTCATCCCCATCCCTGCAAGTGTTTATACTCATTCAGTTCATCCCCATCCCAGCGGGTGTTTATACTCATTCAGTTCATCCCCATCCCTGCGGGTGTTTATACTCATTCAGTTCATCCTCATCCCTGCAGGTGTTTATACGCATTCAGTTCATCCCCATCCCTGCAGGTGTTTATACTCATTCAGTTCATCCCCATCCTTGCAGGTGTTTATATTCATTCACTTCATCCCCATCCCTGCTGGTGCTTATACTCATTCAGTTCACCACCATCCCTGCAGGTGTTTATACTCATTCAGTACACCTCCATGCCTGCGGGTGTTTATACTCATTCAGTTCATCCCCATCCATACGGGTGTTTATACTCATTCAGTTCATCCCCATCTCTGCGGGTGTTTATACTCATTCAGTTCACCTCCATCCCTGCAGGTGTTTATACTCATTCTGTTCATCCCCATCCCCGCGGGTGTTTATACTCATTAAGTTCACGTCCATCCCTGCGGGTGTTTATATTCATTCAGTTCACCTCCATCCCTGCAGGTGTTTATATTCATTCAGTTCACCTCCATCCCTGTGGGTGGTTATACTCATTCAGTTTTTCCCCATTCCTGCGGGTGTTTATACTCATTCAGTTCACCTCCAACCCTGAGGGTGTTTATATTCATTCAGTTCACCTCCACCCCTGCAGGTGTTTATACTCAATCCGTTCATCCACATCCCTGCTGGTGTTTATACTCATTCAGTTCATCCCCATCCCTGCGGGTGTTTATATTCATTCAGTTCATCCCCATCTCTGCGGGTGTTTATACTCATTCAGTTCACCTCCATCCCTGCAGGTGTTTATACTCATTCAGTTCACCTCCATCCCTGCAGGTGTTTATACTCAATCCGTTCATCCACATCCCTGCTGGTGTTTATACTCATTCAGTTCACCTCCATCACTGCAGGTGTTTATACTCATTCAGTTCATCCCCATCCCTGCGGTGTTTATATTCAGTCAGTTCACCTCCATCCCTGCAGGTGTTTATACTCATTCAGTTCACCTCCACCCCTGCAGGTGTTTATACTCAATCCGTTCATCCACATCCCTGCGGGTGTTTATACTCATTGAGTTCACCTCCATCCCTGCTGGTGTTTATACTCATTCAGTGCATCCCCATCCCTGCTGGTGTTTATACTCATTCAGTTCATCCCCATCCCTGCAGATGTTTATACTCATTCAGTTCATCCCCATCCCTACGGGAGTTTTTACTCATTCTTTTCATTCCCATTCCTGCGGGTGTTTATACTCATTCAGTTCACCTCCATCCCTGCAGGTGTTTTTACTCATTCAGTTCATTCCCATCCCTGCAGGTGTATATACTCATTCATTTCATTTGCATTTCTGCTGGTGTTTATACTCATTCAGTTCATCCCAATTCCTGCGGGTGTTTATACTCATTCAGTTCATCCTCATCCCTATGGGTTTTATACTCATTCAGTTCATCCCCGTCGCTGCAGGTGTTTATACTCATTCAGTTCACCTCCATCCCTGCAGGTGTTTATATTCATTCAGTTCATCCTCATCCCTACGGGTGTTTATACTCATTCAGTTCATCCTCATCCCTACGGGTGTTTATACTCATTCAGTTCATCCCCTTCGCTACAGGTGTTTATACTCATTCAGTTCATTCCCATCCCTGCAGGTGTATATACTCATTCATTTCATTCGCATTTCTGCTGGTGTTTATACTCATTCAGTTCATCCCAATTCCTGTGGGTGTTTATACTCATTCAGTTCATCCTCATCCCTATGGGTGTTTATACTCATTCAGTTCATCCCCATCCCTGCAGATGTTTATACTCATTCAGTTCATCTCCATTCCTGCAGGTGTTTATACTCATTCAGTTCATCCCCATCCCTACGGGAGTTTTTACTCATTCTTTTCATTCCCATCCCTGCGGGTGTTTATACTCATTCAGTTCATCCCCATCTCTGCGGGTGTTTATACTCATTCAGTTCACCTCCATCCCTGCAGGTGTTTATACTCATTCTGTTCATCCCCATCCCCGCGGGTGTTTATACTCATTAAGTTCACGTCCATCCCTGCGGGTGTTTATATTCATTCAGTTCACCTCCATCCCTGCAGGTGTTTATATTCATTCAGTTCACCTCCATCCCTGCGGGTGGTTATACTCATTCAGTTTTTCCCCATTCCTGCGGGTGTTTATACTCATTCAGTTCACCTCCAACCCTGAGGGTGTTTATATTCATTCAGTTCACCTCCACCCCTGCAGGTGTTTATACTCAATCCGTTCATCCACATCCCTGCTGGTGTTTATACTCATTCAGTTCATCCCCATCCCTGCGGGTGTTTATATTCATTCAGTTCATCCCCATCTCTGCGGGTGTTTATACTCATTCAGTTCACCTCCATCCCTGCAGGTGTTTATACTCATTCAGTTCAGCTCCACCCCTGCAGGTGTTTATACTCAATCCGTTCATCCACATCCCTGCGGGTGTTTATACTCATTGAGTTCACCTCCATCCCTGCTGGTGTTTATACTCATTCAGTGCATCCCCATCCCTGCTGGTGTTTATACTCATTCAGTTCATCCCCATCCCTGCAGATGTTTATACTCATTCAGTTCATCTCCATTCCTGCAGGTGTTTATACTCATTCAGTTCATCCCCATCCCTACGGGAGTTTTTACTCATTCTTTTCATTCCCATCCCTGCGGGTGTTTATACTCATTCAGTTCACCTCCATCCCTGCAGGTGTTTTTACTCATTCAGTTCATTCCCATCCCTGCAGGTGTATATACTCATTCATTTCATTTGCATTTCTGCTGGTGTTTATACTCATTCAGTTCATCCCAATTCCTGCGGGTGTTTATACTCATTCAGTTCATCCTCATCCCTATGGGTTTTATACTCATTCAGTTCATCCCCGTCGCTGCAGGTGTTTATACTCATTCAGTTCACCTCCATCCCTGCAGGTGTTTATACTCATTCAGTTCATCCTCATCCCTACGGGTGTTTATACTCATTCAGTTCATCCTCATCCCTACGGGTGTTTATACTCATTCAGTTCATCCCCTTCGCTACAGGTGTTTATACTCATTCAGTTCATTCCCATCCCTGCAGGTGTATATACTCATTCATTTCATTCGCATTTCTGCTGGTGTTTATACTCATTCAGTTCATCCCAATTCCTGTGGGTGTTTATACTCATTCAGTTCATCCTCATCCCTATGGGTGTTTATACTCATTCAGTTCATCCCCATCCCTGCAGATGTTTATACTCATTCAGTTCATCTCCATTCCTGCAGGTGTTTATACTCATTCAGTTCATCCCCATCCCTACGGGAGTTTTTACTCATTCTTTTCATTCCCATCCCTGCGGGTGTTTATACTCATTCAGTTCATCCCCATCTCTGCGGGTGTTTATACTCATTCAGTTCACCTCCATCACTGCAGGTGTTTATACTCATTCAGTTCATCCCCATCCCTGCGGTGTTTATATTCAGTCAGTTCACCTCCATCCCTGCAGGTGTTTATACTCATTCAGTTCACCTCCACCCCTGCAGGTGTTTATACTCAATCCGTTCATCCACATCCCTGCTGGTGTTTATACTCATTCAGTTCACCTCCATCACTGCAGGTGTTTATACTCATTCAGTTCATCCCCATCCCTGCGGTGTTTATATTCAGTCAGTTCACCTCCATCCCTGCAGGTGTTTATACTCATTCAGTTCACCTCCACCCCTGCAGGTGTTTATACTCAATCCGTTCATCCACATCCCTGCGGGTGTTTATACTCATTGAGTTCACCTCCATCCCTGCTGGTGTTTATACTCATTCAGTGCATCCCCATCCCTGCTGGTGTTTATACTCTTTCAGTTCATCCCCATCCCTGCAGATGTTTATACTCATTCAGTTCATCTCCATTCCTGCAGGTGTTTATACTCATTCAGTTCATCCCCATCCCTACGGGAGTTTTTACTCATTCTTTTCATTCCCATCCCTGCGGGTGTTTATACTCATTCAGTTCACCTCCATCCCTGCAGGTGTTTTTACTCATTCAGTTCATTCCCATCCCTGCAGGTGTATATACTCATTCATTTCATTTGCATTTCTGCTGGTGTTTATACTCATTCAGTTCATCCCAATTCCTGCGGGTGTTTATACTCATTCAGTTCATCCTCATCCCTATGGGTTTTATACTCATTCAGTTCATCCCCGTCGCTGCAGGTGTTTATACTCATTCAGTTCACCTCCATCCCTGCAGGTGTTTATATTCATTCAGTTCATCCTCATCCCTACGGGTGTTTATACTCATTCAGTTCATCCTCATCCCTACGGGTGTTTATACTCATTCAGTTCATCCCCTTCGCTACAGGTGTTTATACTCATTCAGTTCACCTCCATCCCTGCAGGTGTTTATACTCATTCAGTTCATCCCCATCCCTGCGGGTGTTTATACTCATTCAGTTCACCTCCATCCCTGCAGGTGTTTTTACTCATTCAGTTCATTCCCATCCCTGCAGGTGTATATACTCATTCATTTCATTCGCATTTCTGCTGGTGTTTATACTCATTCAGTTCATCCCAATTCCTGTGGGTGTTTATACTCATTCAGTTCATCCTCATCCCTATGGGTGTTTATACTCATTCAGTTCATCCTCATCCCTGCAGATGTTTATACTCATTCAGTTCATCTCCATTCCTGCAGGTGTTTATACTCATTCAGTTCATCCCCATCCCTACGGGAGTTTTTACTCATTCTTTTCATTCCCATCCCTGCGGGTGTTTATACTCATTCAGTTCACCTCCATCCCTGCAGGTGTTTTTACTCATTCAGTTCATTCCCATCCCTGCAGGTGTTTATACTCATTCAGTTCACCTCCATCCCTGCAGGTGTTTTTACTCATTCAGTTCATTCCCATCCCAGCTGGTGTTTATACTCATTCAGTTCATCCCCATCCATGCGGGTGTTTATACTCATTCAGTTCACCTCCATCCCTGCAGGTGTTTATACTCATTCAGTTCACCTCCATCCCTGCAGGTGTTTATACTCATTCAGTTCAGCTCCATCGCTGAAGGTGTTTATACTCATTCAGTTCATCCCCATCCCTGCGGGTGTTTATACTCATTCAGTTCACCTCCATCCCTGCAGGTGTTTTTACTCATTCAGTTCATTCCCATCCCTGCAGGTGTATATACTCATTCATTTCATTCGCATTTCTGCTGGTGTTTATACTCATTCAGTTCATCCCAATTCCTGTGGGTGTTTATACTCATTCAGTTCATCCTCATCCCTATGGGTGTTCATACTCATTCAGTTCATCCCCGTCGCTGCAGGTGTTTATACTCATTCAGTTCACCTCCATCCCTGCAGGTGGTTATACTCATTCAGTTCATCCTCATCCCTACGGGTGTTTATACTCATTCAGTTCATCCTCATCCCTACGGGTGTTTATACTCATTCAGTTCATCCCCTTCGCTACAGGTGTTTATACTCATTCAGTTCACCTCCATCCCTGCAGTTGTTTATACTCATTTACTTCACCTCCATCACTGCAGGTGTTTATACTCATTGAGTTCATCCCCATCTCTGCGGGTGTTTATACTCATTCAGTTCACCTCTATCCCTGCAGGTGTTTATAGTTCTTTAGTGCACCTCCATCCCTGCAGGTGTTTATACTCATTCACTTCACCTCCATCCCTGCAGGTGTTTATACTCATTCAGTTCATCCCCATCCCTGCAGGTGTTTATACTCATTCAGTTCATCCCCATCCCTGCGGGTGTTTATACTCATTCAGTTCACCTCCATCCCTGCAGGTGTTTATACTGATTCAGTTCATCCCCATCCCTGCAGGTTTATACTCAATCAGTTCACCTCCATCCCTGCGGGTGTTTATACTCATTCCGTTCACCTCCATCCCTGCGGGTGTTTATACTCATTCAGTTCACCTCCATCCCTGCAGGTGTTTATACTCATTCAGTTCACCACCATCCCTGCAGGTGTTTATACTCATTCAGGTCATCCCCATCCCTGCGGGTGTTAATACTCATTCAGTTCACCTCCATCCCTGCTGGTGTTTATACTTATTCAGTTCATCCCCATCCCTGCAGGTTTATACTCATTCAGTTCACCGCCATCCCTGCAGGTGTTTATACTCATTCAGTTCATCCCCATTCCTGCGGCTGTTTATACTCATTCAGTTCACCTCCATCCCTGCGGGTGTTTATAGTTATTCCGTTCATCCCCATCCCTACGGGTGTTTATACTCATTCAGTTCGTTCCCATCCCTGCAGGTGTTTATACTCATTCCGTTCATCCCCATCTCTGCGGGTGTTTATACTCATTCAGTTCACCTCCATCCCTGCAGGTGTTTATACTCATTCAGTTCACCTCCATCCCTGCAGGTGTTTATACTCATTCAGTTCATCCACATCCCTGCGGGTGTTTATACTCATTCAGTTCACCTCCATCCCTGCAGGTGTTTATACTCATTCAGTTCATCCCGAACCCTGCGGGTGTTATACTCATTCAGTTCATCCCCATCCCTGCAAGTGTTTATACTCATTCAGTTCCTCCCCATCCCAGCGGGTGTTTATACTCACTCAGTTCATCCCCATCCCTGCGGGTGTTTATACTCATTCAGTTCATCCTCATCCCTGCAGGTGTTTATACGCATTCAGTTCATCCCCATCCCTGCAGGTGTTTATACCCATTCAGTTCATCCCCATCCCTGCAGGTGTTTATACTCATTCAGTTCATCCCCATCCCTGCAGGTGTTTATACTCATTCAGTTCATCCCCATCCCTGCTGGTGCTTATACTCATTCAGTTCACATCCATCCCTGCAGGTGTTTATACTCATTCAGTTCACCTCCATCCCTGCAGGTGTTTATACTCATTCAGTTCATCCACATCCCTGCGGGTGTTTATACTCATTCAGTTCACCTCCATCCCTGCAGGTGTTTATACTCATTCAGTTCATCCCGAACCCTGCGGGTGTTATACTCATTCAGTTCATCCCCATCCCTGCAAGTGTTTATACTCATTCAGTTCCTCCCCATCCCTGCGGGTGTTTATACTCACTCAGTTCATCCCCATCCCTGCGGGTGTTTATACTCATTCAGTTCATCCTCATCCCTGCAGGTGTTTATACGCATTCAGTTCATCCCCATCCCTGCAGGTGTTTATACCCATTCAGTTCATCCCCATCCCTGCAGGTGTTTATACTCATTCAGTTCATCCCCATCCCTGCAGGTGTTTATATTCATTCAGTTCATCCCCATCCCTGCTGGTGTTTATACTCATTCAGTTCACCACCATCCCTGCAGGTGTTTATACTCATTCAGTACACCTCCATGCCTGCGGGTGTTTATACTCATTCAGTTCATCCCCATCCATACGGGTGTTTATACTCATTCAGTTCACCTCCATCCCTGCAGGTGTTTATACTCATTCTGTTCATCCCCATCCCTGCGGGTGTTTATACTCATTAAGTTCACGTCCATCCCTGCGGGTGTTTATATTCATTCAGTTCACCTCCATCCCTGCAGGTGTTTATATTCATTCAGTTCACCTCCATCCCTGCGGGTGGTTATACTCATTCAGTTTTTCCCCATTCCTGCGGGTGTTTATACTCATTCAGTTCACCTCCAACCCTGAGGGTGTTTATATTCATTCAGTTCACCTCCACCCCTGCAGGTGTTTATACTCAATCCGTTCATCCACATCCCTGCTGGTGTTTATATTCATTCAGTTCATCCCCATCTCTGCGGGTGTTTATACTCATTCAGTTCACCTCCATCCCTGCAGGTGTTTATACTCATTCAGTTCACCTCCATCCCTGCAGGTGTTTATACTCAATCCGTTCATCCACATCCCTGCTGGTGTTTATACTCATTCAGTTCACCTCCATCACTGCAGGTGTTTATACGCATTCAGTTCATCCCCATCCCTGCAGGTGTTTATACTCATTCAGTTCATCCCCATCCTTGCAGGTGTTTATATTCATTCACTTCATCCCCATCCCTGCTGGTGCTTATACTCATTCAGTTCACCACCATCCCTGCAGGTGTTTATACTCATTCAGTACACCTCCATGCCTGCGGGTGTTTATACTCATTCAGTTCATCCCCATCCATACGGGTGTTTATACTCATTCAGTTCATCCCCATCTCTGCGGGTGTTTATACTCATTCAGTTCACCTCCATCCCTGCAGGTGTTTATACTCATTCTGTTCATCCCCATCCCTGCGGGTGTTTATACTCATTAAGTTCACGTCCATCCCTGCGGGTGTTTATATTCATTCAGTTCACCTCCATCCCTGCAGGTGTTTATATTCATTCAGTTCACCTCCATCCCTGCGGGTGGTTATACTCATTCAGTTTTTCCCCATTCCTGTGGGTGTTTATACTCATTCAGTTCACCTCCAACCGTGAGGGTGTTTATATTCATTCAGTTCACCTCCACCCCTGCAGGTGTTTATACTCAATCCGTTCATCCACATCCCTGCTGGTGTTTATACTCATTCAGTTCATCCCCATCCCTGCGGGTGTTTATATTCATTCAGTTCATCCCCATCTCTGCGGGTGTTTATACTCATTCAGTTCATCCCCATCCCTACGGGAGTTTTTACTCATTCTTTTCATTCCCATCCCTGCGGGTGTTTATACTCATTCAGTTCACCTCCATCCCTGCAGGTGTTTTTACTCATTCAGTTCATTCCCATCCCTGCAGGTGTATATACTCATTCATTTCATTCGCATTTCTGCTGGTGTTTATACTCATTCAGTTCATCCCAATTCCTGCGGGTGTTTATACTCATTCAGTTCATCCTCATCCCTATGGGTTTTATACTCATTCAGTTCATCCCCGTCGCTGCAGGTGTTTATACTCATTCAGTTCACCTCCATCCCTGCAGGTGTTTATATTCATTCAGTTCATCCTCATCCCTACGGGTGTTTATACTCATTCAGTTCATCCTCATCCCTACGGGTGTTTATACTCATTCAGTTCATCCCCTTCGCAACAGGTGTTTATACTCATTCAGTTTACCTCCATCCCTGCAGGTGTTTATACTCATTTAGTTCACCTCCATCACTGCAGGTGTTTATACTTATTTAGTTCACCTCCATCCCTGCAGGTGTTTATACTCATTCAGTTCACCTCCATCCCTGCAGGTGTTTATACTCATTCAGTTCAGCTCCATCGCTGAATGTGTTTATACTCATTCAGTTCATCCCGATCCCTGCGGGTGTTTACACTCATTCAGTTCACCTCCATCCCTGCAGGTGTTTTTACTCATTCAGTTCATTCCCATCCCTGCAGGTGTATATACTCATTCATTTCATTCGCATTTCTGCTGGTGTTTATACTCATTCAGTTCATCCCAATTCCTGTGGGTGTTTATACTCATTCAGTTCATCCTCATCCCTATGGGTGTTTATACTCATTCAGTTCATCCCCATCCCTGCAGATGTTTATACTCATTCAGTTCATCTCCATTCCTGCAGGTGTTTATACTCATTCAGTTCACCTCCATCCCTGCGGGTGGTTATACTCATTCAGTTTTTCCCCATCCCTGTGGGTGTTTATACTCATTCAGTTCACCTCCAACCGTGAGGGTGTTTATATTCATTCAGTTCACCTCCACCCCTGCAGGTGTTTATACTCAATCCGTTCATCCACATCCCTGCTGGTGTTTATACTCATTCAGTTCATCCCCATCCCTGCGGGTGTTTATATTCATTCAGTTCATCCCCATCTCTGCGGGTGTTTATACTCATTCAGTTCATCCCCATCCCTACGGGAGTTTTTACTCATTCTTTTCATTCCCATCCCTGCGGGTGTTTATACTCATTCAGTTCACCTCCATCCCTGCAGGTGTTTTTACTCATTCAGTTCATTCCCATCCCTGCAGGTGTATATACTCATTCATTTCATTTGCATTTCTGCTGGTGTTTATACTCATTCAGTTCATCCCAATTCCTGCGGGTGTTTATACTCATTCAGTTCATCCTCATCCCTATGGGTTTTATACTCATCAATTCATCCCCGTCGCTACAGGTGTTTTTACTCATTCAGTTCACCTCCATCCCTGCAGGTGTTTATACTCATTCAGTTCATCCTCATCCCTACGGGTGTTTATACTCATTCAGTTCATCCTCATCCCTACGGGTGTTTATACTCATTCAGTTCATCCCCTTCGCTACAGGTGTTTTTACTCATTCAGTTCACCTCCATCCCTGCAGGTGTTTATACTCATTTAGTTCACCTCCATCACTGCAGGTGTTTATACTTATTTAGTTCACCTCCATCCCTGCAGGTGTTTATACTCATTCAGTTCACCTCCATCCCTGCAGGTGTTTATACTCATTCAGTTCAGCTCCATCGCTGAATGTGTTTATACTCATTCAGTTCATCCCCATCCCAGCTGGTGTTTATACTCATTCAGTTCATCCCCATCCCTGCAGGTGTTTATACTCATTCAGTTCACCTCCATCCCTGCGGGTGTTTATACTCATTCAGTTCACCTCCATCCCTGCAGGTTTTTATACTCATTCAGTTCATCCCAATCCCTGCAGGTGTTTATATTCATTCAGTTCATCCCCATTCCTGCGGGTGTTTATACTCATTCAGTTCCTCCCCATCCCTGCAGTTGTTTATACTCATTCAGTTCATCTCCATCCCTGCAGGTGTTTATACTCATTCAGTTCATCCCCATCCCTGCAGGTGTTTATACTCATTCAGTTCATCCCCATCCGTGCAGGTGTTCATACTCATTCAGTTCACCTCCATCCCTGCAGGTGTTTATACTCATTCAGTTCATTCCCATCCCTGCAGGTGTTTATACTCATTCAGTTCATCCCCATTCCTGCGGGTGTTTATACTCATTCAGTTCATCCCAATTCCTGCGGGTGTTTATACTCATTCAGTTCATCCTCATCCCTATGGGTTTTATACTCATCAATTCATCCCCGTCGCTACAGGTGTTTTTACTCATTCAGTTCACCTCCATCCCTGCAGGTGTTTATACTCATTCAGTTCATCCTCATCCCTACGGGTGTTTATACTCATTCAGTTCATCCTCATCCCTACGGGTGTTTATACTCATTCAGTTCATCCCCTTCGCTACAGGTGTTTATACTCATTCAGTTCATCCCCATCCCTGCAGGTGTTTATACTCATTCAGTTCACCTCCATCCCTGCAGGTGTTTATACTCATTCAGTTCATCCCCATCCCTGCAGGTGTTTATACTCATTCAGTTCACCTCCATCCCTGCAGGTGTTTATACTCATTCAGTTCATCCCCATCCCTGCAGGTGTTTATACTCATTCAGTTCATCCCCATCCCTGCTGGTGTTTATACTCATTCAGTTCATCCCCATCCATGCGGGTGTTTATACTCATTCAGTTCATCCCCATCCCTGCAGATGTTTATACTCATTCAGTTCATCTCCATTCCTGCAGGTGTTTATACTCATTCAGTTCATCCCCATCCCTGCAGGTGTTTATACTCATTCAGTTCATTCCCATCCCTGCAGGTGTTTATACTCATTCAGTTCACCTCCATCCCTGCAGGTGTTTATACTCATTCAGTTCATTCCCATCCCTGCAGGTGTTTATACTCATTCAGTTCACCTCCATCCCTGCTGGTGTTTATACTCATTCAGTTCATCCCCATCCCTGCAGGTGTTTATACTCATTCAGTTCATCCTCATCCCTATGGGTGTTTATACTCATTCAGTTCATCCCCATCCCTGCAGATGTTTATACTCATTCAGTTCATCTCCATTCCTGCAGGTGTTTATACTCATTCAGTTCATCCCCATCCCTGCAGGTGTTTATACTCATTCAGTTCATCCCCATCCCTGCGGGTGTTTATACTCATTCAGTTCACCTCCATCCCTGCAGGTGTTTTTACTCATTCAGTTCATTCCCATCCCTGCAGGTGTTTATACTCATTCAGTTCACCTCCATACCTGCAGGTGTTTTTACTCATTCAGTTCATTCCCATCCCAGCTGGTGTTTATACTCATTCAGTTCATCCCCATCCATGCGGGTGTTTATACTCATTCAGTTCACCTCCATCCCTGCAGGTGTTTATACTCATTCAGTTCACCTCCATCCCTGCAGGTGTTTATACTCATTCAGTTCAGCTCCATCGCTGAATGTGTTTATACTCATTCAGTTCATCCCCATCCCTGCGGGTGTTTATACTCATTCAGTTCACCTCCATCCCTGCAGGTGTTTTTACTCATTCAGTTCATTCCCATCCCTGCAGGTGTATATACTCATTCATTTCATTCGCATTTCTGCTGGTGTTTATACTCATTCAGTTCATCCCAATTCCTGTGGGTGTTTATACTCATTCAGTTCATCCTCATCCCTATGGGTGTTCATACTCATTCAGTTCATCCCCGTCGCTGCAGGTGTTTATACTCATTCAGTTCACCTCCATCCCTGCAGGTGGTTATACTCATTCAGTTCATCCTCATCCCTACGGGTGTTTATACTCATTCAGTTCATCCTCATCCCTACGGGTGTTTATACTCATTCAGTTCATCCCCTTCGCTACAGGTGTTTATACTCATTCAGTTCACCTCCATCCCTGCAGTTGTTTATACTCATTTACTTCACCTCCATCACTGCAGGTGTTTATACTCATTGAGTTCATCCCCATCTCTGCGGGTGTTTATACTCATTCAGTTCACCTCTATCCCTGCAGGTGTTTATACTTATTTAGTGCACCTCCATCCCTGCAGGTGTTTATACTCATTCACTTCACCTCCATCCCTGCAGGTGTTTATACTCATTCAGTTCAGCTCCATCGCTGAATGTGTTTATACTCATTCAGTTCATCCCCATCCCTGCAGGTGGTTATACTCATTCAGTTCATCCCCATCCCTGCGGGTGTTTATACTCATTCAGTTCACCTCCATCCCTGCAGGTGTTTATACTTATTCAGTTCATCCCCATCCCTGCAGGTTTATACTCAATCAGTTCACCTCCATCCCTGCGGGTGTTAAAACTCATTCCGTTCACCTCCATCCCTGCGGGTGTTTATACTCATTCAGTTCACCTCCATCCCTGCAGGTGTTTATACTCATTCAGTTCACCACCATCCCTGCAGGTGTTTATACTCATTCAGGTCATCCCCATCCCTGCGGGTGTTAATACTCATTCAGTTCACCTCCATCCCTGCTGGTGTTTATACTTATTCAGTTCATCCCCATCCCTGCAGGTTTATACTCATTCAGTTCACCGCCATCCCTGCAGGTGTTTATACTCATTCAGTTCATCCCCATTCCTGCGGCTGTTTATACTCATTCAGTTCACCTCCATCCCTGCGGGTGTTTATAGTTATTCCGTTCATCCCCATCCCTACGGGTGTTTATACTCATTCAGTTCGTTCCCATCCCTGCAGGTGTTTATACTCATTCCGTTCATCCCCATCTCTGCGGGTGTTTATACTCATTCAGTTCACATCCATCCCTGCAGGTGTTTATACTCATTCAGTTCACCTCCATCCCTGCAGGTGTTTATACTCATTCAGTTCATCCACATCCCTGCGGGTGTTTATACTCATTCAGTTCACCTCCATCCCTGCAGGTGTTTATACTCATTCAGTTCATCCCCAACCCTGCGGGTGTTATACTCATTCAGTTCATCCCCATCCCTGCAAGTGTTTATACTCATTCAGTTCCTCCCCATCCCAGCGGGTGTTTATACTCATTAAGTTCATCCCCATCCCTGCGGGTGTTTATACTCATTCAGTTCATCCTCATCCCTGCAGGTGTTTATACGCATTCAGTTCATCCCCATCCCTGCAGGTGTTTATACCCATTCAGTTCATCCCCATCCCTGCAGGTGTTTATACTCATTCAGTTCATCCCCATCCTTGCAGGTGTTTATATTCATTCACGTCATCCCCATCCATGCTGGTGCTTATACTCATTCAGTTCACCACCATCCCTGCAGGTGTTTATACTCATTCAGTACACCTCCATGCCTGCGGGTGTTTATACTCATTCAGTTCATCCCCATCCATACGGGTGTTTATACTCATTCAGTTCATCCCCATCTCTGCGGGTGTTTATACTCATTCAGTTCACCTCCATCCCTGCAGGTGTTTATACTCATTCTGTTCATCCCCATCCCTGCGGGTGTTTATACTCATTAAGTTCACGTCCATCCCTGCGGGTGTTTATATTCATTCAGTTCACCTCCATCCCTGCAGGTGTTTATATTCATTCAGTTCACCTCCATCCCTGCGGGTGGTTATACTCATTCAGTTTTTCCCCATTCCTGCGGGTGTTTATACTCATTCAGTTCACCTCCAACCCTGAGGGTGTTTATATTCATTCAGTTCACCTACACCCCTGCAGGTGTTTATACTCAATCCGTTCATCCACATCCCTGCTGGTGTTTATACTCATTCAGTTCATCCCCATCCCTGCGGGTGTTTATATTCATTCAGTTCATCCCCATCTCTGCGGGTGTTTATACTCATTCAGTTCACCTCCATCCCTGCAGGTGTTTATACTCATTCAGTTCACCTCCATCCCTGCAGGTGTTTATACTCAATCCGTTCATCCACATCCCTGCTGGTGTTTATACTCATTCAGTTCACCTCCATCCCTGCAGGTGTTTATACTCATTCAGTTCATCCCCATCCCTGCAGGTGTTTATACTCAGTCAGTTCACCTCCATCCCTGCAGGTGTTTATACTCATTCAGTTCACCTCCACCCCTCCAGGTGTTTATACTCAATCCGTTCATCCACATCCCTGCGGGTGTTTATACTCATTGAGTTCACCTCCATCCCTGCTGGTGTTTATACTCATTCAGTGCATCCCCATCCCTGCTGGTGTTTATACTCTTTCAGTTCATCCCCATCCCTGCAGATGTTTATACTCATTCAGTTCATCTCCATTCCTGCAGGTGTTTATACTCATTCAGTTCATCCCCATCCCTACGGGAGTTTTTACTCATTCTTTTCATTCCCATTCCTGCGGGTGTTTATACTCATTCAGTTCACCTCCATCCCTGCAGGTGTTTTTACTCATTCAGTTCATTCCCATCCCTGCAGGTGTATATACTCATTCATTTCATTCGCATTTCTGCTGGTGTTTATACTCATTCAGTTCATCCCAATTCCTGCGGGTGTTTATACTCATTCAGTTCATCCTCATCCCTATGGGTTTTATACTCATTCAGTTTATCCCCGTCTCTGCAGGTGTTTATACTCATTCAGTTCACCTCCATCCCTGCAGGTGTTTATATTCATTCAGTTCATCCTCATCCCTACGGGTGTTTATACTCATTCAGTTCATCCTCATCCCTACGGGTGTTTATACTCATTCAGTTCATCCCCTTCGCTACAGGTGTTTATACTCATTCAGTTCACCTCCATCCCTGCAGGTGTTTATACTCATTTAGTTCACCTCCATCCCTGCAGGTGTTTATACTCATTCAGTTCACCTCCATCCCTGCAGGTGTTTATACTCATTCAGTTCACCTCCATCCCTGCAGGTGTTTATACTCATTCAGTTCATCCCCATCCCTGCGGGTGTTTATACTCATTCAGTTCAACTCCATCCCTGCAGGTGTTTTTACTCATTCAGTTCATTCCCATCCCTGCAGGTGTATATACTCATTCATTTCATTCGCATTTCTGCTGGTGTTTATACTCATTCAGTTCATCCCAATTCCTGTGGGTGTTTATACTCATTCAGTTCATCCTCATCCCTATGGGTGTTTATACTCATTCAGTTCATCCCCGTCGCTGCAGGTGTTTATACTCATTCAGTTCACCTCCATCCCTGCAGGTGTTTATACTCATTCAGTTCATCCTCATCCCTACGGGTGTTTATACTCATTCAGTTCATCCTCATCCCTACGGGTGTTTATACTCATTCAGTTCATCCCCTTCGCTACAGGTGTTTATACTCATTCAGTTCACCTCCATCCCTGCAGTTGTTTATACTCATTTACTTCACCTCCATCACTGCAGGTGTTTATACTCATTGAGTTCATCCCCATCTCTGCGGGTGTTTATACTCATTCAGTTCACCTCTATCCCTGCAGGTGTTTATACTTATTTAGTGCACCTCCATCCCTGCAGCAGGTGTTTATACTCATTCACTTCACCTCCATCCCTGCAGGTGTTTATACTCATTCAGTTCAGCTCCATCGCTGAATGTGTTTATACTCATTCAGTTCATCCCCATCCCTGCAGGTGGTTATACTCATTCAGTTCATCCCCATCCCTGCGGGTGTTTATACTCATTCAGTTCACCTCCATCCCTGCAGGTGTTTATACTGATTCAGTTCATCCCCATCCCTGCAGGTTTATACTCAATCAGTTCACCTCCATCCCTGCGGGTGTTTATACTCATTCCGTTCACCTCCATCCCTGCAGGTGTTTATACTCATTCAGTTCACCACCATCCCTGCAGGTGTTTATACTCATTCAGGTCATCCCCATCCCTGCGGGTGTTAATACTCATTCAGTTCACCTCCATCCCTGCTGGTGTTTATACTTATTCAGTTCATCCCCATCCCTGCAGGTTTATACTCATTCAGTTCACCGCCATCCCTGCAGGTGTTTATACTCATTCAGTTCATCCCCATTCCTGCGGCTGTTTATACTCATTCAGTTCACCTCCATCCCTGCGGGTGTTTATAGTTATTCCGTTCATCCCCATCCCTACGGGTGTTTATACTCATTCAGTTCGTTCCCATCCCTGCAGGTGTTTATACTCATTCCGTTCATCCCCATCTCTGCGGGTGTTTATACTCATTCAGTTCACCTCTATCCCTGCAGGTGTTCATACTTATTTAGTTCACCTCCATCCCAGCGGGTGTTTATACTCATTCAATTCATCCCCATACCTACGGGTGTTCATACTCATTCAGTTCGTTACCATCCCTGCTGGTGTTTATACTCATTAAGTTAATCCCCATTCCTGTGGGTGTTTATACTCATTCAGTTCCTCCCCATCCCAGCTGGTGTTTATACTCATTCAGTTCATCCCCATCCATGCGGGTGTTTATACTCATTCAGTTCACCTCCATCCCTGCGGGTGTTTATACTCATTCAGTTCACCTCCATCCCTGCAGGTGTTTATACTCATTCAGTTCATCCCCATCCCTACAGGTGTTTATACTCATTCAGTTCACCTCCATCCCTGCAGGTGTTTATACTCATTTAGTTCACCTCCATCCCTGCAGGTGTTTATACTCATTCAGTTCACCTCCATCCCTGCAGGTGTTTATACTCATTCAGTTCAGCTCCATCCCTGCAGGTGTTTATACTCATTCAGTTCATCCCCATCCCTGCAGGTGTTTATACTCATTCAGTTCATCCCCATCCCTGCGGGTGTTTATACTCATTCAGTTCACCTCCATCCCTGCAGGTGTTTATACTCATTCAGTTCATCCCCATCCCTGCAGGTGTTTATACTCATTCAGTTCACCTCCATCCCTGCGGGTGTTTATACTCATTCAGTTCACCTCCATCCCTGCAGGTGTTTATACTCATTCAGTTCACCTCCATCCCTGCAGGTGTTTATACTCATTCAGTTCATCCCCATCCCTGCGGGTGTTTATACTCATTCAGTTCACCTCCATCCCTGCTGGTGTTTATACTTATTCAGTTCATCCCCATCCCTGCAGGTTTATACTCATTCAGTTCACCTCCATCCCTGCAGGTGTTTATACTCATTCAGTTCATCCCCATTCCTGCGGGTGTTTATACTCATTCAGTTCACCTCCATCCCTGCGGGTGTTTATACTCATTCAGTTCATCCCCATCCCTATGGGTGTTTATACTCATTCAGTTCGTTCCCATCCCTGCAGGTGTTTATACTCATTCCGTTCATCCCCATCTCTGCGGGTGTTTATACTCATTCAGTTCACCTCTATCCCTGCAGGTGTTTATACTCATTCAGTTCACCTCCATCCCTGCAGGTGTTTATACTCATTCAGTTCATCCCCATCCCTGCAGGTGTTTATACTCATTCAGTTCACCTCCATCCCTGCAGGTGTTTATACTCATTCAGTTCATCCCCATCCCTGCAGGTGTTTATACTCATTCAGTTCATCCCCATCCCTGCAGGTGTTTATACTCATTCAGTTCATCCCCATCCCTGCGGGTGTTTATACTCATTCAGTTCACCTCCATCCCTGCGGGTGTTTATACTCACTCAGTTCACCACCATCCCTGCGGGTGTTTATACTCATTCAGTTCATCCCCATCTCTGCGGGTGTTTATACTCATTCAGTTCATCCCCATCCCTGCAGGTGTTTATACTCATTCAGTTCACCTCCATCCCTGCGGGTGTTTATACTCATTCAGTTCACCTCCATCCCTGCAGGTGTTTATACTCATTCAGTTCATCCCCATTCCTGTAGGTGTTTATACTCATTCAGTTCACCTCCATCCCTGCAGGTTTTTATACTCATTCAGTTCATCCCAATCCCTGCAGGTGTTTATATTCATTCAGTTCACCTGCATCCCTGCAGGTGTTTATACTCATTCAGTTCAACCCCGTCGCTGCAGGTGTTTATACTCATTCAGTTCACCTCCATCCCTGCAGGTGTTTATACTTATTTAGTGCACCTCCATCCCTGCAGCAGGTGTTTATACTCATTCACTTCACCTCCATCCCTGCAGGTGTTTATACTCATTCAGTTCAGCTCCATCGCTGAATGTGTTTATACTCATTCAGTTCATCCCCATCCCTGCAGGTGGTTATACTCATTCAGTTCATCCCCATCCCTGCGGGTGTTTATACTCATTCAGTTCACCTCCATCCCTGCAGGTGTTTATACTCATTCAGTTCATCCCCATCCCTGCAGGTGTTTATACTCATTCAGTTCACCTCCATCCCTGCGGGTGTTTATACTCATTCAGTTCACCTCCATCCCTGCAGGTGTTTATACTCATTCAGTTCACCACCATCCCTGCAGGTGTTTATACTCATTCAGTTCATCCCCATCCCTGCGGGTGTTAATACTCATTCAGTTCACCTCCATCCCTGCTGGTGTTTATACTTATTCAGTTCATCCCCATCCCTGCAGGTGTTATACTCATTCAGTTCACCGCCATCCCTGCAGGTGTTTATACTCATTCAGTTCATCCCCATCCCTGCAGGTGTTTATACTCATTCAGTTCACCTCCA
The DNA here is from genome assembly GCF_963921235.1 of Mobula hypostoma. Lineage (NCBI taxonomy): Eukaryota > Metazoa > Chordata > Chondrichthyes > Myliobatiformes > Myliobatidae > Mobula > Mobula hypostoma. The sequence goes on along the minus strand of NC_086098.1, from coordinate 116,768,043 downwards.
TCCCTGCGGGTGTTTATACTCATTCAGTTCATCCCCATCCCTACGGGTGTTTATACTCATTCAGTTCGTTCCCATCCCTGCAGGTGTTTATACTCATTCAGTTCATCCCCATCCCTGCAGGTGTTTATACTCATTCAGTTCACCTCCATCCCTGCAGGTGTTCATACTTATTTAGTTCACCTCCATCCCAGCGGGTGTTTATACTCATTCAATTCATCCCCATACCTACGGGTGTTCATACTCATTCAGTTCGTTACCATCCCTGCTGGTGTTTATACTCATTAAGTTAATCCCCATTCCTGTGGGTGTTTATACTCATTCAGTTCCTCCCCATCCCAGCTGGTGTTTATACTCATTCAGTTCATCCCCATCCATGCGGGTGTTTATACTCATTCAGTTCACCTCCATCCCTGCGGGTGTTTATACTCACTCAGTTCACCACCATCCCTGCGGGCGTTTATACTCATTCAGTTCATCCCCATCTCTGCGGGTGTTTATACTCATTCAGTTCATCCCCATCCCTGCAGGTGTTTATACTCATTCAGTTCACCTCCATCCCTGCGGGTGTTTATACTCATTCAGTTCACCTCCATCCCTGCAGGTGTTTATACTCATTCAGTTCATCCCCATTCCTGTAGGTGTTTATACTCATTCAGTTCACCTCCATCCCTGCAGGTTTTTATACTCATTCAGTTCATCCCAATCCCTGCAGGTGTTTATATTCATTCAGTTCACCTCCATCCCTGCAGGTGTTTATACTCATTCAGTTCATCCCCATCCCTGCAGGTGTTTATACTCATTCAGTTCACCTCCATCCCTGCAGGTGTTTATACTCATTCAGTTCATCCCCATCCCTGCGGGTGTTTATACTCATTCAGTTCATCCTCATCCCTACGGGTGTTTATACTCATTCAGTTCATCCCCATCCCTGCAGGTGTTTATACTCATTCAGTTCACCTCCATCCCTGCAGTTGTTTATACTCATTTACTTCACCTCCATCACTGCAGGTGTTTATACTCATTGAGTTCATCCCCATCTCTGCGGGTGTTTATACTCATTCAGTTCACCTCTATCCCTGGCAGGTGTTTATACTCATTTAGTTCACCTCCATCCCTGCAGGTGTTTATACTCATTCAGTTCACCTCCATCCCTGCAGGTGTTTATACTCATTCAGTTCACCTCCATCCCTGCAGGTGTTTATACTCATTCAGTTCATCCCCATCCCTGCAGGTGTTTATACTCATTCAGTTCATCCCCATTCCTGCGGGTGTTTATACTCATTCAGTTCACCTCCATCCCTGCAGGTGTTTATACTCATTCAGTTCATCCCCATCCCTGCAGGTGTTTATACTCATTCAGTTCACCTCCATCCCTGCGGGTGTTTATACTCATTCAGTTCACCTCCATCCCTGCGGGTGTTTATACTCATTCAGTTCACCTCCATCCCTGCAGGTGTTTATACTCATTCAGTTCACCTCCATCCCTGCAGGTGTTTATACTCATTCAGTTCATCCCCATCCCTGCGGGTGTTTATACTCATTCAGTTCACCTCCATCCCTGCTGGTGTTTATACTCATTCAGTTCATCCCCATCCCTGCAGGTGTTTATACTCATTCAGTTCACCTCCATCCCTGCAGGTGTTTATACTCATTCAGTTGATCCCCATCCCTGCGGCTGTTTATACTCATTCAGTTCACCTCTATCCCTGCAGGTGTTTATACTCATTCAGTTCTTCCCCAACCGTGCAGGTGTTCATACTCATTCAGTTCGTTCTCATCCCTGCAGGTGTTTATACTCATTCAGTTCATCCCCATCTCTGCGGGTGTTTATACTCATTCAGTTCACCTCCATCCCTGCAGGTGTTTATACTCATTCAGTTCACCTCCATCCCTGCGGGTGTTTATACTCATTCAGTTCATCCCCATCCCTACGGGTGTTTATACTCATTCAGTTCACCTCCATCCCTGCAGGTGTTTATACTCATTCAGTTCATCCCCATTCCTGTGGGTGTTTATACTCATTCAGTTCATCCCCATCCCTGCGGGTGTTTATACTCATTCAGTTCATCCCCATCCCTGCAGGTGTTTATACTCATTCAGTTCACCTCCATCCCTGCGGGTGTTTATACTCATTCAGTTCACCTCCATCCCTGCGGGTGTTTATACTCATTCAGTTCATCCCCATCCCTGCGGGTGTTTATACTCATTCAGTTCATCCCCATCCCTGCAGGTGTTTATACTCATTCAGTTCACCTCCATCCCTGCGGGTGTTTATACTCATTCAGTTCACCTCCATCCCTGCAGGTGTTTATACTCATTCAGTTCATCCCCATTCCTGTAGGTGTTTATACTCATTCAGTTCACCTCCATCCCTGCAGGTTTTTATACTCATTCAGTTGATCCCAATCCCTGCAGGTGTTTATATTCATTCAGTTCATCCCCATTCCTGCGGGTGTTTATACTCATTCAGTTCAACCCCATCCCTGCAGGTGTTTATACTCATTCAGTTCACCTCCATCCCTGCAGGTGTTTATACTCATTCAGTTCATCCCCATCCCTGCAGGTGTTTATACTCATTCAGTTCATCTCCATCCCTGCAGGTGTTTATACTCATTCAGTTCACCTCCATCCCTGTAGGTGTTTACACTCATTCAGTTCATCCCCATCCCTGCAGGTGTTTATACTCATTCAGTTCACCTCCATCCCTGCAGGTGTTTATACTCATTCAGTTCATCCCCATTCCTGTAGGTGTTTATACTCATTCAGTTCACCTCCATCCCTGCAGGTTTTTATACTCATTCAGTTCATCCCCGTCCCTGCAGGTGTTTATACTCATTCAGTTCATCCCCATTCCTGCGGGTGTTTATACTCATTCAGTTCCTCCCCATCCCTGCAGTTGTTTATACTCATTCAGTTCACCTCCATCCCTGCAGGTGTTTATACTCATTCAGTTCATCCCCATCCCTGCAGGTGTTTATACTCATTCAGTTCATCCCCATCCCTGCAGGTGTTTATACTCATTCAGTTCCTCCCCATCCCTGCAGTTGTTTATACTCATTCAGTTCACCTCCATCCCTGCAGGTGTTTATACTCATTCAGTTCACCTCCATCCCTGCAGGTGTTTATACTCATTCAGTTCATCCCCATCCCTGCAGGTGTTTATACTCATTCAGTTCACCTCCATCCCTGCAGGTGTTTATACTCATTCAGTTCATCCCCATCCCTGCAGGTGTTTATACTCATTCAGTTCACCTCCATCCCTGCGGGTGTTTATACTCATTCAGTTCACCTCCATCCCTGCAGGTGTTTATACTCATTCAGTTCATCCCCATCCCTGCGGGTGTTTATACTCATTCAGTTCATCCCCATCCCTGCAGGTGTTTATACTCATTCAGTTCACCTCCATCCCTGCGGGTGTTTATACTCATTCAGTTCACCTCCATCCCTGCAGGTGTTTATACTCATTCAGTTCATCCCCATTCCTGTAGGTGTTTATACTCATTCAGTTCATCCCCGTCCCTGCAGGTGTTTATACTCATTCAGTTCATCCCCATCCCTGCAGGTGTTTATACTCATTCAGTTCATCCCCATCCCTGCAGGTGTTTATACTCATTCAGTTCACCTCCATCCCTGCAGGTGTTTATACTCATTCAGTTCATCCCCATCCATGCAGGTGTTTATACTCATTCAGTTCATCCCCATCCCTGCGGGTGTTCATACTCATTCAGTTCATCCCCATCCCTGCAGCTGTTTATACTCATTCAGTTCACCTCCAACCCTGCTGGATTTTATACTAATTTAGTTCACCTCCATCCCTGCGGGTGCTTATACTCATTCAGTTCACCTCCATCCCTGCAGGTGTTTATACTCATTTAGTTCACCTCCATCTCTGCGGGTGTTTATACTCATTCAGTTCACCTCCATCCCTGCGGGTGTTTAAACTCATTCAGTTAACCTCCATCCCTGCAGGTGTTTATACTCATTCAGTTCATCCCCATTCCTGTGGGTGTTTATACTCATTCAGTTCATCCCCATCCCTGCAGGTGTTTATATTCATTCAGTTCATCCCCATCCCTGCAGGTGTTTATACTCATTCAGTTCATCCCCATCCCTGCAGGTGTTTATACTCATTCATTTCACCTCCATCCCTGCAGGTGTTTATACTCATTCAGTTCACTTCCATCCCTGCAGGTGTTTATACTCATTGAGTTCACCTCCATCCCTGCAGGTGTTTATGCTCATTCAGTTCATCCCCATCCCTGCAGGTGTTTATACTCATTCAGTTCACCTCCATCCCTGCGGGTGTTTATACTCATTCAGTTCATCCCCATCCCTGCGGGTGTTTGTACTCATTCAGTTCACCTCCATCCCTGCGGGTGTTTATACTCATTCAGTTCATCCCCATCCCTATGGGTGTTTATACTCATTCAGTTCGTTCCCATCCCTGCTGGTGTTTTTACTCATTCCGTTCCTCCCCATCTCTGCAGGTGTTTATACTCATTCAGTTCACCTCCATCCCTGCAGGTGTTTATACTCATTCAGTTCATCCCCATCCCTGCAGGTGTTTATACTCATTCAGTTCACCTCCATCCCTGCAGGTGTTTATACTCATTCAGTTCATCCCCATCCCTGCAGGTGTTTATACTCATTCAGTTCACCTCCATCCCTGCAGGTGTTTATACTCATTCAGTTCATCCCCGTCCCTGCAGGTGTTTATACTCATTCAGTTCACCTCCATCCCTGCGGGTGTTTATACTCATTCAGTTCACCTCCATCCCTGCGGGTGTTTATACTCATTCAGTTCATCCCCATCCCTGCGGGTGTTTATACTCATTCAGTTCGTTCCCATCCCTGCTAGTGTTTATACTCATTCAGTTCATCCCCATCCCTGCAGGTGTTTATACTCATTCAGTTCATCCCCATCCCTGCAGGTGTTTATACTCATTCAGTTCACCTCCATCCCTGCAGGTGTTTATACTCATTCAGTTCATCCCCATCCCTGCAGGTGTTTATACTCATTCATTTCACCTCCATCCCTGCGGGTGTTTATACTCATTCAGTTCATCCCCATCCCTACGTGTGTTCATACTCATTCAGTTCGTTCCCATCCCTGCTAGGTGTTTATACTCATTCAGTTCATCCCCATCACTGCAGGTGTTTATACTCATTCAGTTCACCTCCATCCCTCCAGGTGTTTATACTCATTCAGTTCATCCCCATCCCTGCAGGTGTTTATACTCATTCAGTTCATCCCCATCCCTGCAGGTGTTTATACTCATTCAGTTCACCTCCATCCCTCCAGGTGTTTATACTCATTCAGTTCATCCCCATCCCTATGGGTGTTTATACTCATTCAGTTCGTTCCCATCCCTGCAGGTGTTTATACTCATTTAGTTCACCTCCATCCCTGCAGGTGTTTATACTCATTCAGTTCACCTCCATCCCTGCAGGTGTTTATACTCATTCAGTTCACCTCCATCCCTGCAGGTGTTTATACTCATTCAGTTCATCCCCATCCCTGCAGGTGTTTATACTCATTCAGTTCACCTCCATCCCTGCAGGTGTTTATACTCATTCAGTTCACCTCCATCCCTGCAGGTGTTTATACTCATTCAGTTCATCCCCATCCCTGCGGGTGTTTATACTCATTCAGTTCACCTCCATCCCTGCGGGTGTTTATACTCATTCAGTTCACCTCCATCCCTGCAGGTGTTTATACTCATTCAGTTCATCCCCATCCCTGCAGGTGTTTATACTCATTCAGTTCACCTCCATCCCTGCAGGTGTTTATACTCATTCAGTTCATCCCCATCCCTGCAGGTGTTTATACTCATTCAGTTCACCTCCATCCCTGCAGGTGTTTATACTCATTCAGTTCATCCCCATCCCTGCAGGTGTTTATACTCATTCAGTTCATCCCCATCCCTGCAGGTGTTTATACTCATTCAGTTCATCCCCATCCCTGCAGGTGTTTATACTCATTCAGTTCACCTCCATCCCTGCAGGTGTTTATACTCATTCAGTTCATCCCCATCCCTGCAGGTGTTTATACTCATTCAGTTCATCCCCATCCCTGCAGGTGTTTATACTCATTCAGTTCATCCCCATCCCTGCAGGTGTTTATACTCATTCAGTTCACCTCCATCCCTGCAGGTGTTTATACTCATTCAGTTCACCTCCATCCCTGCAGGTGTTTATACTCATTCAGTTCATCCCCATCCCTGCAGGTGTTTATACTCATTCAGTTCACCTCCATCCCTGCAGGTGTTTATACTCATTCAGTTCATCCCCATCCCTACAGGTGTTTATACTCATTCAGTTCACCTCCATCCCTGCGGGTGTTTATACTCATTCAGTTCATCCCCATCCCTGCAGGTGTTTATACTCATTCAGTTCACCTCCATCCCTGCAGGTGTTTATACTCATTCAGTTCATCCCCATCCCTGCAGGTGTTTATACTCATTCAGTTCATCCCCATCCCTGCAGGTGTTTATACTCATTCAGTTCATCCCCATCCCTGCAGGTGTTTATACTCATTCAGTTCATCCCCATCCCTGCAGGTGTTTATACTCATTCAGTTCATCCCCATCCCTGCAGGTGTTTATACTCATTCAGTTCACCTCCATCCCTGCAGGTGTTTATACTCATTCAGTTCATCCCCATCCCTGCAGGTGTTTATACTCATTCAGTTCACCTCCATCCCTGCAGGTGTTTATACTCATTCAGTTCACCTCCATCCCTGCAGGTGTTTATACTCATTCAGTTCATCCCCATCCCTGCAGGTGTTTATACTCATTCAGTTCATCCCCATCCCTGCGGGTGTTCATACTCATTCAGTTCATCCCCATCCCTGCAGCTGTTTATACTCATTCAGTTTATCCCCATTCCTGTGGGTGTTTATACTCATTCAGTTCATCCCCATCCCTGCAGGTGTTTATACTCATTCAGTTCATCCCCATCCCTGCAGGTGTTTATACTCATTCAGTTCATCCCCATCCCTGCGGGTGTTTATACTCATTCAGTTCATCCCCATCCCTGCAGGTGTTTATACTCATTCAGTTCATCCCCATCCCTGCAGGTGTTTAAACGCATTCAGTTAACCTCCATCCCCGCGGGTGTTTATACTCATTCAGTTCAGTTCCATCCCTGCAGGTGTTTATACTCATTCAGTTCGTTCCCATCCCTGCAGGTGTTTATACTCATTCAGTTCATCCCCATCCCTGCAGGTGTTTATACTCATTCAGTTCATCCCCATCCCTGCAGGTGTTTATACTCATTCAGTTCACCTCCATCCCTGCAGGTGTTTATACTCATTCAGTTCACCTCCATCCCTGCAGGTGTTTATACTCATTCAGTTCATCCCCATCCCTACGTGTGTTCATACTCATTCAGTTCGTTCCCATCCCTGCTAGTGTTTATACTCATTAATTTCATCCCCATCACTGCAGGTGTTTATACTCATTCAGTTCACCTCCATCCCTGCAGGTGTTTATACTCATTCAGTTCATCCCCATCCCTGCAGGTGTTTATACTCATTCAGTTCATCCCCATCCCTGCAGGTGTTTATACTCATTCAGTTCACCTCCATCCCTCCAGGTGTTTATACTCATTCAGTTCATCCCCATCCCTATGGGTGTTTATACTCATTCAGTTCATCCCCACCCCTGCAGGTGTTTATACTCATTCAGTTCATCCCCATCCCTGCAGGTGTTTATACTCATTCAGTTCACCTCCATCCCTGCGGTTGTTTATACTCATTCAGCTCACCTCCATCCCTGCAGGTGTTTATACTCATTCAGTTCTCCTACATCCCTGCAGGTGTTTATACTTATTCAGTTCATCCCCATCCCTGCAGGTGTTTATACTCATTCAGTTCACCTCCATCCCTGCAGGTGTTTATACTCATTCAGTTCATCCCCATCCCTGCAGGTGTTTATACTCATTCAGTTCACCTCCATCCCTGCGGGTGTTTATACTCATTCAGTTCATCCCCATCCCTGCAGGTGTTTATACTCATTCAGTTCACCTCCATCCCTGCAGGTGTTTATACTCATTCAGTTCACCTCCATCCCTGCAGGTGTTTATACTCATTCAGTTCATCCCCATCCCTGCAGGTGTTTATACTCATTCAGTTCATCCCCATCCCTGCAGGTGTTTATACTCATTCAGTTCATCCCCATCCCTGCAGGTGTTTATACTCATTCAGTTCATCCCCATCCCTGCAGGTGTTTATACTCATTCAGTTCATCCCCATCCCTGCAGGTGTTTATACTCATTCAGTTCACCTCCATCCCTGCAGGTGTTTATACTCATTCAGTTCATCCCCATCCCTGCAGGTGTTTATACTCATTCAGTTCACCTCCATCCCTGCAGGTGTTTATACTCATTCAGTTCACCTCCATCCCTGCAGGTGTTTATACTCATTCAGTTCATCCCCATCCCTGCAGGTGTTTATACTCATTCAGTTCATCCCCATTCCTGCAGGTGTTTATACTCATTCAGTTCATCCCCATCCCTGCAGGTGTTTATACTCATTCAGTTCATCCCCATCCCTGCAGGTGTTTATACTCATTCAGTTCACCTCCATCCCTGCAGGTGTTTATACTCATTCAGTTCATCCCCATCCCTGCAGGTGTTTATACTCATTCAGTTCACCTCCATCCCTGCAGGTGTTTATACTCATTCAGTTCACCTCCATCCCTGCAGGTGTTTATACTCATTCAGTTCATCCCCATCCCTGCAGGTGTTTATACTCATTCAGTTCATCCCCATCCCTGCAGGTGTTTATACTCATTCAGTTCATCCCCATCCCTGCAGGTGTTTATACTCATTCAGTTCACCTCCATCCCTGCAGGTGTTTATACTCATTCAGTTCATCCCCATCCCTGCAGGTGTTTATACTCATTCAGTTCATCCCCATCCCTGCAGGTGTTTATACTCATTCAGTTCATCCCCATCCCTGCAGGTGTTTATACTCATTCAGTTCACCTCCATCCCTGCAGGTGTTTATACTCATTCAGTTCACCTCCATCCCTGCAGGTGTTTATACTCATTCAGTTCATCCCCATCCCTGCAGGTGTTTATACTCATTCAGTTCACCTCCATCCCTGCAGGTGTTTATACTCATTCAGTTCATCCCCATCCCTGCAGGTGTTTATACTCATTCAGTTCACCTCCATCCCTGCGGGTGTTTATACTCATTCAGTTCATCCCCATCCCTGCAGGTGTTTATACTCATTCATTTCACCTCCATCCCTGCGGGTGTTTATACTCATTCAGTTCATCCCCATCCCTGCGTGTGTTTATACTCATTCAGTTCATCCCCATCCCTGCAGGTGTTTATACTCATTCAGTTCATCCCCATCCCTGCAGGTGTTTATACTCATTCAGTTCATCCCCGTCCCTGCAGGTGTTTATACTCATTCAGTTCATCCCCATCCCTGCAGGTGTTTATACTCATTCAGTTCACCTCCATCCCTGCAGGTGTTTATACTCATTCAGTTCATCCCCATCCCTGCAGGTGTTTATACTCATTCAGTTCACCTCCATCCCTGCAGGTGTTTATACTCATTCAGTTCGTTCCCATCCCTGCAGGTGTTTATACTCATGCAGCTCACCGCCATCCCTGCAGGTGTTTATACTCATTCAGTTCTACTACATCCCTGCGTGTGTTTATACTCATTCAGTTCATGCCCATCCCTACGTTTGTTCATACTCATTGAGTTCGTTCCCATCCCTGTTAGTGTTTATACTCATTCAGTTCATGCCCATCCCTACGTTTGTTCATACTCATTCAGTTCGTTCCCATCCCTGCTAGTGTTTATACTCATTAATTTCATCCCCATCACTGCAGGTGTTTATACTCATTCAGTTCATCCTCATCCCTGCAGGTGTTTATACTCATTCAGTTCACCTCCATCCCTGCAGGTGTTTATACTCATTCAGTTCATCCCCATCCCTGCAGGTGTTTATACTCATTCAGTTCATCCCCATCCCTGCAGGTGTTTATACTCATTCAGTTCATCCCCATCCCTGCAGGTGTTTATACTCATTCAGTTCACCTCCATCCCTGCAGGTGTTTATACTCATTCAGTTCACCTCCATCCCTCCAGGTGTTTATACTCATTCAGTTCATCCCCATCCCTGCAGGTGTTTATACTCATTCAGTTCATCCCCATCCCTGCAGGTGTTTATACTCATTCAGTTCACCTCCATCCCTGCAGGTGTTTATACTCATTCAGTTCATCCCCATCCCTGCAGGTGTTTATACTCATTCAGTTCACCTCCATCCCTGCGGGTGTTTATACTCATTCAGTTCATCCCCATCCCTGCAGGTGTTTATACTCATTCAGTTCACCTCCATCCCTGCGGGTGTTTATACTCATTCAGTTCACCTCCATCCCTGCAGGTGTTTATACTCATTCAGTTCATCCCCATCCCTGCAGGTGTTTATACTCATTCAGTTCATCCCCATCCCTGCAGGTGTTTATACTCATTCAGTTCATCCCCATCCCTGCAGGTGTTTATACTCATTCAGTTCATCCCCATCCCTGCAGGTGTTTATACTCATTCAGTTCATCCCCATCCCTGCAGGTGTTTATACTCATTCAGTTCACCTCCATCCCTGCAGGTGTTTATACTCATTCAGTTCATCCCCATCCCTGCAGGTGTTTATACTCATTCAGTTCACCTCCATCCCTGCAGGTGTTTATACTCATTCAGTTCACCTCCATCCCTGCAGGTGTTTATACTCATTCAGTTCATCCCCATCCCTGCAGGTGTTTATACTCATTCAGTTCACCTCCATCCCTGCAGGTGTTTATACTCATTCAGTTCACCTCGATCCCTGCAGGTGTTTATACTCATTCAGTTCATCCCCATCCCTGCAGGTGTTTATACTCATTCAGTTCATCCCCGTCCCTGCAGGTGTTTATACTCATTCAGTTCATCCCCATCCCTGCAGGTGTTTATACTCATTCAGTTCACCTCCATCCCTCCAGGTGTTTATACTCATTCAGTTCATCCCCATCCCTATGGGTGTTTATACTCATTCAGTTCATCCCCACCCCTGCAGGTGTTTATACTCATTCAGTTCATTCGCATCACTGCAGGTGTTTATACTCATTCAGTTCATTCGCATCACTGCAGGTGTTTATACTCATTCAGTTCACCTCCATCCCTGCAGGTGTTTATACTCATTCAGTTCTCCTACATCCCTGCAGGTGTTTATACTCATTCAGTTCATCCCCATCCCTGCAGGTGTTTATACTCATTCAGTTCACCTCCATCCCTGCAGGTGTTTATACTCATTCAGTTCATCCCCATCCCTGCAGGTGTTTATACTCATTCAGTTCACCTCCATCCCTGCGGGTGTTTATACTCATTCAGTTCATCCCCATCCCTGCAGGTGTTTATACTCATTCAGTTCACCTCCATCCCTGCAGGTGTTTATACTCATTCAGTTCATCCCCGTCCCTGCAGGTGTTTATACTCATTCAGTTCATCCCCATCCCTGCAGGTGTTTATACTCATTCAGTTCATCCCCATCCCTGCAGGTGTTTATACTCATTCAGTTCATCCCCGTCCCTGCAGGTGTTTATACTCATTCAGTTCATCCCCATCCCTGCAGGTGTTTATACTCATTCAGTTCACCTCCATCCCTGCAGGTGTTTATACTCATTCAGTTCATCCCCATCCCTGCAGGTGTTTATACTCATTCAGTTCACCTCCATCCCTGCAGGTGTTTATACTCATTCAGTTCACCTCGATCCCTGCAGGTGTTTATACTCATTCAGTTCATCCCCATCCATGCAGGTGTTTATACTCATTCAGTTCATCCCCATCCCTGCGGGTGTTTATACTCATTCAGTTCATCCCCATCCCTGCAGCTGTTTATACTCATTCAGTTCACCTCCAACCCTGCTGGATTTTATACTAATTTAGTTCACCTCCATCCCTGCAGGTGCTTATACTCATTCAGTTCACCTCCATCCCTGCAGGTGTTTATACTCATTTAGTTCACCTCCATCTCTGCGGGTGTTTATACTCATTCAGTTCATCCCCATCCCTGCGGGTGTTTATACTCATTCAGTTCACCTCCATCCCTGCGGGTGTTTAAACTCATTCAGTTAACCTCCATCCCTGCAGGTGTTTATACTCATTCAGTTCATCCCCATTCCTGTGGGTGTTTATACTCATTCAGTTCATCCCCATCCCTGCAGGTGTTTATATTCATTCAGTTCATCCCCAACCCTGCAGGTGTTTATACTCATTCAGTTCATCCCCATCCCTGCAGGTGTTTATACTCATTCAGTTCATCCCCATCCCTGCAGGTGTTTATACTCATTCAGTTCATCCCCATCCCTGCAGGTGTTTATACTCATTCATTTCACCTCCATCCCCGCGGGTGTTTATACTCATTCAGTTCAGTTCCATCCCTGCAGGTGTTTATACTCGTTCAGTTCGTTCCCATCCCTGCTGGTGTTTATACTCTTTCAGTTCATCCCCATTCCTGCAGGTGTTTATACTCATTCAGTTCATCCCCATCCCTGCAGGTGTTTATACTCATTCAGTTCACCTCCATCCCTGCAGGTGTTTATACTCATTCAGTTCTACTACATCCCTGCGTGTGTTTATACTCATTCAGTTCATGCCCATCCCTACGTTTGTTCATACTCATTCAGTTCGTTCCCATCCCTGCTAGTGTTTATACTCATTAATTTCATCCCCATCACTGCAGGTGTTTATACTCATTCAGTTCACCTCCATCCCTGCAGGTGTTTATACTCATTCAGTTCATCCCCATCCCTGCAGGTGTTTATACTCATTCAGTTCATCCCCATCCCTGCAGGTGTTTATACTCATTCAGTTCACCTCCATCCCTGCAGGTGTTTATACTCATTCAGTTCATCCCCATCCCTGCAGGTGTTTATACTCATTCAGTTCACCTCCATCCCTGCAGGTGTTTATACTCATTCAGTTCACCTCCATCCCTGCAGGTGTTTATACTCATTCAGTTCATCCCCATCCCTGCAGGTGTTTATACTCATTCAGTTCATCCCCATCCCTGCAGGTGTTTATACTCATTCAGTTCATCCCCATCCCTGCAGGTGTTTATACTCATTCAGTTCACCTCCATCCCTGCAGGTGTTTATACTCATTCAGTTCATCCCCATCCCTGCAGGTGTTTATACTCATTCAGTTCATCCGCATCCCTGCAGGTGTTTATACTCATTCAGTTCATTCGCATCACTGCAGGTGTTTATACTCATTCAGTTCATTCCCATCACTGCAGGTGTTTATACTCATTCAGTTCACCTCCATCCCTGCAGGTGTTTATACTCATTCAGTTCTCCTACATCCCTGCAGGTGTTTATACTTATTCAGTTCATCCCCATCCCTGCAGGTGTTTAAACTCATTCAGTTAACCTCCATCCCTGCAGGTGTTTATACTCATTCAGTTCATCCCCGTCCCTGCAGGTGTTTATACTCATTCAGTTCACCTCCATCCCTGCGGGTGTTTATACTCATTCAGTTCATCCCCATCCCTGCAGGTGTTTATACTCATTCATTTCACCTCCATCCCTGCGGGTGTTTATACTCATTCAGTTCATCCCCATTCCTGTAGGTGTTTATACTCATTCAGTTCATCCCCGTCCCTGCAGGTGTTTATACTCATTCAGTTCATCCCCATCCCTGCAGGTGTTTATACTCATTCAGTTCATCCCCATCCCTGCAGGTGTTTATACTCATTCAGTTCATCCCCATCCCTGCAGGTGTTTATACTCATTCAGTTCACCTCCATCCCTGCAGGTGTTTATACTCATTCAGTTCATCCCCATCCCTGCAGGTGTTTATACTCATTCAGTTCACCTCCATCCCTGCAGGTGTTTATACTCATTCAGTTCACCTCCATCCCTGCAGGTGTTTATACTCATTCAGTTCATCCCCATCCATGCAGGTGTTTATACTCATTCAGTTCATCCCCATCCCTGCGGGTGTTCATACTCATTCAGTTCATCCCCATCCCTGCAGCTGTTTATACTCATTCAGTTCACCTCCAACCCTGCTGGATTTTATACTAATTTAGTTCACCTCCATCCCTGCAGGTGCTTCTACTCATTCAGGTCACCTCCATCCCTGCAGGTGTTTATACTCATTTAGTTCACCTCCATCTCTGCGGGTGTTTATACTCATTCAGTTCATCCCCATCCCTGCGGGTGTTTATACTCATTCAGTTCACCTCCATCCCTGCGGGTGTTTAAACTCATTCAGTTAACCTCCATCCCTGCAGGTGTTTATACTCATTCAGTTCATCCCCATTCCTGTGGGTGTTTATACTCATTCAGTTCATCCCCATCCCTGCAGGTGTTTATATTCATTCAGTTCATCCCCAACCCTGCAGGTGTTTATACTCATTCAGTTCATCCCCATCCCTGCAGGTGTTTATACTCATTCAGTTCACCCCCATCCCTGCAGGTGTTTATACTCATTCAGTTCATCCCCATCCCTGCAGGTGTTTAAACGCATTCAGTTAACCTCCATCCCCGCGGGTGTTTATACTCATTCAGTTCAGTTCCATCCCTGCAGGTGTTTATACTCATTCAGTTCGTTCCCATCCCTGCTGGTGTTTATACTCTTTCAGTTCATCCCCATTCCTGCAGGTGTTTATACTCATTCAGTTCATCCCCGTCCCTGCAGGTGTTTATACTCATTCAGTTCACCTCCATCCCTGCAGGTGTTTATACTCATTCAGTTCACCTCCATCCCTGCGTGTGTTTATACTCATTCAGTTCATGCCCATCCCTACGTTTGTTCATACTCATTCAGTTCGTTCCCATCCCTGCTAGTGTTTATACTCATTAATTTCATCCCCATCACTGCAGGTGTTTATACTCATTCAGTTCACCTCCATCCCTCCAGGTGTTTATACTCATTCAGTTCATCCCCATCCCTGCAGGTGTTTATACTCATTCAGTTCATCCCCATCCCTGCAGGTGTTTATACTCATTCAGTTCACCTCCATCCCTCCAGGTGTTTATACTCATTCAGTTCATCCCCATCCCTATGGGTGTTTATACTCATTCAGTTCATCCCCACCCCTGCAGGTGTTTATACTCATTCAGTTCATTCGCATCCCTGCAGGTGTTTATACTCATTCAGTTCACCTCCATCCCTGCGGTTGTTTATACTCATTCAGCTCACCTCCATCCCTGCAGGTGTTTATACTCATTCAGTTCTCCTACATCCCTGCAGGTGTTTATACTTATTCAGTTCATCCCCATCCCTACAGGTGTTTAAACTCATTCAGTTAACCTCCATCCCTGCAGGTGTTTATACTCATTCAGTTCATCCCCGTCCCTGCAGGTGTTTATACTCATTCAGTTCACCTCCATCCCTGCAGGTGTTTATACTCATTCAGTTCATCCCCATCCCTGCAGGTGTTTATACTCATTCAGTTCACCTCCATCCCTGCGGGTGTTTATACTCATTCAGTTCACCTCCATCCCTGCAGGTGTTTATACTCATTCAGTTCATCCCCATCCCTGTAGGTGTTTATACTCATTCAGTTCATCCCCGTCCCTGCAGGTGTTTATACTCATTCAGTTCATCCCCATCCCTGCAGGTGTTTATACTCATTCAGTTCATCCCCGTCCCTGCAGGTGTTTATACTCATTCAGTTCATCCCCATCCCTGCAGGTGTTTATACTCATTCAGTTCACCTCCATCCCTGCAGGTGTTTATACTCATTCAGTTCATCCCCATCCCTGCAGGTGTTTATACTCATTCAGTTCACCTCGATCCCTGCAGGTGTTTATACTCATTCAGTTCATCCCCATCCATGCAGGTGTTTATACTCATTCAGTTCATCCCCATCCCTGCGGGTGTTTATACTCATTCAGTTCATCCCCATCCCTGCAGCTGTTTATACTCATTCAGTTCACCTCCAACCCTGCTGGATTTTATACTAATTTAGTTCACCTCCATCCCTGCAGGTGCTTATACTCATTCAGTTCACCTCCATCCCTGCAGGTGTTTATACTCATTTAGTTCACCTCCATCTCTGCGGGTGTTTATACTCATTCAGTTCATCCCCATCCCTGCGGGTGTTTATACTCATTCAGTTCACCTCCATCCCTGCGGGTGTTTAAACTCATTCAGTTAACCTCCATCCCTGCAGGTGTTTATACTCATTCAGTTCATCCCCATTCCTGTGGGTGTTTATACTCATTCAGTTCATCCCCATCCCTGCAGGTGTTTATACTCATTCAGTTCATCCCCAACCCTGCAGGTGTTTATACTCATTCAGTTCATCCCCATCCCTGCAGGTGTTTATACTCATTCAGTTCATCCCCATCCCTGCAGGTGTTTATATTCATTCAGTTCATCCCCATCCCTGCAGGTGTTTAAACGCATTCAGTTAACCTCCATCCCCGCGGGTGTTTATACTCATTCAGTTCAGTTCCATCCCTGCAGGTGTTTATACTCATTCAGTTCGTTCCCATCCCTGCTGGTGTTTATACTCTTTCAGTTCATCCCCATTCCTGCAGGTGTTTATACTCATTCAGTTCGTTCCCATCCCTGCAGGTGTTTATACTCATGCAGCTCACCGCCATCCCTGCAGGTGTTTATACTCATTCAGTTCTACTACATCCCTGCGGGTGTTTATACTCATTCAGTTCGTTTCCATCCCTGCTAGTGTTTATACTCATTAAGTTCATCCCCATCCCTGCAGGTGTTTATACTCATTCAGTTCATCCCCGTCCCTGCAGGTGTTTATACTCATTCAGTTCACCTCCATCCCTGCGGGTGTTTATACTCATTCATTTCACCTCCATCCCTGCGGGTGTTTATACTCATTCAGTTCATCCCCATCCCTACGTGTGTTCATACTCATTCAGTTCGTTCCCATCCCTGCTAGTGTTTATACTCATTAATTTCATCCCCATCACTGCAGGTGTTTATACTCATTCAGTTCACCTCCATCCCTCCAGGTGTTTATACTCATTCAGTTCATCCCCATCCCTGCAGGTGTTTATACTCATTCAGTTCACCTCCATCCCTGCAGGTGTTTATACTCATTCAGTTCACCTCCATCCCTGCAGGTGTTTATACTCATTCAGTTCATCCCCATCCCTACGTGTGTTCATACTCATTCAGTTCGTTCCCATCCCTGCTAGTGTTTATACTCATTAAGTTCATCCCCATCACTGCAGGTGCTTATATTCATTCAGTTCACCTCCATCCCTCCAGGTGTTTATACTCATTCAGTTCATCCCCATCCCTGCAGGTGTTTATACTCTTTCAGTTCATCCCCATCCCTGCAGGTGTTTATACTCATTCAGTTCACCTCCATCCCTCCAGGTGTTTATACTCATTCAGTTCATCCCCATCCCTATGGGTGTTTATACTCATTCAGTTCGTTCCCATCCCTGCAGGTGTTTATACTCATTTAGTTCACCTCCATCCCTGCAGGTGTTTATACTCATTCAGTTCACCTCCAACCCTGCTGGATTTTATACTCATTTAGTTCACCTCCATCCCTGCAGGTGTTTATACTCATTCAGTTCATCCCCATCCCTACAGGTGTTTATACTCATTCAGTTCACCTCCATCCCTGCAGGTGTTTATACTCATTTAGTTCACCTCCATCTCTGCGGGTGTTTATACTCATTCAGTTCATCCCCATCCCTGCGGGTATTTGTACTCATTCAGTTCACCTCCATCCCTGCGGGTGTTTATACTCATTCAGTTCACCTCCATCCCTGCAGGTGTTTATACTCATTCAGTTCATCCCCATCCCTGCAGGTGTTTATACTCATTCAGTTCACCTCCATCCCTGCAGGTGTTTATACTCATTCAGTTCATCCCCATCCCTGCAGGTGTTTATACTCATTCAGTTCACCTCCATCCCTGCAGGTGTTTATACTCATTCAGTTCATCCCCATCCCTGCAGGTGTTTATACTCATTCAGTTCATCCCCATCCCTGCAGGTGTTTAAACGCATTCAGTTAACCTCCATCCCCGCGGGTGTTTATACTCATTCAGTTCAGTTCCATCCCTGCAGGTGTTTATACTCATTCAGTTCGTTCCCATCCCTGCTGGTGTTTATACTCTTTCAGTTCATCCCCATTCCTGCAGGTGTTTATACTCATTCAGTTCGTTCCCATCCCTGCAGGTGTTTATACTCATGCAGCTCACCGCCATCCCTGCAGGTGTTTATACTCATTCAGTTCTACTACATCCCTGCAGGTGTTTATACTCATTCAGTTCGTTTACATCCCTGCAGGTGTTTATACTCATTCAGTTCATCCCCTTCCCTGCAGGTGTTTATACTCATTCAGTTCATCCCCATCCCTGCAGGTGTTTATACTCATTCAGTTCACCTCCATCCCTGCGGGTGTTTATACTCATTCAGTTCACCTCCATCCCTGCAGGTGTTTATACTCATTCAGTTCATCCCCATCCCTACGTTTGTTCATACTCATTCAGTTCGTTCCCATCCCTGCAGGTGTTTATACTCATTCAGTTCATCCCCATCCCTGCAGGTGTTTATACTCATTCAGTTCACCTCCATCCCTGCAGGTGTTTATACTCATTCAGTTCATCCCCATCCCTGCAGGTGTTTATACTCATTCAGTTCATCCCCATCCCTGCAGGTGTTTATACTCATTCAGTTCACCTCCATCCCTGCAGGTGTTTATACTCATTCAGTTCATCCCCATCCCTATGGGTGTTTATACTCATTCAGTTCATCCCCATCCCTGCAGGTGTTTATACTCATTCAGTTCACCTCCATCCCTGCAGGTGTTTATACTCATTCAGTTCACCTCCATCCCTGCAGGTGTTTATACTCATTCAGTTCATCCTACATCCCTGCAGGTGTTTATACTCATTCAGTTCATCCCCATCCCTGCAGGTGTTTATACTCATTCAGTTCACCTCCATCCCTGCAGGTGTTTATACTCATTCAGTTCATCCCCATCCCTGCAGGTGTTTATACTCATTCAGTTCACCTCCATCCCTGCGGGTGTTTATACTCATTCAGTTCATCCCCATCCCTGCAGGTGTTTATACTCATTCAGTTCACCTCCATCCCTGCGGGTGTTTATACTCATTCAGTTCACCTCCATCCCTGCAGGTGTTTATACTCATTCAGTTCATCCCCATCCCTGCAGGTGTTTATACTCATTCAGTTCATCCCCATCCCTGCAGGTGTTTATACTCATTCAGTTCATCCCCATCCCTGCAGGTGTTTATACTCATTCAGTTCATCCCCATCCCTGCAGGTGTTTATACTCATTCAGTTCATCCCCATCCCTGCAGGTGTTTATACTCATTCAGTTCACCTCCATCCCTGCAGGTGTTTATACTCATTCAGTTCATCCCCATCCCTGCAGGTGTTTATACTCATTCAGTTCACCTCCATCCCTGCAGGTGTTTATACTCATTCAGTTCACCTCCATCCCTGCAGGTGTTTATACTCATTCAGTTCATCCCCATCCATGCAGGTGTTTATACTCATTCAGTTCATCCCCATCCCTGCGGGTGTTTATACTCATTCAGTTCATCCCCATCCCTGCAGCTGTTTATACTCATTCAGTTCACCTCCAACCCTGCTGGATTTTATACTAATTTAGTTCACCTCCATCCCTGCAGGTGCTTATACTCATTCAGTTCACCTCCATCCCTGCAGGTGTTTATACTCATTTAGTTCACCTCCATCTCTGCGGGTGTTTATACTCATTCAGTTCATCCCCATCCCTGCGGGTGTTTATACTCATTCAGTTCACCTCCATCCCTGCGGGTGTTTAAACTCATTCAGTTAACCTCCATCCCTGCAGGTGTTTATACTCATTCAGTTCATCCCCATCCCTGCAGGTGTTTATACTCATTCAGTTCATCCCCATCCCTGCAGGTGTTTATACTCATTCAGTTCATCCCCATTCCTGTGGGTTTTTATACTCATTCAGTTCATCCCCATCCCTGCAGGTGTTTATACTCATTCAGTTCATCCCCATCCCTGCAGGTGTTTATACTCATTCAGTTCACCTCCATCCCCGCGGGTGTTTATACTCATTCAGTTCAGTTCCATCCCTGCAGGTGTTTATACTCATTCAGTTCGTTCCCATCCCTGCTGGTGTTTATACTCTTTCAGTTCACCTCCATCCCTGCAGGTGTTTATACTCATTCAGTTCATCCCCATCCCTGCAGGTGTTTATACTCATTCAGTTCATCCCCATCCCTGCAGGTGTTTATACTCATTCAGTTCACCTCCATCCCTGCAGGTGTTTATACTCATTCAGTTCACCTCCATCCCTGCGGGTGTTTATACTCATTCAGTTCATCCCCATCCCTACAGGTGTTTATACTCATTCAGTTCGTTCCCATCCCTGCTGGTGTTTTTACTCATTCAGTTCATCCTCATCCCTGCAGGTGTTTATACTCATTCAGTTCACCTCCATCCCTGCAGGTGTTTATACTCATTCAGTTCATCCCCATCCCTATGGGTGTTTATACTCATTCAGTTCATCCCCACCCCTGCAGGTGTTTATACTCATTCAGTTCATCCGCATCCCTGCAGGTGTTTATACTCATTCAGTTCACCTCCATCCCTGCGGTTGTTTATACTCATTCAGCTCACCTCCATCCCTGCAGGTGTTTATACTCATTCAGTTCTCCTACATCCCTGCAGGTGTTTATACTTATTCAGTTCATCCCCATCCCTGCAGGTGTTTAAACTCATTCAGTTAACCTCCATCCCTGCAGGTGTTTATACTCATTCAGTTCATCCCCGTCCCTGCAGGTGTTTATACTCATTCAGTTCACCTCCATCCCTGCGGGTGTTTATACTCATTCAGTTCATCCCCATCCCTGCAGGTGTTTATACTCATTCAGTTCACCTCCATCCCTGCAGGTGTTTATACTCATTCAGTTCACCTCCATCCCTGCAGGTGTTTATACTCATTCAGTTCATCCCCATCCCTGCAGGTGTTTATACTCATTCAGTTCATCCCCGTCCCTGCAGGTGTTTATACTCATTCAGTTCATCCCCATCCCTGCAGGTGTTTATACTCATTCAGTTCACCTCCATCCCTGCAGGTGTTTATACTCATTCAGTTCATCCCCATCCCTGCAGGTGTTTATACTCATTCAGTTCATCCCCATCCCTGCAGGTGTTTATACTCATTCAGTTCATCCCCATCCCTGCAGCTGTTTATACTCATTCAGTTCACCTCCAACCCTGCTGGATTTTATACTAATTTAGTTCACCTCCATCCCTGCAGGTGCTTATACTCATTCAGTTCACCTCCATCCCTGCAGGTGTTTATACTCATTTAGTTCACCTCCATCTCTGCGGGTGTTTATACTCATTCAGTTCATCCCCATCCCTGCGGGTGTTTATACTCATTCAGTTCACCTCCATCCCTGCGGGTGTTTAAACTCATTCAGTTAACCTCCATCCCTGCAGGTGTTTATACTCATTCAGTTCATCCCCATTCCTGTGGGTGTTTATACTCATTCAGTTCATCCCCATCCCTGCAGGTGTTTATATTCATTCAGTTCATCCCCAACCCTGCAGGTGTTTATACTCATTCAGTTCATCCCCGTCCCTGCAGGTGTTTATGCTCATTCATTTCACCTCCATCCCTGCAGGTGTTTATACTCATTCAGTTCACTTCCATCCCTGCAGGTGTTTATACTCATTGAGTTCACCTCCATCCCTGCAGGTGTTTATACTCATTCAGTTCATCCCCATCCCTGCAGGTGTTTATACTCATTCAGTTCACCTCCATCCCTGCGGGTGTTTATACTCATTCAGTTCATCCCCATCCCTACGGGTGTTCATACTCATTCAGTTCGTTCCCATCCCTGCTGGTGTTTTTACTCATTCAGTTCATCCCCATCCCTGCAGGTGTTTATACTCATTCAGTTCATCCCCATCCCTGCAGGTGTTTATACTCATTCAGTTCACCTCCATCCCTGCAGGTGTTTATACTCATTCAGTTCACCTCCATCCCTGCAGGTGTTTATACTCATTCAGTTCATCCCCATCCCTGCAGGTGTTTATACTCATTCAGTTCGTTCTCATCCCTGCAGGTGTTTATACTCATTCAGTTCATCCCCGTCCCTGCAGGTGTTTATACTCATTCAGTTCATCCCCATCCCTGCAGGTGTTTATACTCATTCAGTTCACCTCCATCCCTGCAGGTGTTTATACTCATTTAGTTCACCTCCATCCCTGCAGGTGTTTATACTCATTCAGTTCATCCCCATCCCTACAGGTGTTTATACTCATTCAGTTCGTTCCCATCCCTGCAGGTGTTTATACTCATTCAGTTCATCCCCATCCCTGCAGGTGTTTATACTCATTCAGTTCACCTCCATCCCTGCAGGTGTTTATACTCATTCAGTTCATCCCCGTCCCTGCAGGTGTTTATACTCATTCAGTTCATCCCCATCCCTGCAGGTGTTTATACTCATTCAGTTCACCTCCATCCCTCCAGGTGTTTATACTCATTCAGTTCATCCCCATCCCTATGGGTGTTTATACTCATTCAGTTCGTTCCCATCCCTGCAGGTGTTTATACTCATTTAGTTCACCTCCATCCCTGCAGGTGTTTATACTCATTCAGTTCACCTACATCCCTGCTGGTGTTTATACTCATTCAGTTCACCTCCATCCCTGCAGGTGTTTATACTCATTCAGTTCATCCCCATCCCTGCAGGTGTTTATACTCATTCAGTTCACCTCCATCCCTGCAGGTGTTTATACTCATTCAGTTCACCTCCATCCCTGCAGGTGTTTATACTCATTCAGTTCATCCCCATCCCTGCGGGTGTTTATACTCATTCAGTTCACCTCCATCCCTGCAGGTGTTTATACTCATTCAGTTCACCTCCATCCCTGCAGGTGTTTATACTCATTCAGTTCATCCCCATCCCTGCAGGTGTTTATACTCATTCAGTTCACCTCCATCCCTGCAGGTGTTTATACTCATTCAGTTCATCCCCATCCCTGCAGGTGTTTATACTCATTCAGTTCACCTCCATCCCTGCGGGTGTTTATACTCATTCAGTTCATCCCCATCCCTGCGGGTGTTTGTACTCATTCAGTTCACCTCCATCCCTGCGGGTGTTTATACTCATTCAGTTCATCCCCATCCCTGCAGGTGTTTATACTCATTCAGTTCATCCCCATCCCTGCAGGTGTTTATACTCATTCAGTTCATCCCCAACCCTGCAGGTGTTTATACTCATTCAGTTCATCCCCATTCCTTTGGGTTTTTATACTGATTCAGTTCATCCCCATCGCTGCAGGTGTTTATATTCATTCAGTTCATCCCCAAGCCTGCAGGTGTTTATACTCATTCAGTTCATCCCCATCCCTGCAGGTGTTTATACTCATTCAGTTCATCCCCATCCCTGCAGGTGTTTATACTCATTCAGTTCATCCCCATCCCTGCAGGTGTTTATACTCATTCATTTCACCTCCATCCCCGCGGGTGTTTATACTCATTCAGTTCAGTTCCATCCCTGCAGGTGTTTATACTCATTCAGTTCGTTCCCATCCCTGCTGGTGTTTATACTCATTCAGTTCATCCCCATCCCTGCAGGTGTTTATACTCATTCAGTTCATCCCCGTCCCTGCAGGTGTTTATACTCATTCAGTTCACCTCCATCCCTGCAGGTGTTTATACTCATTCAGTTCATCCCCATCCCTGCAGGTGTTTATACTCATTCAGTTCGTTTCCATCCCTGCTAGTGTTTATACTCATTAAGTTCATCCCCATCCCTGCAGGTGTTTATACTCATTCAGTTCATCCCCGTCCCTGCAGGTGTTTATACTCATTCAGTTCACCTCCATCCCTGCGGGTGTTTATACTCATTCAGTTCACCTCCATCCCTGCGGGTGTTTATACTCATTCAGTTCATCCCCATCCCTACGTTTGTTCATACTCATTCAGTTCGTTCCCATCCCTGCTGGTGTTTATACTCATTCAGTTCATCCCCATCCCTGCAGGTGTTTATACTCATTCAGTTCACCTCCATCCCTGCAGGTGTTTATACTCATTCAGTTCATCCCCATCCCTGCAGGTGTTTATACTCATTCAGTTCATCCCCATCCCTGCAGGTGTTTATACTCATTCAGTTCACCTCCATCCCTCCAGGTGTTTATACTCATTCAGTTCATCCCCATCCCTATGGGTGTTTATACTCATTCAGTTCATCCCCACCCCTGCAGGTGTTTATACTCATTCAGTTCATTCGCATCCCTGCAGGTGTTTATACTCATTCAGTTCACCTCCATCCCTGCGGTTGTTTATACTCATTCAGCTCACCTCCATCCCTGCAGGTGTTTATACTCATTCAGTTCTCCTACATCCCTGCAGGTGTTTATACTTATTCAGTTCATCCCCATCCCTACAGGTGTTTAAACTCATTCAGTTAACCTCCATCCCTGCAGGTGTTTATACTCATTCAGTTCATCCCCGTCCCTGCAGGTGTTTATACTCATTCAGTTCACCTCCATCCCTGCGGGTGTTTATACTCATTCAGTTCATCCCCATCCCTGCAGGTGTTTATACTCATTCATTTCACCTCCATCCCTGCGGGTGTTTATACTCATTCAGTTCACCTCCATCCCTGCAGGTGTTTATACTCATTCAGTTCATCCCCATTCCTGTAGGTGTTTATACTCATTCAGTTCATCCCCATCCCTGCAGGTGTTTATACTCATTCAGTTCATCCCCATCCCTGCAGGTGTTTATACTCATTCAGTTCATCCCCATCCCTGCAGGTGTTTATACTCATTCAGTTCATCCCCATCCCTGCAGGTGTTTATACTCATTCAGTTCACCTCCATCCCTGCAGGTGTTTATGCTCATTCAGTTCATCCCCATCCCTACAGGTGTTTATACTCATTCAGTTCACCTCCATCCCTGCAGGTGTTTATACTCATTCAGTTCACCTCCATCCCTGCAGGTGTTTATACTCATTCAGTTCATCCCCATCCATGCAGGTGTTTATACTCATTCAGTTCATCCCCATCCCTGCGGGTGTTTATACTCATTCAGTTCATCCCCATCCCTGCAGCTGTTTATACTCATTCAGTTCACCTCCAACCCTGCTGGATTTTATACTAATTTAGTTCACCTCCATCCCTGCAGGTGTTTATACTCATTCAGTTCATCTCCATCCCTGCAGGTGTTTATACTCATTTAGTTCACCTCCATCTCTGCGGGTGTTTATACTCATTCAGTTCATCCCCATCCCTGCGGGTGTTTGTACTCATTCAGTTCACCTCCATCCCTGCGGGTGTTTATACTCATTCAGTTCATCCCCATCCCTGTGGGTGTTTATACTCATTCAGTTCATCCCCATCCCTGCAGGTGTTTATATTCATTCAGTTCATCCCCAACCCTGCAGGTGTTTATACTCATTCAGTTCATCCCCATTCCTGTGGGTTTTTATACTCATTCAGTTCATCCCCATCCCTGCAGGTGTTTATATTCATTCAGTTCATCCCCATCCCTGCAGGTGTTTATACTCATTCAGTTCATCCCCATCCCTGCAGGTGTTTATACTCATTCAGTTCATCCCCATCCCTGCAGGTGTTTATATTCATTCAGTTCATCCCCATCCCTGCAGGTGTTTAAACGCATTCAGTTAACCTCCATCCCCGCGGGTGTTTATACTCATTCAGTTCAGTTCCATCCCTGCAGGTGTTTATACTCATTCAGTTCGTTCCCATCCCTGCTGGTGTTTATACTCTTTCAGTTCATCCCCATTCCTGCAGGTGTTTATACTCATTCAGTTCGTTCCCATCCCTGCAGGTGTTTATACTCATGCAGCTCACCGCCATCCCTGCAGGTGTTTATACTCATTCAGTTCTACTACATCCCTGCGGGTGTTTATACTCATTCAGTTCGTTTCCATCCCTGCAGGTGTTTATACTCATTCAGTTCATCCCCATCCCTGCAGGTGTTTATACTCATTCAGTTCACCTCCATCCCTGCGGGTGTTTATACTCATTCATTTCACCTCCATCCCTGCGGGTGTTTATACTCATTCAGTTCATCCCCATCCCTATGGGTGTTTATACTCATTCAGTTCGTTCCCATCCCTGCTGGTGTTTATACTCATTCAGTTCATCCCCATCCCTGCAGGTGTTTATACTCATTCAGTTCACCTCCATCCCTGCAGGTGTTTATACTCATTCAGTTCATCCCCATCCCTATGGGTGTTTATACTCATTCAGTTCATCCCCACCCCTGCAGGTGTTTATACTCATTCAGTTCATTCGCATCCCTGCAGGTGTTTATACTCATTCAGTTCACCTCCATCCCTGCGGTTGTTTATACTCATTCAGCTCACCTCCATCCCTGCAGGTGTTTATACTCATTCAGTTCTCCTACATCCCTGCAGGTGTTTATACTT
The DNA here is from genome assembly GCF_963921235.1 of Mobula hypostoma. Taxonomy (NCBI): domain Eukaryota; kingdom Metazoa; phylum Chordata; class Chondrichthyes; order Myliobatiformes; family Myliobatidae; genus Mobula; species Mobula hypostoma. The sequence continues at coordinate 116,741,601 of NC_086098.1, read as the reverse complement.
ATTCAGTTCATCCCCATCCCTACAGGTGTTTAAACTCATTCAGTTAACCTCCATCCCTGCAGGTGTTTATACTCATTCAGTTCATCCCCGTCCCTGCAGGTGTTTATACTCATTCAGTTCACCTCCATCCCTGCGGGTGTTTATACTCATTCAGTTCATCCCCATCCCTGCAGGTGTTTATACTCATTCATTTCACCTCCATCCCTGCGGGTGTTTATACTCATTCAGTTCACCTCCATCCCTGCAGGTGTTTATACTCATTCAGTTCATCCCCATCCCTGCAGGTGTTTATACTCATTCAGTTCATCCCCATCCCTGCAGGTGTTTATACTCATTCAGTTCATCCCCATCCCTGCAGGTGTTTATACTCATTCAGTTCATCCCCATCCCTGCAGGTGTTTATACTCATTCAGTTCATCCCCATCCCTGCAGGTGTTTATACTCATTCAGTTCACCTCCATCCCTGCAGGTGTTTATACTCATTCAGTTCATCCCCATCCCTGCAGGTGTTTATACTCATTCAGTTCACCTCCATCCCTGCAGGTGTTTATACTCATTCAGTTCATCCCCATCCCTGCAGGTGTTTATACTCATTCAGTTCATCCCCAAACCTGCAGGTGTTTATACTCATTCAGTTCATCCCCATCCCTGCAGGTGTTTATACTCATTCAGTTCATCCCCATCCCTGCAGGTGTTTATACTCATTCAGTTCACCTCCATCCCTGCAGGTGTTTATACTCATTCAGTTCACCTCCATCCCTGCAGGTGTTTATACTCATTCAGTTCACCTCCATCCCTGCAGGTGTTTATACTCATTCAGTTCATCCCCATCCCTGCAGGTGTTTATACTCATTCAGTTCACCTCCATCCCTGCGGGTGTTTATACTCATTCAGTTCATCCCCATCCCTACGGGTGTTTATACTCATTCAGTTCATCCCCATCCCTGCAGGTGTTTATACTCATTCAGTTCACCTCCATCCCTGCAGGTGTTTATACTCATTCAGTTCATCCCCATCCCTGCAGGTGTTTATACTCATTCAGTTCACCTCCATCCCTGCAGGTGTTTATACTCATTCAGTTCATCCCCATCCCTGCAGGTGTTTATACTCATTCAGTTCACCTCCATCCCTGCAGGTGTTTATACTCATTCAGTTCATCCCCATCCCTGCAGGTGTTTATACTCATTCAGTTCACCTCCATCCCTGCGGGTGTTTATACTCATTCATTTCACCTCCATCCCTGCGGGTGTTTATACTCATTCAGTTCATCCCCATCCCTACGTGTGTTCATACTCATTCAGTTCGTTCCCATCCCTGCTAGTGTTTATACTCATTAAGTTCATCCCCATCCCTGCAGGTGTTTATACTCATTCAGTTCACCTCCATCCCTGCAGGTGTTTATACTCATTCAGTTCATCCCCATCCCTGCAGGTGTTTATACTCATTCAGTTCATCCCCATCCCTGCAGGTGTTTATACTCATTCAGTTCACCTCCATCCCTCCAGGTGTTTATACTCATTCAGTTCATCCCCATCCCTATGGGTGTTTATACTCATTCAGTTCGTTCCCATCCCTGCAGGTGTTTATACTCATTTAGTTCACCTCCATCCCTGCAGGTGTTTATACTCATTCAGTTCACCTCCAACCCTGCTGGATTTTATACTCATTTAGTTCACCTCCATCCCTGCAGGTGTTTATACTCATTCAGTTCATCCCCATCCCTACAGGTGTTTATACTCATTCAGTTCACCTCCATCCCTGCAGGTGTTTATACTCATTCAGTTCACCTCCATCCCTGCGGGTGTTTATACTCATTCAGTTCATCCCCATCCCTGCGGGTGTTTGTACTCATTCAGTTCACCTCCATCCCTGCGGGTGTTTATACTCATTCAGTTCACCTCCATCCCTGCAGGTGTTTATACTCATTCAGTTCATCCCCATCCCTGCAGGTGTTTATACTCATTCAGTTCACCTCCATCCCTGCAGGTGTTTATACTCATTCAGTTCATCCCCATCCCTGCAGGTGTTTATACTCATTCAGTTCACCTCCATCCCTGCAGGTGTTTATACTCATTCAGTTCACCTCCATCCCTGCAGGTGTTTATACTCATTCAGTTCACCTCCATCCCTGCGGGTGTTTATACTCATTCAGTTCATCCCCATCCCTGCAGGTGTTTATACTCATTCAGTTCGTTCCCATCCCTGCAGGTGTTTATACTCATTCAGTTCACCTCCATCCCTGCAGGTGTTTATACTCATTCAGTTCATCCCCATCCCTGCAGGTGTTTATACTCATTCAGTTCATCCCCATCCCTGCAGGTGTTTATACTCATTCAGTTCACCTCCATCCCTGCAGGTGTTTATACTCATTCAGTTCACCTCCATCCCTGCAGGTGTTTATACTCATTCAGTTCACCTCCATCCCTGCAGGTGTTTATACTCATTCAGTTCATCCCCATCCCTACAGGTGTTTATACTCATTCAGTTCACCTCCATCCCTGCAGGTGTTTATACTCATTCAGTTCACCTCCATCCCTGCAGGTGTTTATACTCATTCAGTTCATCCCCATCCCTGCAGGTGTTTATACTCATTCAGTTCACCTCCATCCCTGCAGGTGTTTATACTCATTCAGTTCATCCCCATCCCTGCAGGTGTTTATACTCATTCAGTTCATCCCCATCCCTGCAGGTGTTTATACTCATTCAGTTCACCTCCATCCCTGCAGGTGTTTATACTCATTCAGTTCACCTCCATCCCTGCAGGTGTTTATACTCATTCAGTTCATCCCCATCCCTGCAGGTGTTTATACTCATTCAGTTCATCCCCATCCCTGCAGGTGTTTATACTCATTCAGTTCACCTCCATCCCTGCGGGTGTTTATACTCATTCAGTTCATCCCCATCCCTGCAGGTGTTTATACTCATTCAGTTCACCTCCATCCCTGCAGGTGTTTATACTCATTCAGTTCATCCCCATCCCTGCAGGTGTTTATACTCATTCAGTTCATCCCCATCCCTGCAGGTGTTTATACTCATTCAGTTCACCTCCATCCCTGCAGGTGTTTATACTCATTCAGTTCATCCCCATCCCTGCAGGTGTTTATACTCATTCAGTTCATCCCCATCCCTGCAGGTGTTTATACTCATTCAGTTCACCTCCATCCCTGCGGGTGTTTATACTCATTCAGTTCATCCCCATCCCTACGGGTGTTTATACTCATTCAGTTCGTTCCCATCCCTGCAGGTGTTTATACTCATTTAGTTCACCTCCATCCCTGCAGGTGTTTATACTCATTCAGTTCACCTCCATCCCTGCAGGTGTTTATACTCATTCAGTTCATCCCCATCCATGCAGGTGTTTATACTCATTCAGTTCATCCCCATTCCTGTGGGTGTTTATACTCATTCAGTTCATCCCCATCCCTGCAGGTGTTTATACTCATTCAGTTCATCCCCATCCCTGCAGGTGTTTATACTCATTCAGTTCATCCCCATCCCTGCAGGTGTTTATACTCATTCAGTTCATCCCCATCCCTGCAGGTGTTTATACTCATTCAGTTCATCCCCATCCCTGCAGGTGTTTATACTCATTCAGTTCACCTCCATCCCTGCAGGTGTTTATACTCATTCAGTTCATCCCCATCCCTGCAGGTGTTTATACTCATTCAGTTCACCTCCATCCCTGCAGGTGTTTATACTCATTCAGTTCATCCCCATCCCTACAGGTGTTTATACTCATTCAGTTCGTTCCCATCCCTGCTGGTGTTTTTACTCATTCAGTTCATCCCCGTCCCTGCAGGTGTTTATACTCATTCAGTTCATACGCATCCCTGCAGGTGTTTATACTCATTCAGTTCATCCCCATCCCTGCAGGTGTTTATACTCATTCAGTTCACCTCCATCCCTGCAGGTGTTTATACTCATTCAGTTCATCCCCATCCCTGCAGGTGTTTATACTCATTCAGTTCATCCCCATCCCTGCTGGTGTTTATACTCATTCAGTTCACCACCATCCCTGCAGGTGTGCTGTCAGCTTGTTGTTCGAGATGTAACCCAAATGCCCTCTCTTTGTAATGGTGTCTTAGAGAAAGAATTAATTACAATATCTGGAGGGGGAGATATAAAGGTGTCTCATTTTTAACATGATAATTCAAACCCATTTCCATCATTCATCTGATCTTATCTCAACCCACCTTGCTACTGTGATTCTATATAAGTTTTTATTGTTACCTTCTCATTTTGCGTTACTTAGATTAACAGAACAACTTGTTCTTTATTTACTTTATCAACTCCATTATCTTAGAATGATTCAATTAATCATCCATTGCATTTTCTGTACTCATTATTATTATTAAGGCATCCGTTAGTCTTGCCAGACTATGGATCTGCGCTTGGAAAGTCTTCACTCTCCTGGGCGCAGGCCTGGGCTAGGTTGTATGGAAGACCATCAGTTGCCCATGCTGCACGTCTCCCCTCTCCACGACACCGATGTTGTCCAAGGGAAGTGGAAGGGCCGGTACAGCTTGGCACCGGTGTCGTCGCAGAGCAATGTATGGTTAAGTGCCTTGCTCAAGGACACAACACACTGCCTTGGTTGGGGCTCGAACTCACCACCTTTAGGTTGCTAGTCGAAATCCTAATCACTTGGCCACGTGCCCACTTATTAATGCACATTGGAAATAACTTTTTTTCATAAGTCATCAAGCTGGTTATCCTGTGGTGTACATACTCCAACGCTAATTTTTCTCTCCTGAAGTTGGTTGTCAGAAATCAGGATCAAAATCAGAACCAGGTTCACTATCACTGGCATATGTTGTGAAATATGTATGTTGTTTTGCAGCAACATTACATCACAATACATAATAAAAAAACTATAAATATCAATAAGAATTTTATATATATATATAAATATTTGCACAAAAAGAGAGCAAAAAAGGAGGTAGTGTACCACGGGTTCATCATCCATTCAGAAATCTGATGGTGGTGGGAAGTGGCTGTTGAGGGTGTGTCTTCAGGCTCCTACATCTCCTCCTTGATGGTAGCAACGAGAAGATGGCATCACCTGGGCAATGGGGGTCCTTACTGACAGATGCTGCCCTTTGAAGGTGTCTTTGATGCTGGGGAGGCCAGTGCCCATGATGGAGCTGGCTGAGTTCACAACTTCCTGCAGTTTTTTCTGATCTTCTGCAGTGGCCCCTCCATACCAGAAGGTAATGTGACCAGTTATAATGCTCTCCACTGTACATCGGGAGAAAATTGTGAGGGTCTTTAGTGACATACCCAGTCACCTCAAACTCTTAATGAAATATAGCTGCTGTCGTTGTGTCTTCTTTGTAATTGCATCAATATGTTGGGCCCAGGATAGATCTTCAGAGATATTTACGCTGCTCACTCTTTCCACTGTCAGTCCCTCAATGAGGCCTGGCGTGTGTTCCCTTGACTCCCCCTTCCTGAAATCCACAATCAATTCCATGGTCTTGCTGACACTGAGTGCAAGGTTGTTGTTGTTGTTGTTGTTCTATCCAATGGAAAGTATCTCTGCCAGTAGAAGACTGGTTCAGTGGAAGTCTGCACTGTAGGTGTGTCTCTAAGATGGGGATTTGACTGTGAAGTGAGACAAAAGAAGAAGATAAGATTATGTATTGTGAACAGAAATCAATTGATAGTAAATAAACTTAGATGGGCTCTGTAAGAGAAGTCCTGTAGAAGTACTATGAAATCTGCTGAAGCTGCGGGCAGTAAATTCATCCCTCTCTTAGAAGTCAGAATGTTTTCCTAGAGGACATACATCTAAGGTGAGATGGAAAAATTCAAAGGAGATGTGTTGGGTAAGTTTACACAGTTTATGTGTATGTTTTACACAGCATATGGTAGTTTTCAGGAACACACTGTGAGGATGGGGATGGAAGCTGATATGACTGAGGTGTGTTGGCACATGAAGGGAATGAAGGGAAATGGATGATGCACAGGCAGAAGAGATTGAATTTAATTCGGCATTACGTTTGGCATAGACATTGTGGCTGAAGGGTCTGCTCCTGTATTAAACTGTTCTACATCCTATTTCAAAGTTGCTGGTGAACGCAGCAGGCCAGGCAGCATCTATAGGAAGAGGCGCAGTCGACGTTTCAGGCCGAGACCCTTCGTCAGGACTAACTCTTCCTTCAGTTAGTCCTGACGAAGGGTCTCGGCCTGAAACGTCGACTGCGCCTCTTCCTATAGATGCTGCCTGGCCTGCTGCGTTCACCAGCAACTTTGATGTATGTTGCTTGAATTTCCAGCATCTGCAGAATTCCTGTTGTTTCTACATCCTATTTAGTGTGTTCAGGAAACCTGCAAAATTTATATAGCCTTAAATCACAAACAGTCCAGAAGAGGGCTCCAAGCACATATCATATCAGCCAGCACGCCTGCTAATTCTTTCACTCAAGAATTTCCCTCTTTGCACACGAAGGGTTTCATGCTCTGGATCACAGGGTAACGTTGATACGTGTGAAAAATTTCCACTCTGCACCGAAAGAACAGCGAGTGACTGCATTCCCTGTTGAAAATGTGAATCAGACACTGAAATACCATAGTGACAAAGGGTGTAGGGCTTCAGTTCAACAGCAACATCTGAGACCTGGGGATGCCTTTAAAATGAAGTGGCTCCAGATTGGCTTTTGTGAGTGAAGACCTTGGGGGAAGCCAGGCAGATTCATTTGTTTGGCACTTTTGATTAAACACGAGAGTGAATGTCTCCATAAATGTTTGCTGGGACCTGTTATCCCTGACCGTGAAATATTTTTTCACCCTCCCATGAGCCTCTAGATTGTCCATCTCCATTCGTGGTGTAAGACTGCAGAGTGTTGATCTGGTCCATTGACTGTGAGACCTTTGAGCTCTGTTCATTCTTGTTTAACATGCATGTAATCCTTTGTTGCAGCTTCACCAGGTTTGAAATTCATTTTTAGGTTTGCTTGATGGTAAAGATAGTATAATGGATGTGTCAGGCCACAAGGTTACAAATTGTGGTAGTGTAAATTTCTGCTGCTGTGCCCCATGAATGCCAAGTTTTGAACTCCCAGATCTGTTTGAGTCTATCTAATTTAACATGGTTATAGTTCTGCAGAGCACAGTAGAATTTGTGCTTGGTGTCAAGGTGGGATTTTATCTCCTCAAGGACTGTGTGATAGTCTAAAGCTGTCATAGATGTATCTGTCAGAGATGTTTGTAAGGATAAGACCAAATAGATTCATCCTTGGTGTTGTTTCACTCAGCACCTGCCATAGCCTGAGGCTGGCAGCTCTGTCCTTCAGGACTTGGCAGAGCTGTCCGGTGTGGCCACTCCTGGTGATGGATGTTCTGTGCTCTTGCTACTCTCAGTATTCCTTCTGAATGCTGCTCATGGGGGCGGGGGTCCCTGATTCATCCCTGGCGGAGGGCAGTAGTGCGAGAGTTAACATGTCTTTCTACAATTATTTTTGACTTGAGTGAGATCACATCTGGAGCATTGTGTAAAATTTTGAAATCATCACTTGAAGAGGGATTTACTTACAAGTACATAGTTTCACGGAAAGAGGCATTAAAAAGACAAGGTGGCGAAAAAGATGCTTGGCATTAAATATAGGAGTTAGGATGTTATGTCACAGTTGTGTGAGATGTTGATGAGAACACACTTAGGGTGTAGAGTTTTAGTCACCCGGTTATATGAAAGACTAGTTAAACTGGAAAGAGTGCAGAGAAGATTTACAACGGTGCTGCCAAGATTCAAGGACCCGAGTTATAGGAAAAGATTTTGCAGTCTAGGACTTTGTTCCTCGGTATAACATTTAAAAGGGATCTGCGGGGCAACTTCTTCATGCAGGGAGCATTGTGTACATGAAATGAGCCGCCAGAGGAAGGTACAATTTAAAAGGCACTTGGATAGGAAAGGTGCAGAGGATTATGGGCCAAACACGGGCAAGTGGGACTAGCTTGGGTGGGCACCTAGGTCTGCATGCATGAGTGGGACTGAAGGGCAAGTCTCTATGATGAGAGTGCAACCAAGATTCACCAGACTGGTTCAGAGTAAACTTGGCCTCTATTCATTATCAGTTAATAAATTCTCTAGAGGAGTTGTGAGAGCTGACATCACTGGGAGATCAGGGCAGACACTGGGAGATTAGCTCCCTTGCCTAAGGCTTGGGTCAAACAATGGAGCAGACTTGTAGGGATGGAATGAAGAGAACTTCCTTCACAGAGAATGGTAAATCTTTGGAATTTATACCCTAGAGGGTGTGATGGGTCACTCATTGATCTCATTCAGAGACAGAAATGAGAAAAAACACTGGGACATGAGATATGAATGATGCAAAGTAGGAATGGATTGAAATGTTGGCTCCCAGTCTTTCAGGTACCGTAATATCCTTGCTTGATGTCAAACACTAGACAGCATAGCTTTAAGGAGAGAAGGGGAAGGTTTACAGGAGATGTGCAGGGCAAGGTTTTTAACACAAGAGAATGCTAGGTACCTGAAATGGATTGCCTGGGCTAACGACGGAAGCAGATATTATAGTGACATCTATGATGCTATTAGATAGATACATGAATAGGCAGGGAATGGAGGGATAGCATCATGGAAGGGATTTAGTTTCATTTGGCATCATGCTTGGCACAGATACTGTGGGCCGAAGGGGATGTTTCTGTGCTGTACTCTATTGGCTTATGGAGTTATTGCTCTCTTTCTGCAGTTATTTAATTTAATTTTTATATATTGTAATTTATAGTTTTTTAAATGTATTGCACTGTACTGCTACAGCAAAACAACAAGTTTCATGACATATGTCAGAGACAATAAATCTGATTCTGATTTGATTTGTAAGAAAACCGTAGCTGCTGAGCACAGGCAGCACTCCAGGGTCAGAACTGAAGGAGTGGGTCTCCCATCTGCACCACAGGTCTATCTGAAATTGTCTGGAAGATTCAGAGCACCAGGCAGTCCATCCCTTCTTGAACCTGGACGGATACCCTGACCAGATGATGTGGGCACATGGGGGTGTGAGATTGGGGTTCACTGCTGGTGCCTCATGTCACCTGCCCGGAGCTGATTTTAATTTGTACGAAAATCTGGAGGAACCTAGTCGGTCGGGCAGCATCTATGGGGAAATGGAAATCAACAATTCGATTGAGACCCTTTACCTGGAGTGAAAAGTGGAGGGCGATCGCCAGCAACATGCTACCTGTCCTGCTAAATTTCTTTAGCATCTTGTGTTTTGCAGGTTTTTGTGTCTCCTGATTTCCATCCGCCCCTGTTGGAAGGTGTCCCCAGCAGGAGGTGTGTCGGCGCGTCCTTCCGCTCTCCCCCAGGGTACCAATCCTTAGATGCCGGCGACTGTCAGTCTCCCGTAACTTCGCGCTCTCAGCCAATGGGTTGGATACTGTGGAGAGGGGGCGTCCGGGCAGTCAGTGCATCGCTTCTCTCGCTCTCCTCTCTCTCTGGTTAAAAAATTGGATCTCACGGTTCCTGAGGAAAGGCGTAATTCAGATCAACAACTCCCAAGTATTGAGTGGAAAGGGATTTGATGCTCTCTGTCTCGAAAGAGCCGAAGGTTGGATCTGGCGCGACCTGGAGTGACTGACTGAAAGTATGTAAAGGGAGCCGAGTACCCGGTGGAAATTGAATGTTTGGGCACACAAGCGGAGATCGGCGCTGAGTCCCTCGGAGAAGTGGGACTCGGATCCGATGGGAATTGTGGAAACTTGGAAGCAAATCGCCAGCATTGTGAAAAATTATGGCGTTTACATTCGCTGCTTTCTGTTACATGCTTTCGCTGGTGCTGTGCTCCTCGCTTCTTTGCTTCGCCATCTGGAACGTAAGTAAGAAGGTACACACACAGACACACACACACACAGACACACACACACACACATACACACACACACACACACACACACACAGACACACACACAGACAGACAGACACACAGACACACACACACAGACACACACACACACAGACACACAGACACACACACACACACACACACACAGACACACACACACACACACACAGACACAGACAGACAGACACAGACACACAGAGACACACACAGACACACACACACACAGACACACAGAGACACAGACACACAGAGACACACACAGACAGACAGACAGATAGACACAGACACACACAGAGACACACACACACACACACAGACACACACAGAGACACACACAGACAGACAGATAGACACACACACACACACACACACACACACACACACACAGCGAGAGAGCGCGAGATGGGGGAGAGAGAGACGATGGAGAAGATGGGGAGGAGAGAATGATGGGAGAGAGAGCGAGAAAGAGAGAGGCTGGGGAAAGAAACAAGACATTGGGAGGGGTACAGGGGAAGATGGAGAGATCAGATGGATGGGGGAGAACGAGAAGAAGGAAATTGGAGAGAAGACCCTGGGTGAGATCGGGGTGATTCACTAGAGGAGAGGAGAGAGAGGATGAGAGACTATTGAAGGGAAGAGATGTGGTCTGAGATAGAGGGAAGGGGAAGGGGAGAATAGAGAAAAGAGAGAGGCAAGAAATTTGAATAAAATATTTGGGTGATTGGAGTGGAGACTGGGGGAGAGGGAAAGCAAGACAAGAGGAACAGGTTAGGGAGATATAGAAGGAAACTGGAAGAAGAGGATGTAAAGAAGAACACCGAAGCCAATGAAATGGGGGGTGGGGGAGGTGGGAAAACTGAAGAAACTAAAAAAAAAGCTAGAGGGAAAATGGGGAAGTTGGGCATGAGATTTGGGAAGTGATGAGAGCATGTCTGAGCTAGCAGTGTGTGGCAGTAAACCCTGAGAAAGCAGTGGGCAATCACCAACTCTCTGGTTTGAAAAAGCATCAATAATCACCTAAAACCTAGGCAATCGGCCCTGTGCTGTTCTATATAACCGTGAACAAGTTGTGTGTCACTGAGCAATCAGCCCAGTGCCAACTCTGAATAACTTTGCACTGCAGAGGGTAACCGAAGCGGGAGAAGCACCCTTCACCCCACAAGCTCCTTGACCATGACTGATCTAATTACAGCTTGGGCTTTGTATTCCAGTGTACCAGAAATAACCTCCAGTCCCCTGGCTTGTCAAGTCCCTGTTTTTCTCTGCCTTAAAAACACAGGCCCTCTTCCGTCACTCTTTGAGCAAAAGAGTTCCAAATATTCACAACACCTAGAGAGAAATAAATTCTTAAATAGGTGACTCTTTATTTTTAAACAGTGACCCTACTTTGCGATTCTCTCACAAGAATCCTGTCTACATCCACCCTATCATGATCTGCAATCTAATGTTTCAGTTAATTCATCAGTCAAGTATCAGCCTGGTGTCTAGTATTACTAAATCCTCTGTCTGGTCTGAATAAACTTTGAGAAGCAGTGTTATACTGAGGAAATCAGCCCAGTTTCTGGTGTGAATAGACCGTGAGAAGTACTGCTATACTGAGTATCTGGTCTAAACAACAAGCCATTTGAAATTAAGGATATTAGTCCAGAATCTGGTCTGAATAAGCCCTGAAGACCTTTGACAAAGTGCTGCACATGAGGCTGCGAAACAAGGTAAGAGCCCAGGGTGTTTCAGGAAAGATACTAACATGGATAGAAGATTGGCTGACTGCAGGAGTCAAAGAGTGGGAATAAAGGGGGCCTTTGGTGTTCTGCGGGGGTTGGTGTTGGGGTCATTTCTTTTCATATTACGTGTCAGTGATCTGGATGATGGAATGATGGCTTTGTGACCAAGTTTGTGGACAATACAAAGAGAGGTGGAAGGGCAGGGAGTGTTGAGGAGGCAGGGAATTTGCAGAAGCACTAGATCTGGAGAATAGGCAAAGAAGTGGCAGATGGAGTATAGTGTAGGGAAGTGTATGGTCACGAACCTTAGCAGTAAGAATAAAGGCATAGGCTGTTTTCTAAATGGGGAGAAAATTCAGAAATTAGAGGTACAAAGGCACTTAGCAGTCCTCATACAGGATTCCCAAAAGGTTAACTTACAGGCTGAATCAGTGGTGAAGGCAAATACAATGTTAGTATTCATTTCAAGAGAGTAGAATATAAAAGTAGGGTGTAATGCTGAGGCTTTATAAGGCATTGGTTGGACTGCATTGGAGCATTTTGAGTAGTTTTGAGCTCCTTTTCAAAGCAAGGATGTGCTGGCATTGGAGAAAGTCCAGAGAAGGTTGGCAAGAATGATTCTGGCAATGAAAGGGTTAATGCATGCGGTGTGTTTGGTGGCTCAGGGCCTGTACTTACTGCAGTTTAGGAGAATGAGAGAGGATCTCATTGAAACCTATCAAATATTGAAAGGCTTTGATAGAGTGGATATGGAGAGGGAGTTTCTTATAGTGAAGGAGTCTAGGGCCAGAGGGCACAGCCTCAGAATAGAAGAAGGTACATTTGGAACAGAGATGAGGAGGAATTTCTTTAGCCAACAGGTGGTGAATCTGTGGAATTTATTGCCACAGACAGCCAAGTTATTGGGTATATTTAAAAAGGAGGGGTTATATTTAAAGAGGAGGTTGATATGTTCTTGATTAGTAAGGGTGTCAAAGGTTACGGGGAAAAAGCAGGAGAATGGAGTTGAGAGAGATAATAACTCAAACATGAAGGAATGGTGGAGCAGACGTGATTGGCCAAATGGCATAATTCAGCTCCTATACAGTATTGTATATTCTTATGATAAGCCGTGGTCACAGAGGCTGAAACTGCCAATAGCCTGGCTGGACTGTGTTTCCCCATCTCTCCATCCCTTAATCCAAGTTTGAGATTTATAACAAGGTAGACAGCTAGGATCTTTATACTTTTATTTGTTATAGCTGTTACATCTGCTATCTATGCTCCTTTCACTGGGACAAATCACTTTTCTTCTGTCAGTTACTTCAGCTTCAATCAACCTACATATCCCCAACTACACTGCTGTGTTAAAATATTCTCTGATACCTAAGGTTACAGTAGAGGGGAAAGTGGGCAAAAGGATGGAAGATGGAATTTAACTCAGACAAGTGCAAAGTGAGACATTTTGGGAAATTAAACCAGGACAGTACTTACACTGAAAAGGACAGGAGAGTGATGTAGAACTGGGTGATCTAAGGTACATACTACTTGCAATAGCCACTTTATTAGGTACACTTGTGCATCTGCTCGCTAAAGCAAATATCTTATTAGCTAATCACGTGGCAGCAACTCAATGCACAAAGGCACGCAGATGTGGTCAAGAGGTTCAGACCAAACATCAGAATGGGGAAGAAGTGCGATCTAAGTGACTTTGACCGTGGAGTGATTGTTGGTGCCAGGCAGGGTGGTTTGAGTACCTCAGAAGCTGCTGATCTCCTGGGATTCTCATGCACAACAGCCTCTAGTTTACAGAGAGTGGTGTGAATAACAGAAAGCATCTGGTGACCAGCAGCTCTGTGGGTGAAAATGCCTTGTTAATCAGAGTGGTTAGAGGAGAATGGCCAGACTGGCTCAGCTGATATAGTCACACGTGATAACAGAGGTGTGCAGAAGAGCAACACATCTCAGAATGTACAACACTTCAAACCTTGAAGTAGATGGGCTACAGCAGCAGAAGACCATGAACATATCGTCTGTGGCCACCATATTAGGTTCAGGATGTACCTAACAAAGCAGCCACTGAGTGTAGTTCTCTCCGAGTGGTGAGACAGCTATACAAACTGGTGAAGAACATACTGCCTTGTTCAGACGGGGCACTGAGAACACAAGCTGAGATGTAATGTCATAGCTGTATAGGATATTGGTGAGGCAACACCTGAAGTCCTGAAGAAGGATCTTGGCCCAAAATGTCAACTGTTTATTTAGTTCCATAGATGCTGCCTGACTGTGGAGCTCCTCCAGCATTCTGTGTGTGTTGACCTGGAATAGAAACATAGAAAACTTACAGCACAATACAGACCCTTCGGCCACAATGCTATGCCGAACATGTACTTACTTTAGAAATTACCTAGGGTTACTCATAGCCCTCTATTTTTCTAAGTTCCACGTAGCTATCCAGGAGTCTCATAAAAGACCCTATTGTATCCACCTCCACCACCATTGCTGACAGCCCATTCCACGCACTCACCACTCTCTGCATAAAAGACTTACCCCTGACATCCCCTCTATATCTGCTTCCAAGCACCGTAAAACTGTACCCTCTCGTGCTAGCCATTTCAGCCCTGGGAAAAAGCCTCTGACTATCCACACGATCAATGCCTCTCATCATCTTGTACACCTCAATCAGGTCATCTCTCATCCTCTGTCGCTCCAAGGAGAAAAGGCCGAGTTCACTCAACCTATTCTCATAAGGCATGCTCCCCAATCCAGGCAACATCCTTGTAAATCTCCCCTGCACCCTTTCTATAGTTTTCACATCCTTCCTGTAGTGAGGTGACCAGAAATGAGCACAGTACTCCAAATGGGGTTTGACCAGGGTCCTATATAGCTGTAACATTACCTCTCGGCTCTTAAACTCAATCCCACGGTTGATGAAGGCCAATGCACCATATGCTTTCTTAACCAGAGTAAACCTGCACAGCAGCTTTGAGTGTCCTATGGACTCGGACCCCAAGATCTCTCTGATCCTCCACACTGCCAAGAGTCTTACCATTAATACTGCATTCTGCCATCATATTTGACCTACCAAAATGAACCACTTCACACTTATCTGGGTTGAACTCCATCTGTCACTTCTCAGCCCATTTTTACAACCTATCAATGTCCTGCTGTAGCCTTTGACAGCCCTCCACACTATCCACAACACCTCCAACCTTTGTGTCATCAGCATATTTACTAACCCATCTCTCCACTTCCTCACCCAGGTCATTTATAAAAGTCATGTAGAGTAAGGGTCCCAGAACAGATCCTGAGGCACACCACTGGTCACCAACCTCCATGCAGAATGTGACCTGTCTACAAACACTCTTTGCCTTCTGTAGGCAAGCCAGTTCTGGATCCACAAAGCAAGGTCCCCTTGGATCCCATGCCTCCTTACTTTCTCAATAAGCCTTGCATGGGGTACCTTGTCAAATGCCTTGCTGTAATCCATATATACTACAAAGCCATGCGGACGATTCCTAATCATATTATGCCTCTCCAAATGTTCATAAATCCTGCCTCTCAGGATCTTCTCCATCGACTTACCAACCACTGAAGTAAGGCTCACTGGTCTATAATTTCCTGGGCTATCTCTACTTCCTTTCTTGAATAATGGAACAACATCCGCAACCCTCCAATCCTCTGGAACCTCTCCCGTCCCCATTGATGCTGCAAAGATCATCGCCAGAGGCTCAGAAATCTCCTCCCTCGCTTCCCACAGTAGCCTGGGGTACATCTCATCCGGTTCCAGTGACTTATCCAACTTGATGCTTTCCAAAAGCTCCAGCACATCCTCTTTCTTAATATCTACATGCTCAAGTTTTTCAGTCTGCTGTAAATCATCCCTACAATTGCCATGATCTTTTTCCTTAGTGAATACCGAAGCAAAGTACTCATTAAGTACCTCTGCTATCTCCTCCGGTTCCATACACACTTTTCCACTGTCACACTTGATTGGTCCTATTCTCTCATATCTTATCCTCTTGCTCTTCACATACTTGTAGAATGCCTTGGGGTTTTCCTTAATCCTGTCTGCCAAGGTCTTCTCATGACCCCTTCTGGCTCTCCTAATTTCTTTCGTAAGCTCCTTCCTGCTAGCCTTATAATCTTCTAGATCTCTATCGTTACCTAGTTTTTTGATCCTTTTGTAAGCTCTTCTTTTCTTCTTGACTGGATTTACAACAGCCTTTGTACACCACGGTTCCTGTACCCTACTATCCTTTCCCTGTCTCATTGGAATATACCTATGCAGAACTCCACGCGAATATCCCCTGAACGTTTGCCACATTTCTTCCGTACATTTCCCTGAGAACATCTGTTCCCAATTTATGCTTCCAAGTTCTTGCCTGATAGTCTCATATTTCCCCTTACTCCAATTAAATGCTTTCCTAACTTGTCCGTTCCTACCCCTCTCCAATGCTATGGTAAAGGAGATAGAATTGTGATCACTATCTCCAAAATGCTCTCTCACTGAGAGACCTGACACCTGACCAGGTTCATTTCCCAATACCAGATCAAGTACAGCCTCTCCTCTTGTAGGTTTATCTACATATTATGTCAAGAAACCTACTTGAACACACCTAACAAACTCCACCCCATCTAATCCCTTCACTCTAGGGACATGCCAATCAATATGTGGGAAATTAAAATTTCCCACCACGACAACCCTATTATTATTACACCTTTCCAGAGTCTGTCTCCCCATCTGCTCCCCGATGTCCCTGTTACTACTGGGTGGTCTATAAAAAACACCCAGTAGAGTTATTGATCCCTTCCTGTTCTTAACTTCCACCCACAGAGACTCCATAGACAATCCTTCCATGTCTTCCTCCTTTCTGCAGTCGCGACACAATCTCTGATCAACAGTGCCAAACCCCACCTCTTTTGCCTCCCTCCCTGTCCTTTCTGAAACATCTAAAGCCTGGCACTCGAAGTAGCCATTCCTGCCCCTGAGTCATCCAAGTCTCTGTAATGGCCACAACATCATAGCTCCAAGTACTGATCCACGCTCTAAGCTCATCCGCTTTATTCATGATACTCCTCACATTAAAATAGACACAACTCAAACCATCAGTCTGAGTGTGTCCCTTCTCTATCACCTGCCTATCCTCCCTCTCGCACCGTCTCCAAGCTTTCTCTATTTGTGAGCCATCCGCTTCTTCCTCCGTCTCTTCAGTTTGGTTCCCACCCCCCAGCAAACCTAGTTTAAATTCTCCCCAATAGCCTTAGTAAACCTCCCTGCCGTGATATTGGTCCACCTGGGATTTAAGTGCAACCCGTCTTTTTTGTACAGTCACACCTGCCCCAAAAGAGTTCCCAATGATCCAGAAGTCTGAATCCCTGCCCCCTGCTCCAATCCCTCAGCCACACATTTATCCTCCACCTCATTCTATTCCTATACTCACTGTCACGTGGCACAGGCAGTAATCCCGAAATCACTACCTTTGCGGTCCTGCTTCTCAACTTCTTTCCTAACTCCCCGTAGTCTGCTTTCAGGACTTCCTCCCTTTTCCTGCCTATGTCGTTGCTACCAATATGTACCATGACCTCTGGCTGTTCTCCTTCCCACTTCAGGATATTGTGGACGTGATCAGAAACATCCCGGACCCTGGCACCTGGGAGGCAAACTACCATCCGTGCTTCTTTCCTGCATCCACAGAATTGCCTGTCTGACCCCCTAATGACAGAGTCCCCTGTCACTGCCGCCATCCTTTAGAGGGCACATGAATTGCAAGTTTTCACAGGGAAGGTGGTGGGTATTAGAACAGTAGAATGAGGTGTCAGAGAAAGTGGTAGAGGAAGGTACAATTACAATGTTTTAAAAGGCATTTGGACAGGATTATAGATAGGAAAGGTATAGAATCCAAGTAAATTGGACTAACTCTGGAAGGGCCTTGAAAGACATGGATATGCTGCATAATTCTCTAACTGTCACCCTATATCACACTGGATCAAGTGTTTGCCTCAAATCAATTGGTTAGATTAACTCTGCCTCTGATTGTAGCCCTAATTAACAGTAACTCTAGCTCTTCACCCTCATTTTCTACTTATATGGATTTGTGGTCAGATGACTGATTCATCATCAAAGTTCTTCTCTTCCGATGTTTTGTCATAGAGTTGTACAACACAGAAATTATGTCTTTGGCTCACCATGTCTATGCTGACCCCTTTGTCCATCAAGCCAAATCAAGTGTAATTATCATTCAGACCATACATGGATACAGTCGAACAAGACAGCATTCCTCTGGGGCCAGGATGCAAACATACGTTCAAAATAGTGTGAGAGAGGGAAAAAAAGCACACATCGTTATGCAAGAAAACCCATGTATAGTCCAAGTCCCTGAGTGACATGCAAATTGATGGCACACCTCCCGGCAATCTAGCCTGTCCTTCCACCCGTCGAACACTTGAGGGCAGCACTGACAGGAGAGGCCAGCTCCCAACCAAGCACGGACAGCATGCTACACCGGCCGCCTCCGGGGTCTCCTCACCTGGACTGCAGCTTGAAGCCTAGACCTCATTACAACTGAGGCCATGCAATTGCTTTGTTGCCTGTCTCCTCACCAAACAAGGGAACCAGGCCAACGGCATCTCACATTATCAATGTCCAACAGAGTCTTGCAATCGCAAGAGAAACATCCAAAACAGCCACTCATAGTTACACTGTGCCAACACTAATATCTTCGAGTAGCAGGCAGCAGCATGATCCGCACCCAGGTCAGCTCCTCTGAACCTTCTCCACCCATCTGCTCGCTTCTCCTTTTCCTGGCTAACTGCTAGCTTCACCTTCTCCAGCCTGTCTACTGGCTTCTCCTGCTCCCGGTCGTCTGCTGGCTCCTTCTTCCAGTCGTCTGCCGGCTTGTCCTCCGACCCGATTGCCAGCTTCTCCTTCTTTGACCCGAGTGCCAGCTTGTCCTTCTCTGACCCGAGTGCCAGCTTCTCCTTCTCCGACCCGAGTGCCAGCTTCTCCTTCTAGACACTAAGACACTCTGACTGGCTGTTCCAAACAACGAGCAGATCACTGATGTAGTAGGCCTGCTGTGCCCGTAATTCTTAGTCTTACATTTTATATATAGCCTTACATTTTATGTATAGTCTTACATTTTATGTATAATCTTACATTTTATATATAGCCTTACATTTTATGTATAGTCTTACATTTTATATATAGCCTTACATTTTATGTATAGTCTTACATTTTATATATAGCCTTACATTTTATGTATAGTCTTACATTTTATATATAGTCTTACATTTTATATATAGTCTTACATTTTATGTGTAGTCTTACATTTTAGTAAGAAAAGTGTAGCTTTGTTTGGCCCCTGAGAGGCCACTGCATTTGAACACGCCGCCATCTTACCATCTACATCAATCCCTTTTGCCTGTATTCTTCTATTTCCTTCCTATTTAAGTGTTTGTTAACAATCTCTTCATAGAGTTTAGCAGCAGTCAAAATCCTAATATTCACAATTCAAGAGAGAATTAGAGAGCAGAATGAATGTATGAATATCGTAAAAATTAGAACCAGTTTTCAGAGTCATACAATTAACAGCATTGATAACATTGCAACCGGGGATGCTGACTAATATTACATCTCATAGTATTTACGATCCCCTAAGCATTGAATCACTTTGTTCTATTTTGTTTGATGATTATTACTTCATGTTTTCAGAGGTGCTTGCTTTTGCTAGGATTGATTTATGATTAGAAAAAGGTGCGGGATGGGGCATCCAATTTGTCTAACGGCTTTCAATAGATTTATTTTGCATATGGAGATTTACCCTCAAATCTGTGGTGTTGGGGTAGGATGGAGACCAATGTGCAACTTATAGTTATCATTATTTTAACGGGCTTAAAGCAAACAGTGAAAGGGACTGTCCTTGTTCTCTTGATTCGTTATTGAAGCATCAGGTTCCTCCATGTGTATCCGTACATTATAGCAGTGCAAAGTGAAGCTAGATACCAGGTTTCCTGGATTTCTGACATCACAGTAACAAATATGTATTTCTCCGTGGTCAGAGCAACATTTGTATTAGGGATATGCAAAGATAGTTCTCTCTGGATCAGAGTGGAAGTTGGGGTTTCATGTTCTGTATTGATGTCCTGAACCAATGTCCCCATTGACTCTAACTTAAAAATCCTTTCTTCTTTCTCTGGTGCACATGAAGTAACCACAATACCACTGGCCCATGGATTGTATCTTCGCTTGAATTCCATCCTCTATAAGTATGATAACCTATGTAGTTTCACTCCTTTGGTATCATTACAGTTTATAAAACATCTTCCATTTGTACCGTCATTCACAAAAGACATTTGACATTTGATTAAGGCCACTCTATATCAGTTGAAGCATACACTTCTCATCAATAGCATATTTAAGTGCTTTAGAAACAATTCTTTTCAGCACCAACCCCCAATTATTTTTTTTTGTAATTTATTTTTTATTGAAGTTCATCATCAAACATTTCCATAAGATGTATTTCAGATACTGTACATATATATCATATAATATTTGTCACAAATCTCCACATAATATTTATCTGAGGTATACACATAGAAAGGAGAGGAAAGAAAGAACAATCGAAAGAAGAAAACTATGTAGAAAGTAGGGAGTGATCATTTTTTTTACAACATATTCATTGGCTTGTGAGAATAAAATCAGGCCTATGATGTGTTATGTAGTTAAACCATTTTTCCCAGTATGAATCAAATTGTTCCAACTTATGGTTAACAGATGCTGTTATCTTCTCCATTTTGTAAATGTCCATTATAATTTCCATCCATATATTTAAAGTTGGGCTCTCCTGTGATAACCATTTCCTGGTAAGAGTCTTTTTACCAGCCACCAGCAGTACATTCATTAAATATTTATCCCTTTTCAACCATTCTTGAGGTACGTACCCAAAATATATGGTCTTACTCTCTAGGGGTATTTCACATTTAAAGATGTCTTGTAGGGCATTATGTATCCCACTCCAATGGTCTGATAATGGGGCATTCCCAGAAAATATGCTAATAGTTTGCATTTTGATTTCCACAATTTCTCCAGCAAACAGGGAGGTTACTATCATAATGTGATTTCTGAGAGGGTGTAATAAAATATCTTATCAAATTTTTCTACCCAAATTCCCTCCATTTCTGTGAACTGGAACACTTCCATTGATACCTCCATATTATTGTCCAGTCTTCCTCAGATATAATTATCCCTCCTTCCTTCTCCCATTTTGTTTTAATGTATGAAGTTGAATGTGTTTTAAGATTTGACAAACCCTTATACACGCTTGAAATTATTCTACTACCGTTATCTGAATTATATGCTTTTCTAAATAGCTCTATCAGATATGTACTTGCCTTGGTTATGTTTTTAACTGCCCTATTAACTTACTGTCGCATCTGTAAATACCGGTAAAAGTCTTGTTTTTCTAACAAGTTTTTCTCTTTGAGCATTTCAAAATTGAACAGTGTTCCTTCTTTCATTATATTGCAAATAGCTGTGATTCCTTTAGCTGTCCAATCCTTAAATCTAGCATCCAGTTTATTCGGTGTAGATTCTGAGTCATATGCACACCATTTAAGAATTGCAATGTCTCTCTCTAGTTTATATCCTTTTATAATAGTTTTCCATATTTTAAGAGTCCATTTCACCCGCGGGTTATCAGAAGTATTTATGTAACTTTGTAGGTTGTTATCAACCAGAATTGCCTGTATGGGGATGGAAAGTATCCTCTCCTCAATGTCATATGATGGGTTGCACCAGCATATCACGGCTCTCAACTGTGCTACAAAATAATAATCTCTAAGAGAAGGTAGGCCCCGTCCCCCCTTTTCCTTGGCTAGTTGCAAAGTTTTGAGACGAACCCTGGGCTTTTTACCTTGTCATATATATCTTGATAGCATCTTGTTCCATTCACTGAATTGATTTTGGTTAATCTCTATTGGTAGGGTCTGAAAGAGATATAGTAGTCTGGGCAGTATATTCATTTTAATAGATTCAATCCCTGAACTGAGACCAAGAAAAGGAAATTGGTTCCATCTTGTTATATCTTCCTTAATTTTTTTATATATAGGCTGATAATTGCATTCTGATAATTTTGCCAAATCTTTTGGCATAATGATGCCCAAATATTTGACAGACTCTGTCTGCCATGCCCAAGGATATCTACTTTCAATTTCTCTTGGTGGGCTATAGTTATATGAAAGTAGTTGGGTTTTATCTATGTTGATCTTGTATCCTGATAACTGGCCATATTGTTCAAAGGATTGCATCAATTAGGTAAAGAGTATGTTGATTGCCCTAGATAGATCAAAATGTCATCCGTGTAACAGGCCAATTTATGCCCTGTCCCTTTAATAGTAATTCCCCTGATATCTTCATTTTGTCTGATGTATTGAGCTAATGGTTCCAGATGTAATGTGAAGAGTAGCGGTGACCATGCACAACCCTGTCTCATGCCCCTTTCTAGGGTAAAACTATTAGATAAATATCCATTAATTTTAATCCTAGCAGGAGGATTGTCATATAGTGCCTGTATAGTTTTAATAATTGTGTCATGTAGACCAAATCAATGTAAAACTCTGTAAAGAAAATTCCAATTAACCGAATCAAATGCCTTTTCGGTGTCCACGCTTATCACTATCGCTTCAATTTCATTTTTTTATATGATCCATAATGTGAAGTGCCCATATTGTCTTGGGTTTGGAGTTGTTGTATAAAACCTGTCTGATCATTATGTATCAGTGTGGGTAGAAACTCTTCTAATTGTTTGGCCATGATAGAGGTAAATCTATAATCCACATTAGGAACAGACATTGGTCTAAATGACCCACATTCCATTTTATCCTTGCCTTCTTTCGGTATAGCTGAGATTATCACCTCCTTCCAGCTGGGTGGCATTTGCGCCTTTCTTAGAGCCCAGTTCAGTGTGGGGAGTAAAACAGGAATTAACTTACTTCTAAATTCTTTATGCACTCTGCCGGATATCCATCTGATCCTGGTGACTTGCTTAATTTAAGCCTACTAATTGCAGTTTTTAGTTCAGCTTCAGTTATGTCAGCAGTCATCATTCTATTTTGTTCTTTGCTTAAAGTGGGTAACTCTAAAGAATTCAGGAAGGTGTCAGTCTGGGTTATGCTTCCCCCTGGAACTTTGGAATATAGAGTTTTGTAAAACATTTCAAAAGATTCTTGAATTTCACTTAGCTTATTTTTTTAATCACTTTTGTTCTTGGATCCCTAATTCTATGAATTGTATTTTCTGCTATCTTTTTTTTCATTTTTCATGCCAGTATTTTCATTAATTTAGATCCACTTTCCCCACTTATTCTTAATAACTTTTCTCACTCTATCAAAAGGAATAACTTCACCTCAAGCTTGCAGCAGTTTTGATGTAATTCTTGAATTGCGTCTCTTTAACCCTGTTTGGTTCTGATAATATTTCCTTTACCTGGTTTCTCATCACCTCATTGTGTTCCCAGGCATCCTTCATATCCAATACTGTTTCCGCTGATTTACCATTTATTCCGGCAATATTTTATCTTTAAAAGAATGAGTATCATAATGCAATAAATTTTATATTAGTTTTTGGCTTTTAAAATTTATTATGTCTACTTCAAAGATTCAAAATTAAATAGGAGGTATGAAATTATAATCAATATCAGAATCAGAATCAGGTTTACTATCAGCAGAATATGCTGTGAAATTTGTTAACTTTGTGGCAGCAGTACAATGAAATAAATGGTAATAGAGAGAAACAAACTGAATTATAGTACGTATATACTGTGTATCTAATCATCTAACTATCTATATATATCAATATATCTATATCTATATAAATAAATAAATCTATATCTATATATATAAATAAATGTTTCAATTAAATAAGCAGTGCTAAAAAAGGAAATAAAAAAGTAGTGAGATAGTGTTTATGGCTTCAATGTCCATTCAGAAATCGGATGGCAAAGGAGTAGAATCTGTTCCTGAATCATTGAGTGTGTGCCTTCAGACTTCTGTACTTCCTTCCTGATGGTAGCAATGAGAACAGGGCATGTCCTGGGTGATGGGGGTTCTTAATGATGGATGCCACCTTTTTGAGGCATCACTCCTTGACGATGTCCTGGATACTGTGGAGGCTTGTGCACATGATGGAGCTGAATTTTACAACTCTCTACAGCTTCAATCCTGTGCAGTAGCCAACACAAACCCCCAGCCCCTATACCCGGTGGTGATGCAGCCATGTAGAATGCTCTCCACAGTACATCTGTAGAAAGTTGTGCTTTTGGTGACATACAAAATCTCTTCAAAACCCGACTTGCTTTCTTTATGGCTGCATTGATATGTTGGGTCCAGGTTAGGTCCTGAGAGATATTGAGACCAGAAACTTGAATTTGCTCACTCTCTCCACTTGTGATCCCTCAATGAGGACTGGAGTGTGTTCCTTCCTCTTACTCTTTCCGAAGTCTACAATCAGTTCTTTTTGGTCTTACTGACGTTGAGTGCTAAGTTGTTGGTGTGACACCACTCAATTAGCTGGTATATATTGCTCCTGTACACCCTCGTTATTAAAGCATCTCAATAAAGGAAGACAATATTTGGCACTATTTGAAAACTATTCTCAATATATGTCCCACAATGCCAATTCAGAAGTGCCAACTTTTAATACCTATCTGAAATTAGAAACTGGCACAATTCACAACGTGAACTGGAATTACACGTGACCATTATGTTTGACAGGTCTTGACAGATCTATTCAGTATTAATTGATATCAATAGGCAATGGCTAATAAAGTAAGACAATTCCATAGCAAGAAAGATCATATGCATATGAACAAACAAGGAGCAGGCCAAAGTTGATTGGAAGGGGACACTAGCAGGAATGATGACAGAACAGCAATGTCTGGAGTTTCTGGCGACAATTTAGAAGGCGCAGGATAGATACATCCCAAAGATGAAGAAGTATTCTGAAGAGAGGATGAAGTAACCATGGCTGACAGGGAAGTCAAAGACAGCATAAAAGTAAAAGAAAGGGCCTACATCAAAAATTAGTTGGGAAGTTAGACGATTGGGAAGCTCTTAAAAACCAAAAGAAGGCAACTAAAAAAAACATAAGGAGAAAAATATGAAATATGAAGGTAAGCTGGCTAGTAATATCAAAGAGGATACAAAAAGTTTTTTCAGATCTATAAAGAGAGGTGAGAGTGGATATTGGACTACTGGAAAATGATGCTGGAGAGGTAGTAATGGGGGGACAAAAATTCCGGAGGAACTTAGTCAGTATTTTGCATCAGTCCTTACTGTGGAATACACTAGCAGTATGCGGAAATTTGAAAATGTCGGGGGGCAGAAGTGAGTATAGTGCTATCACTAAAGAGAAGGTGCTTGGGAAGTTGAAAGGTCTTAATAGTTGATAAGTCACCCGGACCAGAAGGGCTATAGCCCATGGTTCTGAAAGTGGTAGTTGAAGAGATTGTGGAGGCTTTAGTAGTGATCTTTCAAGAATCACTAAATTCTGGAATGGTTCAGGAAGACTGGAAAATTGCAAATGTCCCTCCACTCTTTGAGAAGGAAGGGGGGCAGAAGAAAGGAAGTTATAGGCCAGTTAGCCTGATATCATTGGTTGGCAAGTTGTTGGGAGTCCATTATTAAGGCTGAGTTTTTGGCGTACTTGGAGGCACGTGATAAAGTAGGCCAAACTCAGCATGGTTTCTTTAAGGGGAAATCTTGCCTGACAAATCTGTTGGAATTGTTTGAGGAAATAACAGTCAAGATAGTCAAAGGAGAGTCAATGGATTTTCATAAGGCCTTTGATAATGTGCCGCACATGAAGCTGCTTAGCAAGATAAAAGCCCATGGTATTACAAGAAAGATGGATAGGAGATTGGCTGACTGGCAGGAAGCAAAGAGTTAGAATAAAGGAGGCCTTTTCTGGTTGGCTGCCAGTGACTGGTGGTGTTCTGCAGGAGTTGGTGTTGGGACCGCTTCTTTTCATATTGCATGTCAGTGATTTGGATGATGGAATAGATGGCTTTGTTGCCAAGTTTGCAGACAATACAAAGGTAGGTGGAGGGGCAAGTAGTGTTGAGGAAGCAGGGAGTCTGCAGAAGGACTTGGACATTTTGAGGGATTGGGCAAAGAAGTGGCAGATAGAATTTAATGTAAGGAAGTGTATGGTCATGAACTTTGGTAGGCGGAATAAAGGCATAGACTATTTTCTAACCAGTCAGAATCAGAGGTGCAAAGGGACTTAGAAGCTGTTGTACAGGATTTCTGTGCAGGCAGTGCTGGTGGTGAGGAAGGCAAATGCAACATTAGCATTCAGTTCAAGAAGACAAGAATATGAGAGTAAGGACGTGGTGCTGAGGCTTTATAAGACATTGGTCAGACCGCACTTGGAGGACTGTGAGCAGTTCTGGGCCCCTTGTCTGAGGAAAGGTGTGTTGCACTGGAGAGCATCCCGAGGGAGTTCAGAATGGGTTCACGAGGATGAATCTGGGAATGAAAGGGTTAATGTGTGAAACGTCTTTGATGGCTCTGGACCTGTACTCACTAGAGTTCAGAAAAATGAGGAGGGATGGCAATGAAACCTATCGAATATTGAAAGGCCAAAATAGTGTGGATGTTTCTTATAGTGGCAAAGTCTAGGACCAAGAATAGAGAGACACCAATTTGGTAAAGAAATGAGAAGGAATGTCTTTAGTCAGAAAGTGGTGAATCTGTGGAATTCATTGCCATGGGAAGTAGTGGAGGCCAAGTTACTGAGTACAGTTAAAGCTGAGGTTGATAGGTTTTTGATTAGTCAGGGTGTTAAAGGTTATGGGGATAAGGCAGGCGAGTGGGGTTGAGAGGAATAATAAATTAACCATGATGGAATGGCAGAGAAGATTCGATAGCTGAGTAGCCTAATTCAGCTCCTACTCTCTTGTATGTCTTATGGTCTAAACAGCTTTATTCATTTTAATTAAATCTGCATGAATGTAAAGCATATTTTAAAATGTGGCTGAATGATAACATTTATTTTATATAAATTAATTTCAAACAAGAAATTCTAACTTTGAATTTGAGATTCAAGGCTGCATCGTATGTCTAATTCTCCCACACTGTCAGGGTGTATATGCTGAGAGAAAATACAATGATGTAGAAACTTAGAAATATAGAAAACATATGGCACAATACAGACCCTTCAGCCCACAAAGCTGTGCTGAACATGCCCCTACCTTAGAACTACCTTAAGGATGAATTGTGCTGAACATAAACTACCTAGGCTTTACCCATAGCCCTCTATTTTTCTAAGCTCTATGTAGCCATCCAGGAGTCTCTTAAAAGACCCTATCATTTTCGCCTCCACCACCACCGCCGGCAGCCCATTCCATACACTCACCATTTTGGATCCACAAAGCAATGTCCCCTTGGATCCCATGCCTCCTTACTTTCTCAATAAGCCTTGCATGGGGTACCTTATCAAATGCCTTGCTGAAATCCATATACACTACATCTACTGCTCTTCCTTCATCAATGTGTTTAGTCACATCCTCAAAAAATTCAATCAGGCTCGTAAGGCATGACCTGCCTTTGACAAAGCCATGCTGGCTATTCCTAATCTTATTATGCCTCTTCAAATGTTCATAAATCCTGCCTCTCAGGATCTTCTCCATCAACTTACCAACTACTGAAGTAAGACTCACTGGCCTATAATTTCCTGGGCTATCTCTACTTCCTTTCTTGAATAAGGGAACAACTTCCTCAACCCTCCAATCCTCCGGAACCTCTCCCATCCTCATTGCTGATTCATAGGTCATTGCCAGAGGCTCAGCAATCTCCTCCCTCGCCTCCCACAGTAGCCTGGGGTACATCCCGTCCGGTCCTGGTGACTTACCCAACTTGATGTTTTCCAAAAGCTCCAGCACATCCTCTTTCTTACTGTCTACATGCTCAAGCTTTTCAGTCTGCTGCAAGTCATCCCTACAATCGCCAAAATCCTTTTCCATAGTGAATACTGAAGCAAAGTATTCATTAAGTACCTTCGCTATCTCCTCCAGTTCCATACACACTTTTCCACTGCCACACTTGATTGGTCCTATTCTCTCACGTCTTATCCTCTTGCTCTTCACATACTTGTAGAATGCCTTGGGGTTTTCCTTAATCCTGCCCACCAAGGCCTTCTCATGGCCCCTTCTGGCTCTCCTAATTTCATTCTTAAACTCCTTCCTGCTAACCTTATAATCTTCTAGATTCATATCGTTACCTAGTTTTTTTGATGTCTGCAATTAAATTACCTAGATGTCTGCAATTAAATCTTTAGCTTTAAGCATTTTACACTATTTCCCCAAACATTGCAAACCTAATATACTAACACGCTAATACACACACACACACACACACACACACACACACACACACACACACACCCTTGGTCAAGAAATATTATTCATGTTCTGGTTTGGGAATTCAGCTTTTAAGGATCATCTGAAGTCATGAGCTCATGAATTGGTTTTAAAACCAAAAACATGAAAAATCAATCTCAATAAAACTAGGCATTCACAAATAAAAACTTCCAATAACAAAGTCAAGATTGCAATAGGTTATCAGCCTTTAGCTTTCAATAGAATATTGACCGATACTGACCACAAGCAGAAGACTTCTTAAAGATGTACTTCCACAGAAACTGCTGATCTCCTGGGTTTTTAATGCACGACGGTCTCTAGAGTTTATCACAAATGGTGCAAAAAACTAAAAAGCATCCAGTGAGTGGCAGTTCTGTGGGCAAAAGGTCTTGTTAATGAGAAAGATCAGAGGAGAATGGCCAGACTGGTTCAAGGTGACAGGAAGGTGACAGTAACTCAAATGGCCATGTGTTACAACAGTGGTGTGCAGAAGCAAATTTCTGAATGCACAACACATTGAACTTTGCAGTGGATGGGCTACAGCAGCAGAAGACCACGAACATACAATGACTGGCCACTTTATAAGGTGACCACTGAGTGTATATTGGTCTGCCACTCACCTTGCTCAGGGAGGCAGAATTGTCAGACATCAGGGATCTGTGAGTTGATTGTTGCTGAGGTGATTGAGAGACAGGCAGTGATTTATCCCAGAGAAAAGAGCACTGACAGCTCGTGAAGAAACTTTAACAAATGATCTCAATAAACAATACAGTTAAAGCTCTGATGTGTCTCTCTTGTTATGAATCATGAACTCAAACTTAGGGACAATTTGCTGGGAAAACCCAGTCCTGTAGAGATTATCAGAGTAGACATTGGGCTGATATCCCCAGTGACACTCTGCTTGTTAGTTATTGGTTATTGGTTTATTTTTGGCAAACGTACGGTGAAAAACTTTAAACAACAGGAATTCTGCAGATGCTGGAAATTCAAGCAACACACATCAAAGTTGCTGGTGAACGCAGCAGGCCAAGCAGCATCTGTAGGAAGAGGTGCAGTCGACGTTTCAGGCCGAGACCCTTCGTCAGGACTAACTGAAGGAAGAGTGAGTAAGGGATTTGATCTCCCCCTCCCCCTCCAACTTTCAAATCCCTTACTCACTCTTCCTTCAGTTAGTCCTGACGAAGGGTCTCGGCCTGAAACGTCGACTGCACCTCTTCCTACAGGTGAAAAACTTTGTTTTGTGTGCCACCCATGTGGATGATTTCACCACATCGGTACATCAAAGTAGTACAAGGGGATAAAGAACAACAGAGTGCAGAATCCAGTGTTGAAGTTATGGAGAAAGCACAGTGCAGGCAGGCAATAAGGTGCAAGACCCTAACAAGGTAGATGTGAGATCAAGAGTTCATCTTAGTGTACCCAAGAGGTCTGTTCAATAGTCTTACAACGGGATAGAAGCTTTTCTTGAGTCTAGTGGCACATGCTTTCAGATTTTGTATCTTCTGCCTGATGGATGGAAGGGGGAGAAGATACAATGAGTGGTGGGAGGGTCTTTAATTAAGCAAGAGATATGGACAGAGTCCATGGAAGGGAGGCTGGTTTCTGTGATGCACTGAGCAGCGTCCACAACTCTCTGCAGTTTTTTGTTGCTTGAGCAAAGCAGGCAGCACACCAAGCCATGAGAGTTACTCAGCATAGAAACAGGCCCAATTACTGCCACTTGTCCATACTGACCAATCACACCAGTCTGTGAGAGTTACACAGCATAGAGACAGGCCCATCACCGTGACTTGTCCATGCTGACCAAAGCACACCAAGCCATGAGAGTTACTCAGCATAGAAACAGGTCCATCACCTCAACTTGTCCATGCTGACCAAGTTGCCTAACTTAGTTAGTCCCATTTTCCTGCATTTTCCCATATCCCTCTAAACCTTTCTTTTCCATGTACCCGTTCAAATTACTTTCAAATCACTGTCTGAGACACACTACTTCACACTACTACACTGGGGAGGAGGTACAGGAGCCTAAAGGTCCAGACTCAATGTCTTAAGAACAGCCTTTTCCCATCCAACATCACATAATGAATACAGGTCCATAAACCCATATTCATTATCACTATAATTTATTAGTTCTTATAAATTACAGTATTTTTATGCCTGGCACTGTATTGCTGCCACAAATCAATAAATTTTACAATCAATGTCAGTGATAATAAACTTGGTTTTGATTCTAGATATTTTGACTCCGTGAAAAAAGATACTGGCTCCTTGTTTATGACTCTCATAATTTTATAAACTTCTATCAAGTCTTCCCTCAACCTCTGTTGCTCCAGAGAGAACAATGCAAATATGTCTAACCTCTCCTCACTGCATGTGTCTTCTCCTCACTGCGTGTGTCCGCTCCTCACTGCAAGAGGTAATGTGGCAAATCTTTTCTGCATCCTCTCCAAAGTCTCCACATCCTCCCTCTAATAGGACAGCTAGAATGGAACACAGTTCTCCAGAGGGAGCCTAACTACAGTTTTATGAAGTGCAACATAACCTCCCAACTTTTGAACTCAACACTGTGGCTAAGGAAGGCAAGTTTGCCATGTGTGCTCTTTGCCACTGTATCGATCTATGCATCCACTTTCAGAGAGGTGTGGACCTGGACCAGGCTTTCCTTGCAATTGAAACCATCTAGCCAAAGCAACACCTAGATCTTCTTGGCACCCTCTCCACTGTAATCACATCATTCCCGGAGTGCGGCGAGCAGAACTGTACACAGTACTCCATTTTGGCCAAACCACTGTTGTACGAAGTTGCACCATAATCTCACTGCTTTTATATTCTATGGCCCAGTTAATGAAGGCAGATCATCCTTTACCCTTCTCTTTCATTTCCTTATCTTCCTGTGCTGCCATCTTCTGGGATGAAGGTCCCTCTGTTCCCACAGCCTTACCTTCATTGTAATTGAGAATTGATTTATTATTGTCACACAAAGTGAAAAGCTTTCATTGATATGCCACCCAGACAAAAGATTTCAAACATAAATGCATCAAGAAACACAAAAGTACAAAAAAAAGCAGCCCAGAATACAGAATATAGTGTTACGTGAACAGAGAAAGTGAAGCGCAGGGATACAATAAAGTACAATGGTTATGACATGGTAGACTAAGAGATCAAGAATTCTTCTCTACTGTATAATTGGTCTCTTCAGAAATGTTTTAACAGCGGGACAGAAGCTGCCCTTGGCAATGGTTGTACGTGTTCTCTAGCTTTTGTATATTCTACTAGTTGGAAGTCCAAAGTTCAAAGAAAATTTATTATCAAAGTACGTGTATGTCACCAAATACTACCTTGAGATTCATTTTCTTGCCAGCATTTACAGGAAAATAAAGAAATACAATAGAATTTATGAAAAACTATACATAAAGACTGACCAACAACCAATGTGCAAAAGAAAACAAATCACGCAAATAATAGAAAAGAAAAGTAAATAAATAATACTGAGAACATGAGTTGTAGAGTCCTTAGGTTGTGGAGTCAGTTGAGTGAAATTATCCAGACTGGTTCATTACTCTGATGGTTGTAGGACAATTCTTGAACCTAGTGGTGCGAGACCCGGCGTAAGGCTCCTGAACCTGCCGCCTGATGGTAGCAGCAAGAGAGCATGGCGAGGATGGTGGGGGTCCTTGATGATGGACGCTGCTTTCCTGTGGCAGTGTTCCTTGTAAATGTGCTCAAAGATGGGAGGGCTTTGCCTGTGATGGGCTGGGCTGTATCCATTACTTCTGTAGACTTTTTTGTTCCTGGGCATTGGTATCTCCATACTAGGCTGTGATGCAATGAGTCAGGATACTCTGCATTGTGCATCAATAGAGTTTGTCAAAGGTTCAGATGACATGCTGAATCTGCACAAACTTCTGATAAAGTGAAGGTGCTGTTGTGTCTCCTTTGTGATGGCACTTACATACTGGTCCCAGGACAGGTCCTCTGATATGCTCACGCCAAATAATTTAAAGCTACTTTGAGGGTGTCAGTAACAAGAAGGATGAGCACCATCAAGGTCCTATGTGATAACGTATAAGAGGATTTACCCTGGGCCCAACACATTGATGTCATCACAAAGAAAACATGCCACTGGCTCTACTTCATTAGGAGTTAGAAGGGATTTGATATGCCACTTACAAATTTCTACGGATGTACCGTGGAGGACATTCTGACTGGCTGTCTCCCAGCCCGGTATGGAGGCCCCAGCGCACAGGATCGCAAGAGGCTTCGGAGGTTTGCAGGCTCAACCAGTTCCCTCACAGGCACAGCCCTTCCCATCATCAAGGACATCTTAAACAGGTGGAGGTGATGCCTAAGGAAGGCAGCATTAATCACTAAAGACCCTCACTCTTAAACATCGCATTTTCCCCACTTCCTCTGGCAGTTCACCCCACATATCCACCATCTCTGTGTCACTTTTCCCTTTGATTCACCTTAATATCTTTCCCCTCTCATCTTAAACCTATGTGCTCTAGTTTTAGACTCCCTGACCCTGGGAAAGACACTGTGACCATCCACCATGTCCCTGATGATTTTGTAAATCGTTGTCAGGTCACCCTTTATTCAGTATTAGTTATAGGGTCATAGAGCCATAAAAAGTTACAGCACAGAAACAGGCCATTCAGCCCACTGAGTCTATGCTGACCATCAGGCACCCATCCTACACTGAACACATTTTATACTCCGCACACCCTCCACCCATCCCCACCCCTGCAGGTTCTAGTGTTTTTTTGCACAGAAGGGGCAATTTACCGCACCACCAAAACCACCAACATTGGGTTGTGAAAGGAATATGGAGCACCCTGAGGAAACCCATGCGATCATGCAGACTCCACATAGATAGTGCCAGAGGTCCATAAGGCCATGACATAGGAGCAGAATCAGGCCATTCATCCCATCGAGTCTGCTCTGCCATTCCATCATGGTCGATTTACTGTAATTCTAAATCCCATTCTCCTGCCTTCTCCCTGTAACCTTTGACACCCTTACTAATCAAGAGCCTATCAATCTTTGCCCTTAAATATACCCAATGACTTGCCTCCATGGCTGTCTGTGGCAGTGAATTTCACAGATTCACCAGCCTCTGATTAAAGAAATTCCTCCTCCTCTCTATTCTGAAGGGATGTTCTTGTACTTTGATTTCCCCATTGTAGGAAACATCCTCTCCATGTCCACTCTGTCTTGGCCGTTCAACTTTCGATAGATTTCATTGAAATCCCCCTCATTCTTTTAAACTCAAGTGAGTACCAGAGTAATCAAACACGCCTCATACATTAACCCTTTCATTCCCAGGACAGTTCTCCTGAACCTCCTCTGGATCCTCTCCAATGTCAGCACATCCTTTCTTAGGTAAGGGCAGCAAGACAAGTGAGGCCTCACCAGTACCCTTTAAAGCTTCATCATTACATCCTTACTTTTATATTCTCGTCCTCTTGAAATTAATGCTAACATTGCATTTGTCTTCCTCACCACCAGCTCAACCTGCAAGTTAACCTTCAGGCAATCATGCACAAGGGCTCCCTAATTCCTCTGCACCCTTGATTTCTGAATTTGCTTCTTGTTTAGAAAATAGCTAATGCCTTTATTTCTTCTACCAAAGTCCATGACAATACACTTCCCTACACTGTACTCTATCTGCCACTTCTTTGCCCATTCTCCTAGTCTGTCTTTGAACATTCAGGATCAAAACCGGTTGGAGCTCTGCCAGTGGTGTTACCGAGAGGCCCAGAATTAGTAACTGGGTCAGTAGCCTCAGCCTCAAAGTTTGTGACGAGTATTATGCAGATCATACCTCTGGCTAGTTGCCCCAGTGCTGGACTGCTTGGTCAGGATTTATTCAGCCACTGTGTTGCACTGTTTGTATAGGGTTATAGGATTAATAAACACTGGGAACCTGTGAGTTCATTTCAGCCAGGATGATCTTGAAAAGAAGTATAGATATAATAGTGAAAAAATGTTGATTGTTGCAGCTAAATCACATGATCTTCATAAAGCTATAAAGTTCTTATTTTTCTGTTTTGGTATTAATCACAAAATTAAACTTAAGGAAAACAGACAGGAGATTCTGTGAGCCTGGTAGAGATACCCACATGGTGTGTTGCCTTCCAGGTGCCAGGGTACGGGATGTCTCGGATCGGGTCCAGAATATTCTGAAGGGAGAGGGTGAGCAGCCAGTTGTCTTGGTACACGTTCGTACCAATGACATAGATAGGAAAAGGGAGGAGGTCCTGAAGAGAGATTTCCGGGAATTAGGAAGGGAAGCTGAGAAGCAGGACCTCCAGGGTAGTAATCTCAGGATTACTACCTGTACCACGTGCTAGCAAGGGCAAGAATAGTAGGATCAGGCAGATGAATGCATGGCTGAGAGACTGGTGCAGCGGTCAGGGCTTCAGATTCTTGGATCATTGGGCTCCCTTCTGGGGGAAGTATGACGTGTCCAAAAAGGACAGGTTACACCTGAACCCGAAGGGGACCAATATCCTGGTGGGAAGGTTTAATAGAGCTGTTAGGGAGGGTTTAAACTAATTTGGCAGGGGAATGGGAACCAGAATGACAGAGCGGATGAGGGGGAAGACAGAAATAAATCTAAGATAATGAGCAGTAAAGATGTCAGGAAGAACAGGCAGAGGATGGGGCAAATTTGCAGCCGTTGGGATGAGTTGCAGTGCAATAACATTGCAGTGAAATCAAAGCAAAAAGTACCAAATACTGGTCTTAAGGTGTTATACTTAAATGCAGGCAGCATAAGGAATAAGGTGGATGATCTTGTCGTACAGCTACAGATTGGCAGGTATGATATTGTGGCCATCACTGAGACGTGGCTAAAGGATGCATGTCTCTGGGAGCTGAACATCCAAGGATACTCGGTGTATCGAAAGGATAGGCAGGTAGGCAGAGGGGGAGGCGTGGCTTTATTGGTAAGAAATGATATTAAATCATTAGAAAGAGGTGACATAGGATCGGAAGGTGCAGAATCTTTATGGGTTGAGCTAAGGAATAGCAGGGGTAAAAGGACCCTGATGGCAGTTATTTATAGGCCTCCAAACAGCTGCAATGATGTGGACTACAAATTACAACAGGAAATAGAAAAAGCTTGTCAGAAGGGCAGTGTTATGATAATTGTGGGGGATTTTAACATGCGAGTGGATTGGAAAAATCAGGTCAGCACTGGATCTCAAGAGAGAGAATTTGTAGAATGTCTGCGAGATGGCTTTTTAGAACAGCTTGTTGTTGAGCCCACTAGGGGATCGGCTGTACTGGATTGGGTATTGTGTAATGAACCGGAGGTGATTAGAGAGATTGAGGTGAAGGAACCCTTAGGAGACAGTGATCATAACATGATTGAGTTCACTGTGAAATTTGAGAAAGAGAAGCCGAAATCTGATGAGTCGGTATTTCAGTGGAGTAAAGGAAATTACAGTGGCATGAGAGAGGAACTGGCCAAAGTTGACTGGAAAGGGACACTGGCGGGAAAGACAGCAGAGCAGCAGTGGCTGAAGTTTATACGAGAAGTGAGGAAGGAGCAAGACGGATATATTCCAAAACAGAAGAAATTTTTGAATAGAAAAAGCATGCAACCGTGGCTGACAAGAGAAGTCAAAGCCAAAGTTAAAGCAAAGGAGAGGGCGTACAAGGACGCAAAAATTAGTGGGAAGATAGAGGATTGGGAAGTTTTTAAAAGCTTCCAAAAGGAAAATAAGAAGGTCATTAAGAGGGAAAAGATGAACTATGAAAGGAAGCTAGCAAATAATATCAAATAATATAAAAGCTTTTTCAAGTACATAAAGAGTAAAAGACAGGTGAGAGTAGGTATAGGACCGACAGAAAATGATGCTGGAGAAATTGTAATAGGAGATAAGGAGATGGTGGAGGAACTGAACGACTATTTTGCATCAGTCTTCACTGAGGAAGACATCCGCAGTATACTGGACACTCAAGGGTGTCAGGGAAGAGAAGTGTGCGCAGTCACAATTACAACAGAGAAAATACTCTGGAAGCTGAATAGTCTAAAGGTACATAAATCTCCCGGACCAGATGGAATGCACCCACGTGTTCTGAAGGAAGTAGCTGTGGAGATTGCGGAGGCATTAGCAATGATCTTTCAGAAGTCAATAGATTCTGTCATGGTTCCGGAGGACTGAAAGATTGCAAACGTCACTCCGCTATTTACAAACGTTTGTAAGAAGGGGGCAAGGAACCAAAAAGGAAATTATAGACCTGTTAGCTTAACATTGGTGGTTGGGAAGTTGTTGGAGTCGATTGTCAAGGATGAGGTTACAGAGTACCTGGAGGCATATGACAAGATAGGCAGAACTCAGCATGGTTTCCTTAAAGGAAAATCCTGCCTGACAAACCTATTGCAATTTTTTGAGGAAATTACCAGTAGGCTAGACAAGGGAGATGCAGTGGATGTTGTATATTTGGATTTTCAGAAGACCTTTGACAAGGTGCCACACATGAGACTACTTAACAAGATAAGAGCCCATGGAATTATGGGAAAGTTACATACGTGGATAGAGCGTTGGCTGATTGGCAGGAAATGGAGAGTGGGAATAGAGGGGTATTATTCTGGTTGGCTGCCGGTTACCAGTGGTGTTCCACAGGGATCAGTGTTGAGGCCGCTTCTTTTTACGTTGTACGTCAACGATTTGGATTATGGAGTAAACTGCTTTGTGGCTAAGTTTGCTGATGATACAAAGGTAAGTGGAGGGGCCGGTAGTGCTGAGGAAATGGAGAGTCTGCAGAGAGACTTGGATAGATTGGGAGAATGGGCAAAGAAGTGGCAAATGAAATGCAATGTTGGAAAGTATATGGTTATGCACTTTGGCAGAAGAAATAAACGGGCAGACTATTATTTAAATGGGGAGAGAATTCAAAGTTCTGAGATGCAATGGGACTTGGGAGTCCTCATGCAGGATACCCTTAAGGTTAACCTCCAGGTTGAGTCAGTGGTGAAGAAGGCGAAAGCAATGTTGGCATTCATTTCTAGAGGAATAGAATATAGGAGCAGGGATGTGATGTTGAGGCTCTATAAGGCGCTGGTGAGACCTCACTTGGAGTACTGTGGGCAGTTTTGGTCTCCTTATTTAAGAAAGGGTGTGCTGACGTTGGAGAGGGTCCAGAGAAGGTTCACTAGAATGATTCCGGGAATGAGAGGGTTAACATAGGAGGAACGTTTGTCCGCTCTTGGACTGTATTCCTTGGAGTTTAGAAGAATGAGGGGAGACCTCATAGAAACATTTTGAATGTTGAAAGGCATGGACAGAGTGGATGTGGCAAAGTTGTTTCCCATGATGGGGGAGTCTAGTACGAGAGGGCATGACTTAAGGATTGAAGGGCGCCCATTCAGAACAGAGATGCGAAGAAATTTTTTTAGTCACAGGGTGGTGAATCTATGGAATTTGTTGCCACGGGCAGCAGTGGAGGCCAAGTCATTAGGTGTATTTAAGGCAGAGATTGATAGGTATCTGAGTAGCCAGGGCATCAGTGGTTATGGTGCGAAGACGGGGGAGTGGGACTAAATGGGAGAATGGATCAGCTCATGATAAAATGGCGGAGCAGACTCAATGGGCCGAATGGCTGAGTTCTGCTCCTTTGTCTTATGGTCTAAAACTTGAATCCTGCAGATTGACAGCACTGGCAGGAGTTTGTGTTTTGAAACAAAATAATGGTGACCAGAAATGCTGACAAGAGTGCAGAGAAGATTTACTGAAGGTTGTTGTCACCCAAGGGCCTACGTTATAGAGAAAAGTTAGACAGGTTGGGACTTTATTCCTTGGAATGTAGGAGAATGAAGGATGATCTAATAGAGACCTATAAAATCACGAGGGATATGGACAGAATTTACTTAACACTCCTTATCCTATGCAAAAAGAATCAAAAACTAAAGGGCAATGGTTTTAAAGTGAGAAGAAAATGATTTAAAGGAGACCTGAAGGGAAACTTCTTCATGCAGAGGGTAATGGATATATGAAATGAGCTGCCAAAGGAAGTGGTTGGGGCAGAAACATCTGGACAGATACTACATTGATAGGTAGGGTCTAGTAGGACATTGGCCAAACACGGGCAAATGGGACGAGATTAGACTGGGAACTTGGTTGGCATGGATGAGCTGGTCTTGTGGGGCCAAAGGGCTTGTTTCTTTTGTACAACTCTATGACTCTAGCTGAGATGAGCACAGGATATGGAAAGGTGTAAGGAGGTGTTGAGCTGTTATCTATCGGCCGATAGAGGAAAACAATGCTGTGACTAACTGGTTACTGACGGATAACAGAAAAGAATAAATCTATTGTTCAATATTTACAGTGTGAGAGATGGCACAGAATGGCCATAAATGGTAAGGGGGTGTGCGAGATGGAATGTCAAGGCAGAAACTGCAGAGGCAAACAGGGACAATGTAGAGTTTTCTTTTAGGCTCTGACAAACCCAAGAACAGGGCCAAGTGTATCACTCAGAGCGTAAGGGGCAAATTACGGAATGAGTGAATGTTATAGAACGATGCCAATGGAGTGCCATGAGATAGATAGTTGTGACAGACCCACCCACAAGTTTTGAATGTTCAGCCACCATCTGTGAGACTAATCCAGCACTGCAAACATGCCCTCGCAACCCACACAGGTTAAGGGACGGTGGGGGCTTTGTAGGCGTTTTCAGTGGCATAAGCTGGACTTCAGCAGCGAGGGTTGGCTGATGGGCAATCACCAGAGGTGGCATTTCAGCAGCAGGGCGGCTGGCTGGTACAAGGGAACAGCAGGAGAAGGCGATTGGCTTTGCTTCATTACCTGAGGCATTCTGCAGCTGCAAAAAGAGCAAGTAGTCAGATGGAGTTCGCTAGACCTCCTGAACATGCCCTGCCCTGCAGTAAGTTGCATTTGCCAGAGAGCCAGCAGTACATTTTAGCCCATTTGATATGCTGGTTATATAACGTGCTGACATTGCTTGGTCTGGGCGCTAATGCTGCTTATATAAAGCATGGACACTAGTTATATAATGGCAAGTTCTTCTGCTGCTGACTATATAATGTGTCATTGTGGGATGTGATTGTTATGTACTAACACTAATTAGTTAAGAACTAGTGCCAGTCACATGATGTGTTTGCAGTGGTAATGTCAGTATGAAGTGCTGACACTGTTTGCCTGGAGTGCCGATGCGGTAACATTATGTGCCTCTGCTGGTACGGTAACACAGTGATGCTGATTAGGCTTACTGTTATTACAGATGCTGTCTTATGTTGTGTAGTGCTGGCTGGTTATATAATGTGCTGGCGAGGCCTGATCCTCATGTAGAATCTTTGTTCCTACTTTAATTTTATGATTTGTCATAATTAAAGCTAAGTTATGATCACTGCACAAGCTGCTCTCCATTCAACTGCCCAAAGTACTCATGTTATTTAATGTACTTCATTATGTCCCCCCTTCAGTACCCTGTTTATTCTCCTCCATTGATGCTGCCTTACTTGCTGAGTTCCATCCACATGTGTTTACGTGTGTTGTTCTAAATTTCCAGCATTTGCAGAATCCCTTGTGTTTAGTGTTCAAGTCTTACCTCTTTCCCACTCCTCTGCTCTCACCCTCCTCCTTCTGGACAGAACAAGAACAGAATAGCCCTGTCCTCACTTTAAATCCCACCAGCCTCCCCATTCAACACATCATCCTTTGTAGTTTCCTCCCGTTCCAACAAGATTTCTCCACTCGGCACTTTCCTTTCAGCATTGTGAATCTCGTGTCGTGGTTTCAGAAGAACAACCTAGCCCACAACATCAGCAAGATGAAAGAGCTGGTGTTGATGTAAGGGAGCTGGGCTGAGGGTGTGTGTGTGTGTGTGTGGTGGTGGTGGTGGTGCTGGGGTGGGGCTGGAGTATGAATGCTATCCTGTCCTCATCAGTGGAGTTGTTGTAGAGATGGTAAACTCCTCCAAGCTCCCAGACATCTATATCTCCAGCAACCTTACCTGCTCCCTTCACACTGATGCATGTACTTTCTTAGGCATCTGAGAAGACTTGGCATGTCCTGAGGATTCTCTTGAGCTTCTGTGGATGTGCTGTAGAAGGTATTTTGATGGGCTGAATCTCAGTCTGCCACGACAGCTGCTCTGCTCTTGACCAATGGAACCTACAGAGAAGAGTGTGTATCCACAACCCTCTCTGTGGAAAACCTGTCCCACAGAATCTCTCCCCTCTCACCTTAAACTTTAGTTTTAGACTCACCTACCCAGCGAAAACGAAAGTGACTATTTACTCTATTAATGCCCTTGGTTATTTTATAAATCACAGCCTCCCTACCCATCCATCTCTCCCTATAACTCAGCCTTTCTAATCCCGGCAAACTACTTGTGTATTTTGTCAGTACCTTCTCCAGCTTTGCCACTGCCTTCCCATGGCATGGGAGCAGAACTACATGTGATCTTCCAAGTGCAGTCTTACTAAACACTTGTACAGCTGCAAGTTGAAGTTCCAGGTCTTGTTG
This sequence comes from Mobula hypostoma, assembly GCF_963921235.1. Taxonomy (NCBI): domain Eukaryota; kingdom Metazoa; phylum Chordata; class Chondrichthyes; order Myliobatiformes; family Myliobatidae; genus Mobula; species Mobula hypostoma. The sequence goes on along the minus strand of NC_086098.1, from coordinate 116,701,123 downwards.
ACACAAAAGAATCAGTAGCTGGGACAAGCTCAGTGGGTCAAAAGCAGCATCGGGGTGGGGGTGGGGGGGGAGTAATTGCTGGGAATTGGGTCAAAACCCTACATTAGATTGCTTGTTGTCCCAACTCTTCCTGAAAGAAATCTGCCATATTTTGCTGGTTTGTCTGTTGTGCAACTCTTATCTCATGGAGTCAGAGTCATGCAGCCTTTGGCTCAACTGGTCCACACTGACCAAATTTCCCATCTAATCTAATTTTCCCACATTTAGCGTATATCCCTCTAAACCTTTCCCATCCAAGAGAAAATCTGCAGATGCTGGAAATGCAAGCAACACACACAAAATGCTGGAGGAACTCAGTAGGCCAGGCAGCATCTGAGGAAAGGAATACAGTTGAAGTTTCATAAGGACTGGAGAAAAAAAGGTGATAGGTGAAACCGGGGGGGGGGGGCGGGGGTGAAGTAAAGAGCTGGGAAAATGATTGATGAAAGAGGTACTGGGCTGGATAAGGGGGAATCTGATAGGAGAGGACAGAAGGCCATGGAAGAAAGGATAGAGGGAGGAGAACCAGAGGGAGTCGATAGGCAAGTAAGGAGACAAGGTGAGAGAGGGAAATGGGAATGGGGAATGATTAATGGAGGGGGGGGGCTTCTTCTATAATATACCCTAGGGCTCTACCATTCACTGTGAAAGGCTTATTTTCCTTCGTTTTCCCAAAATGCAACAGTTTGCACCTACCCAAATTAAACTCCATTTGTCATTTCTTGGCCCAATTACCCAGCTGTCAAGATCCCTCTGTAAATCATGATAACCATCTTCATTGACAATGACCCCACCTGCTTTAGATTCATCCACCAACTTACCAGCCATGCCTTGTACATTTGCATCCAAATCACTGATATGGATGTCAAATAACAACAGGCCTCGCCCTGAGCCCTGGAGAACACTAGTAATCACAGGCCTCCGGTTCGAAAAACAACCCAACTTCACTTTCTAGTTCCTGCCATTAAGCTAATAGTGTATCGATTTAACTAGCTCTCCATGAATCCCATGCATTCTATTGCAGTCTATCGTGCAGAACCTTATCAAAGACCTTATTGAAGTCCATATAGACCACATCTACCATCCTCTCCTAATTGATCTTTTTAGACCATAAGACCATAAGACAAAGGAGCAGAAGTAGGCCATTCGGCCCATCGAGTCTGCTCCGGCATTTTATCATGAGCTGATCCATTTTATCCTATTTAGTCCCACTGCCCCGCCTTCTCACCATAACCTTTGATGCCCTGGCTACTCAGATACCTCTCAATCTCTGCCTTAAATACGCCCAATGACTTGGCCTCCACTGCTGCCCGTGGCAACAAATTCCATAGATTCACCACCCTCTGACTAAAAAAATTTCTTCGCACTTCTGTTTTGAAAGGGTGCCCTTCAATCCTGAAGTCATGCCCTCTTGTACTAGACTCCCCCATCATAGGAAACAACTTTGCCACATCTACTCTGTCCATGCCTTTTAACATTCGAAATGTTTCTATGAGTTCTCCCCTCATTCTTCTAAACTCCAAGGAATACAGTCCAAGAGCGGACAAACGTTCCTCATATGTCAACCCTCTCATTCCCGGAATCATTCTCGTGAATCTTCTCTGTACCCTCTCCAACGTCAGCACATCCTTTCTTAAATAAGGAGACCAAAACTGCCCACAGTACTCCAAGTGAGGTCTCACCAGCGCCTTATAGAGCCTCAACATCACATCCCTGCTCCTATACTCTATTCCTCTAGAAATGAATGCCAACATTGCATTCACCTTCTTCACTACCGACTCAACCTGGAGGTTAACTTTAAGGGTATCCTGTACGAGGACTCCCAAGTCCCGTTGCATCTCAGAACTTTGAATTCTTTCCCCATTTAAATAATAGTCTGCCTGTTTATTTTTTCTGCCAAAGTGCATAACCATACACTTTCCAACATTGTATTTCATTTGCCACTTCTCTGCCCATTCTTCCAATCTATCCAAGTCTCTCTGCAGACTCTCCGTTTCCTCAGCACTACCGGCCCCTCCACCTATCTTCGTATCGTCAGCAAACTTAGCCACAAAGCCATCTATTCCATAATCCAGATCGTTGATGTACAATGTAAAAAGAAGCGGCCCCAACACTGATCCCTGTGGAACACCACTGGTATCCGGCAGCCAACCAGAATAATACCCCTCTATTCCCACTCTCTGTTTCCTGCCAATCAGCCAACGCTCTATCCACGTATGTAACTTTCCTGTAATTCCATGGGCTCTTATCTTGTTAAGTAGCCTCATGTGTGGCACCTTGTCAAAGGCCTTCTGAAAATCCAAATATACAACATCCACTGCATCTTCCTTGTCTAGCCTACTGGTAATTTCCTCAAAAAATTGTAATAGGTTTGTCAGGCAGGATTTTGTCATATGCCTCCAGGTACTCTGTAACCTCATCCTTGACAATCGACTCCAACAACTTCCCAACCACTGACGTCAAACTAACAGGTCTATAATTTCCTTTTTGCTTCCTTGCCCCCTTCTTAAATAGCGGAGTGACATTTGCAATCTTCCAGTCTTCCGGAACCATGCCAGAATCTATCGACTTTTGAAAGATCATCGCTAATGCCTCCGCAATCTCCACAGCTACTTCCTTCAGAACATGAGGGTGCATTCCATCTGGTCCAGGAGATTTATCAACCTTTTGCCTATTCAGCTTCCTGAGTACTTTCTCTGTCGTAATTGTAACTGCGCACACTTCTCTTCCCTGCCACCCTTGAGTATCCGGTATCCTGCTGTCTTCCTCAGTGAAGACTGATGCAAAATACTTGTTCAGTTCCTCTGCCATCTCCTCATCTCCCATTACAATTTCTCCAGCATCATTTTCTATCGGTCCTATATCTACTCTCACCTGTCTTTTACTCTTTATATACTTGAAAAAGCTTTTAGTATCCTCTTTGATATTATTTGCTAGTTTCCTTTCATAGTTAATCTTTTCTCTCTTAATGACCTTCTTGGTTTCCTTTTGTAAGGTTTTAAAAACTTCCCAATCCTCTGTCTTCCCACTAATTTTTGCTTCCTTGTATGCCCTCTCCTTTGCTTTAACTTTGGCTTTGACTTCTCTTGTCAACCACGGTTGCATCCTTTTTCCACTTGAAAATTTCTTCTTTTTTGGAATATACCTGTCTTGCACATTCCTCATTTCTCGCATAAACTCCAGCCACTGCTGCTCTGCTGTCTTTCCCACCAGTGTCTCTTTCCAGTCAACTTTGGCCAGTTCCTCTCTCATGCCACTGTAATTTCCTTTACTCCACTGAAACACCGACACATCAGATTTCGGCTTCTCTTTTTCTAATTTCACAGTGAACTCAGTCATGTTATGATCACTGCCTCCTAAGGGTTCCTTCAACTCAATCTCTCCAATCACCTCTGGTTCATTACACAATACCCAATCCAGTACAGCCGATCCCCTAGTGGGCTCAACAACAAGCTGTTCTAAAAAGCCATCTCGCAGACATTCTACAAATTCTCTCTCTTGAGATCCAGTGCCGACCTGATTTTTCCAATCTACTCGCATGTTAAAATCCCCCACAATTATCATAACACTGCCCTTCTGACAAGCCTTTTCTATTTCCAGTTGTAATTTGTAGTCCACATCACTGCAGCTGTTTGGAGGCCTATAAATAACTGCCATCAGGGTCCTTTTACCCCTGCTATTCCTTAGCTCAACCCATAAAGATTCTGCACCTTCCGATCCTATATCACCTCTTTCTAATGATTTAATATCATTTCTTACCAATAAAGCCACGCCTCCCCCTCTGCCTACCTTCCTATCCTTCCGATACACCGTGTATCCTTGGACGTTCAGCTCCCAGAGACATGCATCCTTTAGCCAGGTCTCAGTGATGGCCACAATATCATACCTGCCAATCTGTAGCTGTACAACAAGATCATCCACCTTATTCCTTATGCTGCGTGCATTTAAGTACAACACCTTAAGACCAGTATTTGATACTTTTTGCTTTGATTTCACTGCAACTTTATTGCACTTCAACTCATCCCAATGGCTACACATTTGCCCCATCACCTGGCTGTCTTTCCTGACATCTTTACTGCTCACTATCTTAGATTTATTTCTGTTTTCCCCTTCCTCTGCTCCAGCATTCCGGTTCCCATCCCCCTGCCAAATTAGTTTAAACCCTCCCTAACAGCTCTATTAAACTTTCCCGCCAGGATATTGGTCCCCTTCGGGTTCAGGTGTAACCTGTCCTTTTTGAACAGGTCATACTTTCCCCAGAAGAGATCCCAATTATCCAAGAATCTGAAGCCCTGCCCCCTACACCAGTCTCTCAGCCACGCATTCATCTGCCTGATCCGACGACTCTTGCCCTTGCTAGCACGTGGCACAGGTAGCAATCCTGAGATTACTACCCTGGAGGTTACTTAGTTACTTCTTCAAAAACCTCTATCACATTCATAAGACCTGATCTCCCATGCACAAAGCCATGAATCCTGTCTCTTAGAATCCCCTTCAGTAACTTACTGGAGAGGATTCTGAGAGTTACTGATGTTAGGTTCACTGGCCTGAGTCACTGAGCAGTTCCTCATGACTCCCATGTATCTACAAGTCAAAATTTAAGTTGGTGTCCCTGAGCCTTGAACCATCCCATCTCTATACTAAGTATGACACGATCTATGAAATTTCTTCTAAAGCTTCCTTGCTCCAAGAACAGCCCTACGCTCTCAATTTTTAAGTTGGGGCTGAAATCCCTCCTCTCTGTAACCATTCCAATAAATCTTTTCTTCTTTCACTTGAAGATCCTCATGTTCTTCCCAAAATGTTGTGACTAGAACTGGATGCAATGAGGCGAAGTAAAAAGTCCATTGATGGCAAGCAGGGAGTTGAGAAAAGACAGGGAACAAACATAGAACACATTCTGAAGGTGTATGGACAGGAAAACTGTTGTAAGAGGAGAGGAATAGGAAATCTACCCATAGTAACAGAGGAATGAATGAGGTACTGAATGAATATTTTACATCAAATCTTTCCCAAAGTAGTAGTTGCTATTAGAACTTCAGCTGTTATTGTGATTCAGGATGGGTTAAAATTGCTTGAAGTGTTTGCAGTACTAGAAAGGGCACTTGTCCTCTCTCAGGTCATAACAGAAGAAATGGGAGTTGGTTCTGGACTTCAGGAAGGGGAAATCAGAAGAACACACACCTGTCTTCATTGAGGGGCCAGCGGTAGATAGTGTAAACAGCTTCAAGTTCCTGTCCAAGGCCATTACCAATGGGGTCAAGTCTGCTGTGGGACGGGTGATCCACCTGAACTAAACCTGTGCTGTACTTGCCAGGAAGATTTCTTGCACCCTTGCACTGCTCAGGGATCCCATGCTTAACTCAGTGGTTCCCAAACATTTTTGGGTTACCGCTCCCTTGGCTCCCAGACCACATCTCCAGCAGCTCACGCTCCTTTTCCAGCCATTACATAAAAACTATAAAGAATTTTGATTTACGATGCACAGTGAAAAAGAATAGGAACTAAATATTCAAAATAGCGACAAATAATTGGAAAAACTATAAAACCTATTTAAAGATACAAATAAAATTATTTCTTTTCTTAATTACAGTGAAACTATTTTCATCAACAATTTTAGAGCGTACAGTAGAAGTCCAAACATTCACTACTTTGCTTTTTCACCTTTCAATGGGATGGACAGGCTTGGTCCAGTGATATCAGCTTCTCAACATCAGGCTGAGTGTCACTCAGAAGGAGTCTCAGATCCCCATGTTCACTAATTTGCAGTCCACTTCATTGCTTTGAGAGAAGTTAGGTGACTGTGCTCCACTAAATATGATGTTGGAAGGGCAATAAAGAACATCCTGGCTTTTTTCCACAGTGCAGGATAGTGTTCTGAGATTTCTTTCGCCAACCAAAAGTCTTAATATGATTTTTTTGAACCTCATCTTCAGCTCAAAGTCATTTTGTAGAGAGATCAGTTCTTCCTCCATCCTTCCTGTTAATTCCTCATTACAAGTGTTCAGGAATTGATTTATTACCCAATCTGGAATTTGGATCGAGAGAAGATCCTCTGAAATCTTTCTGACATGTCATTATGCAGCTCACCCAGGAGGATAAAGTATACTTGAAGTTCATCATTTGTTGTTGTCTTTCTCTCTTTCAACTCAGAGAGGCTTAGAGATTGAAAAAGGTCACCACAACAAATGTTGTACTTAAATAGGGTGAACTTGGACAGAAATGTGGAGACGACTGATTTGACTTTGATAAGATTCACATAATTTCCTTGCAATTGAAGATAGATTTCATTAAATTTTCTTTTTCAATCTTTTTATTAAGTTTCAAAATTAATAAACATAACAATAATAATAATACAAAGAGATCGGGATTACATTAATAACTGTTAACACGTACAAGCGCAGATTCCTAGTAACAAATGTAGTTTAGCCTCCCAATCTCTTAGTAACTAACCATGAAAAAGATATTTTATAAAGAGAAAAGAAACCCTAAACTAAAAAAAAAGATTGGGCTGTCATATTACATCAGCTAAAATTATTATTTGTCATCAACCCCGCTCCTCTATACGTGAACAAGAAATTACTACAAAGGATTCAGAAAGGGTCAACTTACATCATATGAAAATATTGAATAAATGGCCTCCAAGTTTCTTCAAATTTAACCGAAGAATCCATAATACTGCTCCCAATTTTTTCCAAGTTTAGGCATGCTAACGTTTGGGAAAACCATTGAAGTGTAGTAGGGGGATTGAAATCTTTCCATTTAAGTAAAATGGATCTTCTGGCTATTAATGTAACAAATGCAATTAGACGACAAGCTGATGAGGATAAATGACTAGAGTCTATCACTGGTAGTCCACACATTTCAGTAATAGGATGAGGTTGTAAATCAACACGCAGAACTACTGAAATAATATCAAAAATATCTTTCCAATATTTTTCTAGAAGAGGACAAGACCAGAACATATGTGTCAAGGAAGCTACCTCAGAATTACATCTATCACAAACAGGATTTATATGGCAGTAAAAATGAGCTAACTTATCCTTGGACATATGGGCCCTATGAACCACATTAAGTTGTATCAAAGTGTGTCTAGCACACACTGAAGAAGCATTAATTAGATGAAGAATTTTCTCCCATTTTTCTGCAGGTAAAGGTATCTGAAGTTGTCTTTCCCACTTAATTTTATCGGAAGTACCTAAGCATATTTTTATAATTAAATGATATTAAACTCTTCTGATAGGGATTTAAACTTAAAATTTTTTCTGTGACTTCAATTTGATGTGATATTGGAAAGGTAGGTAAAATAACATTCAGAAAGTTTCTAATCTGTAAATATCTGAAAAAGTGTGATCTAGGCAAATTATATTTATTAGACAACTGTTCAAAAGACATGAGACAATTATCCATGAATAAATCATGAAAACATGTTATTCCCTTTGATTTCCGTAAAAGAAAATCTTGATCAATTCTAGATGGTTGAAAGAAAAAATTAGATATAATAGAACTTAACAGGATAAATTTATTCAATCCAAAATATTTACGAAATTGAAACCATATTCGTATTGTATATTTAATTATTGAATTTATCATTTGTTTATTCAATTTAGTAAGTGCAAAGGGAAGTGCAGCCCCTAAAATAGAAGTCAATGAAAACCCCTGTGCAGACTCACGCTCAAAGTTCATCCATCGTGGACATTGAGTTTCATCCAACTCTTGTGTCCAAAACACTAAATATCAAATATTAATTGCTCAATAATAAAATCTAAGATTCAGCAAAGCCAAACCACCTTTTATTGATTTCTGTGAATATTTCTTACTTAAACTAGGATTTCTATTCTGCCATATACAAATGGTATATGAAGAAATTTTAGAATCAATAATATTAAAAAAAGATTTAGGGATAAAAATTGATACTGTCTGATGATTTCATTAAACTTAGTGAATAATTCTGATAAATATGCATTACCATCCCAAATGTTATTCTGTTGATTACAGGATAAAGTATTTGAATCTTCAAAGAATTTTATCACAGTTAGAAGAAGCACATACCGGTGAAAGCATCTCAAGCAGTTTATTTTTGAGAGCTACTGTATCTGACTTCTGTGTGCATCAGCAAATGTACAAACTGTTTATCATTCTCAATAAAAAGCTCTCAAAATAGTTGAGAATTGAGAGAATGGGACTTGATTTTATTTAGTGCTGTGATAGCAGTATATAATGATTTGTGCAGTTGATCACTTAGGTTTTTTTCTAACAAGATGTTGTCTGTGAGTTACACAGTAAATGGTAAATATGTTATGTACATCTTTTCTCAAGAAAGTAATAATCCCATGGTGGCGTCCTGCCATTGATGGTGCCCCATTTGTTGCACAAGCAAGAATGTTGGTGAGTGGAATGTACTTCCCTTTGAAAAATTTCTCAGCATACTGAAATATTGACTCCTCCTTCAAATCTACGTCTAGTCTTCTTGCAAATAACACCTCATGAAAGACACTTTCATCTTTTATGAAGTGAACATAACCAGGATGCAAAGATTCCACTCTGTTTGCAGTATGTGGGAAGTCAGGGCGAGCGCAATCGTCCCTGATGACTACACCTGCAAAAGGTGCATCCAGCTGCAGCTCCTGACAAACTGAGTTAGGGAACTGGAGCTGGATGAACTTTGGATCATTCGGGAGGCAGAGGCAGAAATAAACAGGAGTTACAGAGAGATAGTCACCCCTAAGAGTCAGGAGACAGTAGCTGGGTGACTGTCAGGAGAGGGAAGGGGAATAGACAGAATGAGCAGAGCATCCCTGTGGCCGTTCCCACCGATAATAAGTATATCATTTTGGATACTGTTGATGGGGACGATTTACCAGGGACAAGTTGCAGTGGTTGTGTCTCTGGCACCAAGATGGGACCCCCAGCTCAGAAGGGAAGGAGGGAAAAGAGGAGAGCAGTAGTGATAGGGGATTCAATAGTTAGGGGGACAGATCAGAGGTACTGTGGAAGAGATCGAGAATCCCGGATGGTCTCTGTTGCCTCCCTGGTGTCAAGGTCCGCGATATCTTGGATCGAGTTCTCAGTATTCTCAAGAGGGAGGGTGAGCAGCGGGATGTCATGGTCCATGTAGGGACCAATGACGTGGGTAGGAAGAGTGAGGAGGTCCTGAAAGGTGAGTTTAGGGAGTTAGGCGCCAAGTTAAAGGACGAGACCTCCAGGATAGCAATCTCAGGATTGCTACCAGTGCCACGTGCAGGCGGGTTTAGAAATAGTAAGATAGCACAGATCAACACGTGGCTGAAGACATGGTGCAGGAGGGAGGGCTTCAGGTTTATAGATAATTGGGCAGTTTTCCAGGAAAGGTGGGACCTGTTTCGGTGGAACGGTTTACATCTGAACTGGAGGGGGACAAATATTCTTACAGGTAGGTTTGCTAGAGAGGCTCCAGTGGATTTAAACTAGATACAAGAGGGGAGGGGAACTAGAGTGTAGGAACAGATGTAGGGAAGAAGGAAGAAAAAGGAGATAGTAAAGTTGTTTGCACCGTTAGTGATAAACAGAGAATAAGAGGTGGAAAATTCCTTTAATGCATTTATTTTAATGCTAGGAGCATTGTAACAAAAATGGATGAGCTTAGAGTATGGATTGATACCTGGAAGTATGATGTTGTAGCTATTAGTAAAACATGGTTGCAGGAGGGGTGTGATTGGCAACTAAATATTCCTGGATAATAGAATCGGAGGGACAAGAGGGGGAGGTGTTGCATTGCTTGTCAGAGAAAATATTACAGCGGTGCTCTGGCAGGATAGATTAGAGGGTTTGTCTAGGGAGGCTATTTGGGTGGAATTGAGGAATGGGAAAGGTGTAGTAACACTTATAGAGGTGTATTATAGACCACCTAATGGGGAGTGAGAATTGGAGGAGCAAATTTGTAAGGAGATAGCAGATATTTGTAGTAAGCACAAGGTTGTGATTGTGGGAGATTTTAATTTTCCACACGTAGACTGGGAAGCTCATACTGTAAAAGGGCCTGGATGGTTTGGAGTTTGTAAAATGTGTGCAGGATAGTTTTTTGCAGCAATACATAGAGGTACCAACTAGAGAAGGGGCAGTGTTGGATCTCCTGTTAGGGAATGAGATAGGTCAGGTGACGGAGGTATATGTTGGGGAGCACTTCGGGTCCAGTGATCATAATGCCATTAGATTCAATATAATTATGGAGAAGGATAGGTCTGGACCCAGGGTTGAGATTTTTGTTTGGAGAAAGGCTAACTTTAAGGTGATGTGAAAGGATTTAGAAGGAGTGGATTGGACAATTTCTTTTATGGGAAGGATGTAATAGAGAAATGGAGGTCATTTAAAGGTGAAATTTTGAGGGTACAGCATCTTTATGTTCCTCTTAGGTTGAAAGGTTAAAAGTTTGAGAGAGCCATGGTTTTCAAGGGATATTGGAAACTTGTTTCAGAAAAAGAGAGATACCTACAATAAATATAGGTTGCATGGAGTAAATGAGGTGCTCGAGGAATATAAAGAATGTAAAAAGAATCTTAAGAAAGGAATTAGAAAAGCTAAAAGAAGATACAAGGTTGCTTTGGCAAGTAAGGTGAAAATAAATCCAAACAGTTTCTACAGTTATATTAATAGCAAAAGGATAGTGAGGAATAAAATTGGTCCCTTAGAGAATCAGAGTGGACAGCTATGTGTGGAACCAAAAGAGATAGGGGAGATTTTGAACAATTTCTTTTCTTCGGTATTCACTAAGGAGAAGGATATTGAATTGTGTAAGGTAAGGGAAACAGGTAGGGAAGTTATGGAAACTATGATGATTAAAGAAGAGGAAGTACTGGCGCTTTTAAGGAATATAAAAGTGGATAAGTCTCTGGGTCCTGACAGGATATTCCCTAGGATCTTGAGGGAAGTTAGTGTAGAAATAGCAGGGGCTCTGACAGAAATATTTTAAATGTCATTAGAAATGGGGATGGTGCTGGAGGATTGGTGTATTGCTCATGTTGTTCCATTGTTTAAAAAGGGTTCTAAGAGTAAACCTAGCAATTATTGGCCTGTAAGTTTGACGCCAGTGGTGGGTAAATTAATAGAAAGTATACTTAGAGATGGTATATATAATTATCTGGATAGATAGGGTCTGATTAGGAACAGTCAACATGGATTTGTGCATGGAAGGTCATGTTTGACAAATCTTATTGAATTTTTTGAAGAGGTTAGAAAGTTGATGAGGGTAAAGCGTTGGATGTAGTCTATATGGACTTCAGTAAAGCCTTTGACAAGGTTCAACACAGAAGGTTAGTTAGGAAGGTTCAATCGTTAGGTATTAATATTGAGGTAGTAAAATGGATTCAACAGTGGCTGGATGAGAGATGCCAGAGAGTAGTGGTGGATTACTGTTTGTCAGATTGGAGGCCGGTGACTAGTAGTGTGCCTCAGGGATCTGTACTGGGTCCAATGTTGTTTGTCATATACATTAATGATCTGGATGATGGGGTGGTAAATTGGATGAGTAAGTATGCAGATGATACTAAGATAGGTGGAGTTGTGGATAATGAAGTAGGTTTTCAAAGCTTGCAGAGAGATTTAGGCCAGTTAGAAGAGTGGGCTGAAAGATGGTAGATGGAGTTTAATGCTGATAAGTGTGAGGTGCTACGTTTTGGTAGGACTAATCAAAATAGGACATACATGGTAAATGGTAGGGCATTGAAGAATGCAGTAGAACAGAGGGATCTAAGAATAATGGTGCATAGTTCCCTGAAGGTGGAATCTCATGTGGATAGGGTGGTGAAGAAAGCTTTTGGTATGCTGGCCTTTATAAATCAGAGCATTGAGTATAGGAGTTGGGATGTAATGCTAAAATTGTACAAGGCATTGGTAAGGCCAAATTTGGAGTATTGTGTACAGTTCTGGTCACCGAATTATAGGAAAGATGTCAACAAAATAGAGAGAGTACAGAGAAGATTAGAATGTTACCTGGGTTTCAGCACCTAAGTTACAGAGAAAGGTTGAACAAGTTAGGTCTTTATTCTTTGGAGCGTAGAAGGTTGAGGGGGGACTTGATAGAGGTATATAAAATTATGAGGGGGATAGATAGAGTTGACATGGATAGGCTTTTTTCATTGAGAGTAGGGGAGATTCAAACAAGAGGACATGAGTTGAGAGTTAGGGGGCAAAAGTTTAGGGGTAACATGAGAGGGAACTTCTTTACTCAGAGAGTGGTAGTTGTGTGGAATGAGCTTCCAGTAGAAGTGGTAGAGGCAGGTTCGATATTGTCGTTTAAAGTAAAATTGGATAGCTATATGGACAGGAAAGGAATGGAGGGTTATGGGCTGAGTGCAGGTCGGTGGGACTAGGAGAGAGTAAGCGTTCGGCACGGACTAGAAGGGCCGAGATGGCCTGTTTCCGTGCTGTAATTGTTATATGGTTATATGGTATTTTCTCCTGGCAAAGTTGGCTCATCCAACTGCAGAACAAACTCTGTTGTTCTAAGTATGTTGCATAATGTGACTTCCACATTTTTAGATATTTATTTTATTTGTTTTTGAATATAGTTGTTGCTGAGTAGAATTGCTTTCATTATTTGGTCTGGTGACTTATGCAAAACCACATTCAGAACCTCCCTTACTGCTGGCAGATCCAGTTCTTTTCCAATTGTATGGAGCTTTCCAGATTTAGCAAAGAGCAATGAAATGTTGTGCAAAGCACACAAACCATCACTGTTTTGTTGTGAAATGCTGACTAACATGTTTTGGAGTATTTTCCGTTTCTGAATGTTTTTCACAAAGTGTCTGAAAATAAGCCAAGTTCTTACTTGTTTTATCAGAGTGTATTCTCTGCAAATGTTCAAGGAGCCTGGGCAGTTTAACTGCCTCATATGTATTAAAGAAAACTTTTTTGCACACAGACACATTGGCTGCTTTTGGTTCTTGCTGGTGGTGTACATCCATATTTCAGGTACTCCACACTATGCTGTCTACATGGTCTGCTTCTGCCATTAATGACCAGGGTTGACTGCCTCAAATGCTGCAATCAATAAAGGGGAAAGTTATGACATCATCATAGCTCAGACAAAACCCAATTCTCTGCCCGATGGTACATATATTGGGGTGGTGACATCACGGTTGGGCCGTGGGCTAGAGAAATGTGGTCAAAAGCATCTGAAAGGGCAGATTATGAACTTTACCCCATTGAACGCCATACTCCAATTCACAGGGATTGCTTTGCTCCATGATTAGCTTATGGGAATCGTACTAGCTACACTGCACTACAGTAGTGAATGGCAATAATGTGTGGGCCGGCCCCAGAAATAACATGATTTCTTCAGTTCAGATTTCTCTTGATATGCCAAGTACAGAAGTGTCACATTGCTTTTCAACAACTTTAACATGCTTCAAGCAAAGTTCAAGAGAATGTTGGGTTAGCAAGAGATGAGGTGATTATGTGATCATGTAATCAATTATGAGGCTCTGCAGCTCAAACAAAATAAGTAATTCACTTCTTAAATGAAATCAGTAATCCCTCAGCTGTCTTGCAACTGAATGCACCCCCCACCACCACCACCTTTATCTTTATTGCCCCTTAAGAAGATCCGACTGCCTTAGTGGGGTTTGATATGGCCCAGTTTGGGAACCACTGACCTATGGGCAGAACAAGGGTGTGGATGCCTGCCTGGCCAGCTTGCACCAGGGAAAAGCCTTCGACAGGATATCACACATGTATGTGATGGACAAGCTCCCCAAAATAGGTATCTGGCATTGGATCTAACTGCTCTACATAGACATTTGTAGTGGTGTTCAAATCAATGGGTGGGAAACTGATAGCTTCCCGATCAGTTCTGGAATCATGCAGGTTTTCCCACTCCTTCCTGTCTTGTTTGTGTGCTGAATCCTCTGCTGAATCCATCCAGAAGGATGTGATGTTCTCAGGCAGAGGGGAGACCCAGGTATAAATCTCCCTGTACATGCATGATATCACCATCTTCTGCTTGGAACTGAGGTTGGTTTTCAGATTGATCAGCATCAGGGGCCAGAGTTAACTGCACAAAGGGTGTGGCTATGCTCTTTGTAAATGGCCTGACCGATCCAGTATTTCCTTCACTATCAGCTCCGATTACCTGGAGGTACTGGGGCTCTGGGGGACCGATCCAGTATTCCCTTCGTATCAGCTCCGATTACCTGGAGGTGCTGTGTTCAGAGATCTCAAGGCATGCAGCAAGAATTGGCTGGAGTGGATTGGGAAGGCAAAACAGAAATTGGGACTGTGGGAATTAAGTTCCCTCTCAAAAACCGGAAAGAACCTGGTCATCAGGTGTGAGGTGCTGTCAGAGCTGCTGTACTTGCTGCAAGTGTGGCCTGTCCTCCGCTCCTCCAGCTTGGAAATCACGGGCCATCTTCCAGTTTATCTGGGGATCCAAGTTGGAGCAGGTCAGATGGGTTAAGGTACACAAGTCCCTGGACGAGGGGTCAAAGGCTCAATGTCACCCTTGCCCTGATAACTACCCTCATGTTTGTTCAGCATCAGCCTGTGCACAGAACCTAGATTCATGAATATTATGAAGGATGGGCCTGGTCCGGTCTCAGTACCGTGCAGCGTCCCAGTCACTGCACTGCCTATCTATCCCTCATGGAAAGTTCCTCCAGGCAGTGATCGGCATCCAGTGCTCTGCAGACACTGTGGGAGAGGGACGATGAGTGCAGTGGGGTGGTTTCCCCGGCAGACAATCCAGACGATCTGGCAGAATGATTCATCGCCAGATTTCACCAACAGGCACCAAGATCTTGCTCCTCTGTCAGGGAGAGGGGCTCTCCCAATCTGATTCTTCTTGCATGCCTGGGTTTGCAAAGAGGGTGTGGAGAAAGATACGAGGGAGTCTGTGTCATGGTTCATTCGGAGCAGTAGGGTGACAGAGGACTCTCTGATTTACAGGCTGTTCACAGAGAAACAGACATGAAGTGCTGTTGGAAGATCAGCTCAGTGAAGGACATCCTTCAGTCTGCCCGGAATTTGTTGGTATGCCAGCACAGTGAGATGCCCATTGAGGAATGCTGCCGGCTGGCAAATCCCAGGCCTCGGGAGTCCGTGCTGAGGGATGTACTGAAGCTTGGTGCAGCCAGAAGAAGGGTTTGCTCAGTGAGGGAGGACCAGAGTATAGGGTTCATCCACTACTAGACATGGAGGGACTGGGTTGGGTGAGGAAGGCCTCAGTTATTGTAGTAGTGTACCACTCCAGGGAGCCACATGAGGGGCAACACTACTATTAGTTTTAAAACTGCAATTCAACACTATTTAACACCTTGCCTATGAATATAAGAATGAAAAGGCATTACATGGTTTATTATTATAAATACTTTTTATTACAAATAATGTTTATTTTGGTTAAAACATAGCTTGCAGTTTCTGGGTGTCAGCATCTCAGAGGATCTATCCTGGACCCAACAGTCTGGCGTAATCACAAAGAAGGCATGCCATTAGGAGTTTGAGGAGATTTGGTATGTCACCAAAGACTCTTTCACATTTCTATCAAATTCTGACTGGTTGTAGTACCACATCCTGGCACAGAGCCTACAATGCAAGAGGCTCTGAGGGTTGTAGACTTAGTCAGTGCCAACATGGGCAAAACATTTCCCACCATCAATGATATTTTCAAGAGGGCTGTGTCCATCATTAAAGACCCTGATAATCTGGGACCTGCCCTATTCTCATTTCTACCTTCAGGGAATCCTGAAGACCCACATTTAGTGATTCAGGTACAGTTTCTTTCTCTCCACCATCAGATTTCTTCATGGTTCCTGAGCCCGTGGACACTACCTCACCACTCCTCTTTTGGCAATATTTAAATGTTTGTGAATCCATGAACACCATGTAGTTATTCCTTTTCACGGCATTATTTATTTTGTAATTTACGGTAGTTTTTATGTTCTGGCACTGTACTGCTGCCAAAGACAACATCT
Source organism: Mobula hypostoma (assembly GCF_963921235.1). Taxonomy (NCBI): domain Eukaryota; kingdom Metazoa; phylum Chordata; class Chondrichthyes; order Myliobatiformes; family Myliobatidae; genus Mobula; species Mobula hypostoma. The sequence goes on along the minus strand of NC_086098.1, from coordinate 116,685,140 downwards.
CTCATGTCATATAAGTCAGTGATAATAAACTCGATTCCAAGGAGTGAGAGTATTCATTCTGCCTCTCAAGCCCGCTTCCTCATTCAGCAAGTTCTTTACCTCAAGCATAAGTTTCCTACCCTTTCCTTATATCCCTTGATTCCATTAATCTCCAGAAATTTATTGATCTGTCTGAAACACAATCAGTAACCTCCACAGGGGAGAGAATTCCAAAGATTCACCGTCCTTTGATGATAATTCTCTTCACTTTGGTCCTAAGCAGTCGACTCCAGATTAGACTGCGCATCCAAACTGATGAAAGGTCATCAGCTAGAACGGTTAACTCTGTTTCTTCCTCTGCTGACAATATCGGACCTGCTGAGGGACTTTATTCAAAATTGTCAGCAGCTGTAGTACTTCAGTATTTAGCGGCTGTTAATCAGAGAGAGAAGATGAGAAACAGTCAGAGGAATGCATTGGCATCTGAAACTCCACCAAGTTGTGGAGAAATTAAGAAGGTAATTGGTGATGAAAACTTGACAAAAAGAATGCTAATAATATGGAGATCCTGTGGAGTGACAGGCTGTGGTTTAGAACATTACAGGCATTAATATTTCAGCACAAGGCTGACAACGTGGTTGAATCTCACAGATAACAGTTGGAGGTCCATGGAACATCATAAAACAAAGATCAGCAATTAGCTGAGCCAAGTAACATGGAGTTACCACATCACTGAGGGAGTACAAAATGGAGGCTTTCTGACATAGTTTTTTGGATGTAGCGGAATCAAGGGATATGGGGTTAGTGCAGGAGACTGGGGATGAGGCAAAACATCAGCCATGATCTGAGAGAATGACAAACCGGGAAGAACTGTTTCTTCTTTGTAATTCTCCTGTTATTTGTGGTGTGAAACTAAGCTAATAGTCCAGAGAATGAATTCAGTGGATTACTGTTACCCACATATGTGACCCCGAGGCTGGTAGATTGTTGTGAAAATTGGTTTAAGTAGCTTGTAAATCTGTGTGTAGCTACAGATGTGTTTAATTTTGGTTGTATGTACTAATTTGTGTGCAGAGGATACTGCGTGGAGCTTATATTGTTGTTAATGGCTGTTGTGGTTTCTCTAGTGGCCATTAAATCTCTAAATTAAGGTTAAATACTGAATCTTTGTAAATATGTGCCCAAATATTTATTTTAATGTGTTTATTTATGTTTGTGTGTATACCTTTTCTAATATATGCATTTGTCCACAAAAAGGGCAGGATAAATCCAATCTGAAAATGCTGAAACACTCAAAGGTCAAACAGAATGTGTAGAATATGAAACAAGAATTAACTTTTCAGGTAGCCACATTAGCTCCTCTCACCACAGAACTGTAAATTGCATCATGTGTTTCCAACATTTTCTGTTTTATTTCAGACTTCCAACAGCTACAGTTCTTTTTATTTTTAGGATAAAATCTATCTGGTTAATTATTGCCCATTACTCTATTCTGAAATATCGGTAAAGTGAAGGAAGGAAGGAAGGAAGGCCATGCTTTCAAGTAGCACTTTCTCTCCAATCCCTGTTCTGTGAAGCTCAGTCTGAGTTTTATCAGGATCATTCAGCTCCAGATCTCCTTACAGTCTTGATCCAAACATGGACAAAAGACCTGCTAGAAGAAAGCCTGCTCTTGACATCAATTTGATCAGCTGTGGTATCTAGCAATCCTGGTGAAACAAGTCAGCTCCTTTGATTCATAGTTTTGAGAAGCCAATCATCCAAATTACAGGAGTTTCTTGGGCAGTCATCTTCAGCTGTCCCATCAAAAGCCTGCCCTCGGAAATGGGGATGTTCACAGCTGATTCCGCGATGTTTAATTCCACTTACAATACAACAAGTGAAGCAGCCCAATTCTGCTTGTGGCAAGACTTAACAACATTCAGGCATAAGCTGATAAACAGCAAACATTTGTGGGACATATCGTATGTGCCAGGCATTGACTATCTCCAGCAAGAGAGAGTCGAGAGTCCAGATCTTCAATGGAATTACCTCTGCCAGCTTTCCCATGAATAGGCCGCCATTAACAAGAACTAAACTGGACCAAAGTCAAAGTCGCATGTGTGCACGGTTGCAGTGAAAAACTTACTTGCAGCAACACCTCAGGCTGATAGCATCATATAAGTAGCATTCACAAGAAAAACAAATTAAACAAGAAAACACAATTAAACAAGAAACACAGGTGCTCATTCTGTAGTATTGCTGAACTGTGGTGATAAGGCAGCCATGAAAATATTAGCTGCAAGAACAAATTAGAGGCACAAGAGCGGCTGCTGAAAGAGTCCCAGTGAAGGGTTTCAATCTGAAACGCCAGTTGTGCATTTCCCTTCACAGATGCTGCCTGACTGGCTGAGTTCCTGCAGCAAATGACTCACTGACTGAAGCCCAGAGCATTCTATCATCTACAAGCCAAGTCAATACAGTCTGCGTGCTGCTCCCACAACTCTGCGCGTGTTCATGTGTGCACAGACACTGCGTCTGCAAGTCATCCCACTGGAAATGGAGCATGAGGATTGTAATCCTGACCCAGTGTCTTGACCTGAAACGTTGACTAACCCTTTGTTTCAATCCAATGAGTTCTTCCAGCAGTTGGCTTTATTCTGCAGATTTCAGCGTATGCTGACTCCTGTGTCTCCGTGAACATTTTCGTGATTCAGCACGGTTACAGGTGCTTCCCGTCTAACAAGCCCACGCAGCTCAGTTACACTGCTGTGACAATTAACCTTTCTAACGAGCGCGTCTTTAACACGTGGGAGAAACCTTGAGCTCCCAGAGCAAGCCCACGTGGTCAAGGAGAGAACATAAAAACTCCTTACAGACAGTGGCGGGAATTGAACCCGGGTAATAGTGTTGCACTAACCGCGATGGTACCATGCTGCCTTGCATTAAAGATATTTTACAATCGTGCTTTTTGCTGTGTTTCAGATAATTGCATTTGATGAATTGCGTACAGATCTCAGGAGCCCTGTAGACCAGTGCAATCCACTCCATGCAGTGAGTACAGCACAGACTGCATATGTCACAAAATACATGGCTCATTTCCTTATGTGTACTATATTCATGCTTGAAATTGTTCCAAGCATGAGAAATGAAGAGTGTGCCAAATGAGATCTGTTCTTGAAGCAAGTTATCTCTTTAGTTATGGTTGATCAAACACTGTTCTCTCAGCCCCTCTTTAACCCACCTTCCCATCCCACTCCCCTCTGCCCCCCCAGGACCCCAACCTTAACTTCCACTTCATCGGCCCCTCCTCCCCTCACTCTCCTCTCCCTGCAGCCCTGCTCCCTCTTCCCTAACACCCTCACCCCTCAACCCTTCACTCCCTCTCCCCTCAAACCCTCACTCCTTTTGCCCTCTCTCCCATCATTCCCTCTCTACTAAAGCGCACTCCTCTCATTCTCTCTCCCCTCACACCTCTCATTCTCTCCCCTCACTCCTCTCATTCTCTCCCCTCACTCCTCTCATCCACTCTCCCCTCACTCCTCTCATACTCTGTCTCCTCACACCTCTCATTCTGTCCCCTCACACCACTCATTCTCTCCCCTCACTCCTCTCCTTCTCTGTCTCCTCACTCCTCTCATTCTCCACCCTCACTCCTCTCATTCTCTCCCCTCATTACTTTCATTCTCTCTCCTCACTCCTCTCATTCTCTCTCTCCTCACTCCTCTTATTCTCTCTCTCCTCACTCCTCTCATTCTCTCCCCTCACTCCTCTCATTCTCTCCTCATTCGTCTCATTCTCTCTCTCCTCACTCCTCTCATTCTCTCTCTCCTCAGTCCTCTCATTCTCTCTCTCCTCACTCACTCTCATTCTCTCTCCCCTCACTCCTCTCATTCTCTCCCCTCACTCCTCTCATTCTCTCTCCTCACTCCTCTCATTCTCTCTCTCCTCAGTCCTCTCATTCTCTCTCCCCTCACTCCTCTCATTCTCTCTCCCCTCACTCCTCTCATTCTCTACCCTCTCTCCTCTCATTCTCTCTCTCCTCACTCCTCTCATTCTCTCTCCCCTCACTCCTCTCATTCTCTCTCCTCTCACTCCTCTCATTCTCTCTCCCCTCACTCCTCTCATTCTCTCTCCCCTCACTCCTCTCATTCTCTCTCCCCTCACTCCTCTCATTCTCTCTCCCCTCATTCTCTCTCCTCACTCCTCTCATTCTCCCCATCTCACTCCTCTCATTCTCTCCCCTCACTCCTTTCATTCTCTCTCCTCACTCCTCTCATTCTCTCTCTCCTCACTCCTCTCATTCTCTCTCTCCTCACTCCTCTCATTCTCTCTCCCCTCACACACCTCATTCTCTCTCCCCTCACTCCTCTCATTCTCTCCTCAGTCCTCTCATTCTCTCTCCTCACTCCTCTCATTCTCTCTCCTCACACCTCTCATTCTCTCTCCCCTCTCCCCTCTCATTCTCTCTCTCCTCACTCCTCTCATTCTCTCTCCCCTCACTCCTCTCATTCTCTCTCCTCACTCCTCTCATTCTCTCTCCCCTCACTCCTCTCATTCTCTCTCCCTCACTCCTCTCATTCTCTCTCCCTCACTCCTCTCATTCTCTCTCCCCTCACTCCTCTCATTCTCTCTCCCCTCACTCCTCTCATTCTCTCTCCCCTCACTCCTCTCATTCTCTCTCCCCTCACTCCTCTCATTCTCTCTCCCCTCACTTCTTTCATTCTCTCTCCTCACTCCTCTCATTCTCTCTCTCCTCAGTCCTCTCATTCTCTCTCCCCTCACTCCTCTCATTCTCTCTCCCCTCACTCCTCTCATTCTCTATCCTCTCTCCTCTTATTCTCTCTCTCCTCACTCCTCTCATTCTCTCTCCCCTCACTCCTCTCATTCTCTCTCCCCTCACTCCTCTCATTCTCTCTCCCTCACACCACTCATTCTCTCTCCACTCACTCCTCTCATTCTCTCTCCCCTCACTCCACTCATTCTCTCTCCCCTCACTCCTATCATTCTCTCTCCCCTCACTCCTCTTATTCTCTCTCCTCACTCCTCTCATTCTCTCTCCCCTCACTCCTCTCATTCTCTCTCCCCTCACTCCTCTCATTCTCTCTCCTCACACCTCTCATTCTCACTCTCTTCACTCCTCTCATTCTCTCTCCTCACTCCTCTCATTCTCTCCCCTCACTCCTCTCATTCTCTCTCACCTCACTCTCATTCTCGCTCCCCTCACTCACTCTCATTCTCTCTCCCCTCACTCCTCTCATTCTCTCCCCTCACTCCTCTCATTCTCTCCTCTCACTCCTCTTATTCTCTCTCTCCTCACTCCTCTCATTCTCTCCCCTCACTCCTTTCATTCTCTCTCTCCTCACACCTCTCATTCTCTCTCCACTCACTCCTCTCATTCTCTCTCTCCTCACTCCTCTCATTCTCTCTCCCCTCACTCCCCTCATTCTCTCTCCTCTCTCCTTTCATTCTCTCTCCCCTCACTCCTCTCATTCTCGCTCCCCTCACTCCTTTCATTCTCTCTCCTCACTCCTCTCATTCTCTCTCTCCTCACTCCTCTCATTCTCTCTCTCCTCACTCCTCTCATTCTCTCTCCACTCACTCCTCTCATTCTTTCCCCTCACTCCTCTCATTCTCTCCCCTCACTCCTCTCATTCTCTCTCCCTCACTCCACTCATTCTCTCTCCTCACTCCTCTCATTCTCTCCCCTCACTCCTTTCATTCTCTCTCTCCTCTCACTCCTCTCATTCTCTCTCTCCTCACTCCTCTCATTCTCTCTCCCCTCACTCCTCTCATTCTCTCCTCTCACTCCTCTTATTCTCTCACTCCTCTCACTCCTCTCATTCTCTCTCTCCTCACTCCTCTCATTCTCTCCTCTCACTCCTCTTATTCTCTCTCTCCTCACTCCTCTCATTCTCTCCCCTCACTCCTTTCATTCTCTCTCTCCTCTCACTCCTCTCATTCTCTCTCTCCTCACTCCTCTCATTCTCTCTCCCCTCACTCCTCTCATTCTCTCTGCTCACTCCTCTCATTCTCTCTCCACTCACTCCTCTCATTCTCTCTCTCCTCACTCCTCTCATTCTCTCTCCCCTCACTCCTCTCATTCTCTCTCCTCACTCCTCTCATTCTCCCCATCTAACTCCTCTCATTCTCTCCCCTCACTCCTTTCATTCTCTCTCCTCACTCCTCTCATTCTATCTCCTCACTCCTCTCATTCTCTCCCCTCACTCCTCTCATTCTCTCTCCCCTCACTCCTCTCATTCTCTACCCTCTCTCCTCTCATTCTCTCTCTCCTCACTCCTCTCATTCTCTCTCCCCTCACTCCTCTCCTTCTCTCTCCCCTCACTCTTCTCATTCTCTCTCCCCTCACTCCTCTCATTCTCTGTCCACTCACTGCTCTCATTCTCTCTCCCCTCACTCCTTTCATTCTCTCTCCTCACTCCTCTCATTCTCTCTCCCCTCACTCCTCTCATTCTCTCCCCTCACTCCTCTCATTCTCTCTCCACTCACTCCTCTCATTCTCTCTCTCCTCACTCCTCTCATTCTCTCTCCCCTCACTCCTCTCATTCTCTCTCCTCTCTCCTTTCATTCTCTCTCCCCTCACTCCTCTCATTCTCGCTCCCCTCACTCCTTTCATTCTCTCTCCTCACTCCTCTCATTCTCTCTCCCCTCACTCCTCTCATTCTCTCTCCTCACTCCTCTCATTCTCCCCATCTAACTCCTCTCATTCTCTCCCCTCTCTCCTCTCATTCTCTCTCTCCTCACTCCTCTCATTCTCTCTCCCCTCACTCCTCTCCTTCTCTCTCCCCTCACTCTTCTCATTCTCTCTCCCTCACACCACTCATTCTCTCTCCACTCACTCCTCTCATTCTCTCTCCCCTCACTCCTCTCATTCTCTCTCCCCTCACTCCTCTCATTCTCTGTCCACTCACTGCTCTCATTCTCTCTCCCCTCACTCCTTTCATTCTCTCTCCTCACTCCTCTCATTCTCTCTCCCCTCACTCCTCTCATTCTCTCCCCTCACACCTCTCACTCTCTCTCCCCTCACCTCTCATTCTCTCTCCTCACTCCTCTCATTGTCTCTCCCCTCACTCCTCTCATTCTCTCTCCTCACTCCTCTCATTCTCCCCATCTCACTCCTCTCATTCTCTCCCCTCACTCCTTTCATTCTCTCTCCTCACTCCTCTCATTCTCTCTCTCCTCACTCCTCTTATTCTCTCTCTCCTCACTCCTCTCATTCTCTCCCCTCACTCCTCTCATTCTCTCCTCACTCGTCTCATTCTCTCTCCCCTCACTCCTTTCATTCTCTCTCTCCTCACACCTCTCATTCTCTCTCCACTCACTCCCTTCATTCTCTCTCCCCTCACTCCTCTCATTCTCTCTCCTCTCTCCTTTCATTCTCTCTCCCCTCAGTCCTCTCATTCTCTCTCTCCTCACTCCTCTCATTCTCTCTCCTCACACCTCTCATTCTCTCTCCCCTCACACACCTCATTCTCTCTCCCCTCACTCCTCTCATTCTCTCCCCTCACTCCTCTCATTCTCTCCCCTCACTCCTCTCATTCTCTCTCCACTCACTCCTCTCATTCTCTCCCTCCTCACACCTCTCATTCTCTCTCTCCTCACACCTCTCATTCTCTCTCCCCTCACTCCTCTTATTCTCTCTCCACTCACTCCTCTCATTCTTTCTCTCCTCACTCCTCTCATTCTCTCTCTCCTCACTCCTCTCATTCTCTCTCCCCTCACTCCTCTCATTCTCTCTCCTCACTCCTCTCATTCTCCCCATCTCACTCCTCTCATTCTCTCCCCTCACTCCTTTCATTCTCTCTCCTCACTCCTCTCATTCTCTCTCTCCTCACTCCTCTTATTCTCTCTCTCCTCACTCCTCTCATTCTCTCCCCTCACTCCTCTCATTCTCTCCTCACTCGTCTCATTCTCTCTCCCCTCACTCCTCTCATTCTCTCTCTCCTCACACCTCTCATTCTCTCTCCCCTCACTCCTCTCATTCTCTCTCCCTCACTCCTCTCATTCTCTCCCCTCACTCCTCTCATTCTCTCTCCCCTCACTCCTCTCATTCTCCCTATCTCACTCCTCTCATTCTCTCCCCTCACTCCTTTCTTTCTCTCTCCTCACTCCTCTCATTCTCTCTCTCCTCAGTCCTCTCATTCTCTCTCTCCTCACTCCTCTCATTCTCTCTCCCCTCACTCCTGTCATTCTCTCCCCTCACTCCTTTCATTCTCTCTCCTCACTCCTCTCATTCTCTCTCTCCTCAGTCCTCTCATTCTCTCTCCCCTCACTCCTCTCATTCTCTCTCCCCTCACTCCTCTCATTCTCTACCCTCTCTCCTCTCATTCTCTCTCTCCTCACTCCTCTCATTCTCTCTCCCTCACTCCTCTCATTCTCTCTCCTCACTCCTCTCATTCTCTCTCCACTCACTCCTCTCATTCTCTCTCCCCTCACTCCTCTCATTCTCTCTCCCCTCACTCCTCTCATTCTCTCTCCCCTCATTCTCTCTCCTCACTCCTCTCATTCTCCCCATCTCACTCCTCTCATTCTCTCCCCTCACTCCTTTCATTCTCTCTCCTCACTCCTCTCATTCTCTCTCTCCTCACTCCTCTCATTCTCTCTCTCCTCACTCCTCTCATCCTCTCTCCCCTCACTCCTCTCATTCTTTCCCCTCACTCCACTCATTCTCTCCCCTCACTCCTTCTCATTCTCTCCCCTCACTCTTTTCATTCTCTCTCTCCTCACACCTCTCATTCTCTCTCCACTCACTCTTCTCATTCTCTCTCTCCTCACTCCTCTCATTCTCTCTCCCCTCACTCCTCTCATTCTCTCTCCTCTCTCCTTTCATTCTCTCTCCCCTCACTCCTCTCATTCTCTACCCTCACTCCTTTCATTCTCTCTCTCCTCACACCTCTCATTCTCTCTCCTCTCTCCTCTCATTCTCTCTCCCCTCACTCCTCTCATTCTCTCTCCCCTCACTCCTCTCATTCTCTCTCCCCTCACTGCTCTCATTCTCTCTCCCCTCACTTCTTTCATTCTCTCTCCTCACTCCTCTCATTCTCTCTCTCCTCACTCCTCTCATTCTCTCTCCCTCACTCCTCTCATTTTCTCTCCCCTCACTCCACTCATTCTCTCCCTCCTCACACCTCTCATTCTCTCTCTCCTCACACCTCTCATTCTCTCTCCCCTCACACCTCTCATTCTCTCTCCCCTCACTCCTCTCATTCTCTCCCCTCAGTCCTCCCATTCTCTCCCCTCACTCCTCTCATTCTCTCTCCACTCACTCCTCTCATTCTCTCTCCTCACTCCTCTCATTCTCTCTCTCCTCACTCCTCTCATTCTCTCTCCCCTCACTCCTCTCATTCTCTCTCCTCACTCCTCTCATTCTCCCCATCTCACTCCTCTCATTCTCTCCCCTCACTCCTTTCATTCTCTCTCCTCACTCCTCTCATTCTCTCTCTCCTCACTCCTCTTATTCTCTCTCTCCTCACTCCTCTCATTCTCTCTCCCTCACTCCTCTCATTTTCTCTCCCCTCACTCCACTCATTCTCTCCCTCCTCACACCTCTCATTCTCTCTCTCCTCACACCTCTCATTCTCTCTCCCCTCACACCTCTCATTTTCTCTCCCCTCACACCTCTCATTCTCTCTCCCCTCACTCCTCTCATTCTCTCCCCTCAGTCCTCCCATTCTCTCCCCTCACTCCTCTCATTCTCTCTCCACTCACTCCTCTCATTCTCTCCCTCCTCACACCTCTCATTCTCTCTCTCCTCACACCTCTCATTCTCTCTCCCCTCACTCCTCTTATTCTCTCTCCACTCACTCCTCTCATTCTCTCTCTCCTCACTCCTCTCATTCTCTCTCTCCTCACTCCTCTCACTCCTCTCATTCTCTCTCCTCACTCCTCTCATTCTCCCCATCTCACTCCTCTCATTCTCTCCCCTCACTCCTTTCATTCTCTCTCCTCACTCCTCTCATTCTCTCTCTCCTCACTCCTCTTATTCTCTCTCTCCTCACTCCTCTCATTCTCTCCCCTCACTCCTCTCATTCTCTCCTCATTCGTCTCATTCTCTCTCTCCTCACTCCTCTCATTCTCTCTCTCCTCAGTCCTCTCATTCTCTCTCTCCTCACTCCTCTCATTCTCTCTCCCCTCACTCCTGTCATTCTCTCCCCTCACTCCTTTCATTCTCTCTCCTCACTCCTCTCATTCTCTCTCTCCTCAGTCCTCTCATTCTCTCTCCCCTCACTCCTCTCATTCTCTCTCCCCTCACTCCTCTCATTCTCTACCCTCTCTCCTCTCATTCTCTCTCTCCTCACTCCTCTCATTCTCTCTCCCCTCACTCCTCTCATTCTCTCTCCCTCACACCACTCATTCTCTCTCCACTCACTCCTCTCATTCTCTCTCCCCTCACTCCTCTCATTCTCTCTCCCCTCACTCCTCTCATTCTCTCTCCCCTCATTCTCTCTCCTCACTCCTCTCATTCTCCCCATCTCACTCCTCTCATTCTCTCCCCTCACTCCTTTCATTCTCTCTCCTCACTCCTCTCATTCTCTCTCTCCTCACTCCTCTCATTCTCTCTCTCCTCACTCCTCTCATTCTCTCTCCCCTCACTCCTCTCATTCTTTCCCCTCACTCCTCTCATTCTCTCCTTACTCTTCTCATTCTCTCCCCTCACTCTTTTCATTCTCTCTCACCTCACACCTCTCATTCTCTCTCCACTCACTCCTCTCATTCTCTCTCCCTCACTCCTCTCATTCTCTCTCCCCTCACTCCTCTCATTCTCTCTCCTCTCTCCTTTCATTCTCTCTCCCCTCACTCCTCTCATTCTCTACCCTCACTCCTTTCATTCTCTCTCTCCTCACACCTCTCATTCTCTCTCCTCTCTCCTCTCATTCTCTCTCCCCTCACTCCTCTCATTCTCTCTCCCCTCACTCCTCTCATTCTCTCTCCCCTCACTGCTCTCATTCTCTCTCCCCTCACTCCTCTCATTCTCTCTCCTCACTTCTCTCATTCTCTCTCTCCTCACTCCTCTCATTCTCTCTCCCCTCACTCCTCTCATTTTCTCTCCCTCACTCCACTCATTCTCTCTCCTCACTCCTCTCATTCTCTCCCCTCACACCTCTCATTCTCTCTCCCCTCACACCTCTCATTCTCTCTCCCCTCACACCTCTCATTCTCTCTCCCCTCACTCCTCTCATTCTCTCCCCTCAGTCCTCTCATTCTCTCCCCTCACTCCTCTCATTCTCTCTCCACTCACTCCTCTCATTCTCTCCCTCCTCACACCTCTCATTCTCTCTCTCCTCACACCTCTCATTCTCTCTCCCCTCACTCCTCTCATTCTCTCCCCTCACTCCTCTCATTCTCTCTCTCCTCACTCCTCTCATTCTCTCTCTCCTCACTCCTCTCATTCTCTCTCCCCTCACTCCTCTCATTCTCTCTCCTCACTCCTCTCATTCTCCCCATCTCACTCCTCTCATTCTCTCCCCTCACTCCTTTCATTCTCTCTCCTCACTCCTCTCATTCTCTCTCTCCTCACTCCTCTTATTCTCTCTCTCCTCACTCCTCTCATTCTCTCCCCTCACTCCTCTCATTCTCTCCTCATTCGTCTCATTCTCTCTCCCCTCACTCCTTTCATTCTCTCTCTCCTCACACCTCTCATTCTCTCTCCACTCACTCCTCTCATTCTCTCTCTCCTCTCTCCTTTCATTCTCTCTGCCCGCACTCCTCTCATTCTCTCTCCCCTCACTCCTCTCATTCTCCCTATCTCACTCCTCTCATTCTCTCCCCTCACTCCTTTCATTCTCTCTCCTCACTCCTCTCATTCTCTCTCTCCTCAGTCCTCTCATTCTCTCTCTCCTCACTCCTCTCATTCTCTCTCCCCTCACTCCTCTCATTCTCTCTCCCCTCACTCCTCTCATTCTCTCCCCTCACTCCTCTCATTCTCTCTCCTCACTCCTCTCATTCTCTCTCTCCTCAGTCCTCTCATTCTCTCTCCCCTCACTCCTCTCATTCTCTCTCCCCTCACTCCTCTCATTCTCTACCCTCTCTCCTCTCATTCTCTCTCTCCTCACTCCTCTCATTCTCTCTCCCCTCACTCCTCTCATTCTCTCTCCCTCACACCACTCATTCTCTCTCCACTCACTCCTCTCATTCTCTCTCCCCTCACTCCTCTCATTCTCTCTCCCCTCACTCCTCTCATTCTCTCTCCCCTCATTCTCTCTCCTCACTCCTCTCATTCTCCCCATCTCACTCCTCTCATTCTCTCCCCTCACTCCTTTCATTCTCTCTCCTCACTCCTCTCATTCTCTCTCTCCTCACTCCTCTCATTCTCTCTCTCCTCACTCCTCTCATCCTCTCTCCCCTCACTCCTCTCATTCTTTCCCCTCACTCCTCTCATTCTCTCCTTACTCTTCTCATTCTCTCCCCTCACTCTTTTCATTCTCTCTCTCCTCACACCTCTCATTCTCTCTCCACTCACTCTTCTCATTCTCTCTCTCCTCACTCCTCTCATTCTCTCTCCCCTCACTCCTCTCATTCTCTCTCCTCTCTCCTTTCATTCTCTCTCCCCTCACTCCTCTCATTCTCTACCCTCACTCCTTTCATTCTCTCTCTCCTCACACCTCTCATTCTCTCTCCTCTCTCCTCTCATTCTCTCTCCCCTCACTCCTCTCATTCTCTCTCCCCTCACTCCTCTCATTCTCTCTCCCCTCACTCCTCTCATTCTCTCTCCCCTCACTCCTCTCATTCTCTCTCCTCACTCCTCTCATTCTCTCTCCCTCACTCCTCTCATTCTCTCTCCCTCACTCCTCTCATTCTCTCCCCTCACTCCTCTCATTCTCTCCCCTCACTCCTCTCATTCTCTCTCCTCACTCACTCTCATTCTCTCTCCCCTCACACCTCTCATTCTCTCCCCTCACACCTCTCATTCTCTCTCCCCTCACTCCTCTCATTCTCTCCCCTCAGTCCTCCCATTCTCTCCCCTCACTCCTCTCATTCTCTCTCCACTCACTCCTCTCATTCTCTCTTTCCTCACTCCTCTCATTCTCTCTCCGCTCACTCCTCTAATTCTCTCTCCTCTCTCCTCTCATTCTCTCTCCCCTCACTCCTCTCATTCTCTCTCCTCACTCCTCTCATTCTCTCCCCTCACTCCTCTCATTCTCTCCCCTCACTCCTCTCATTCTCTCTCCCCTCACTCCTCTCTTTCTCTCTCCCCTCACTGGTCTCATTCTCTCCTCTCACTCCTCTCATTCTCACCATCTCACTCCTCTCATTCTCTCCCCTCACTCCTTTGATTCTCTCTCCTCACTCCTCTCATTCTCTCTCTCCTCACTTCTCTCATTCTCTCTCCACTCACTACTCTCATTCTCTCTCCCCTCACTCCTCTCATTCTTTCCCCTCACTCCTCTCATTCTCTCCCCTCACTCCTCTCATTCTCTCCTCTCACTCCTCTTATTCTCTCTCTCCTCACTCCTCTCATTCTCTCCCCTCACTCCTCTCATTCTCTCTCCCCTCACTCCTCTCATTCTCTCTCCTCTCTCCTTTCATTCTCTCTCCCCTCACTCCTCTCATTCTCTACCCTCACTCCTTTCATTCTCTCTCTCCTCACACCTCTCATTCTCTCTCCTCTCTCCTCTCATTCTCTCTCCCCTCACTCCTCTCATTCTCTCTCCCCTCACTCCTCTCATTCTCTCTCCCCTCACTGCTCTCATTCTCTCTCCCCTCACTTCTTTCATTCTCTCTCCTCACTCCTCTCATTCTCTCTCTCCTCACTCCTCTCATTCTCTCTCCCTCACTCCTCTCATTTTCTCTCCCCTCACTCCACTCATTCTCTCTCCTCACTCCTCTCATTCTCTCTCCTCACACCTCTCATTCTCTCTCCCCTCACTCCTCTCATTCTCTCTCCCCTCACACCTCTCATTCTCTCTCCCCTCACTCCTCTCATTCTCTCCCCTCAGTCCTCTCATTCTCTCCCCTCACTCCTCTCATTCTCTCTCCACTCACTCCTCTCATTCTCTCTCCTCACTCCTCTCATTCTCTCTCCGCTCACTCCTCTAATTCTCTCTCCTCACTCCTCTCATTCTCTCTCCCCTCACTCCTCTCATTCTCTCTCTCCTCACTCCTCTCATTCTCTCTCCCCTCACTCCTCTAATTCTCTCTCCTCTCTCCTCTCATTCTCTCTCCCCTCACTCCTCTCTTTCTCTCTCCCCTCACTGGTCTCATTCTCTCCTCTCACTCCTCTCATTCTCACCATCTCACTCCTCTCATTCTCTCCCCTCACTCCTCTCATTCTCTCTCCTCACTCCTCTCATTCTCTCTCTCCTCACTCCTCTCATTCTCTCTCCACTCACTCCTCTCATTCTCTCTCCCCTCACTCCTCTCATTCTCTCTCCCCTCACTCCTCTCATTCTCTCCCCTCACTCCTCTCATTCTCTCCTCTCACTCCTCTCATTCTCTCTCTCCTCACTCCTCTCATTCTCTCCCCTCACTCCTCTCATTCTCTCTCTCCCTCACTCCTCTCATTCTCTCTCCTCTCTCCTTTCATTCTCTCTCCCCTCACTCCTCTCATTCTCTACCCTCACTCCTTTCATTCTCTCTCTCCTCACACCTCTCATTCTCTCTCCTCTCTCCTCTCATTCTCTCTCCCCTCACTCCTCTCATTCTCTCTCCCCTCACTCCTCTCATTCTCTCTCCCCTCACTGCTCTCATTCTCTCTCCCCTCACTTCTTTCATTCTCTCTCCTCACTCCTCTCATTCTCTCTCTGCTCACTCTCATTCTCTCTCCCTCACTCCTCTCATTTTCTCTCCCCTCACTCCACTCATTCTCTCCCTCCTCACACCTCTCATTCTCTCTCTCCTCACACCTCTCATTCTCTCTCCCCTCACACCTCTCATTTTCTCTCCCCTCACACCTCTCATTCTCTCTCCCCTCACTCCTCTCATTCTCTCCCCTCACTCCTCTCATTCTCTCCCCTCACTCCTCTCATTCTCTCTCCACTCACTCCTCTCATTCTCTCTTTCCTCACTCCTCTCATTCTCTCTCCGCTCACTCCTCTCATTCTCTCTCCTCACTCCTCTCATTCTCTCCCCTCACTCCTCTCATTCTCTCTCTCCTCACTCCTCTCATTCTCTCTCCCCTCACTCCTCTCATTCTCTCTCTCCTCACTCCTCTCATTCTCTCTCCCCTCACTCCTCTAATTCTCTCTCCTCTCTCCTCTCATTCTGTCTCCCCTCACTCCTCTCATTCTCTCTCCCCTCACTCCTCTCACTCCTCTCATTCTCTCCCCTCACTTCTTTGATTCTCTCTCCTCACTCCTGTCATTCTCTCTCTCCTCACTTCTCTCATTCTCTCTCCACTCACTACTCTCATTCTCTCTCCTCTCTCCTTTCATTCTCTCTCCCCTCAGTCCTCTCATTCTCGCTCCCCTCACTCCTCTCATTCTCTCTCTCCTCACTCCTCTCATTCTCTCTCCCCTCACTCCTCTCATTCTCTCTCTCCTCACACCTCTCATTCTCTCTCCCCTCACAACTCTCATTCTCTCTCCCCTCACTCCTCTCATTCTCTCCCCTCACTCCTCTCATTCTCTCTCCCCTCACTCCTCTCATTCTCTCCCTCCTCACACCTCTCATTCTCTCTCTCCTCACACCTCTCATTCTCTCTCCCCTCACTCCTCTTATTCTCTCTCCACTCACTCCTCTCATTCTCTCTCTCCTCACTCCTCTCATTCTCTCTCTCCTCACTCCTCTCATTCTCTCTCCCCTCACTCCTCTCATTCTCTCTCCTCACTCCTCTCATTCTCCCCATCTCACTCCTCTCATTCTCTCCCCTCACTCCTTTCATTCTCTCTCCTCACTCCTCTCATTCTCTCTCTCCTCACTCCTCTTATTCTCTCTCTCCTCACTCCTCTCATTCTCTCTCCCTCACTCCTCTCATTCTCTCTCCCTCACTCCTCTCATTCTCTCTCCCCTCACTCCTTTCATTCTCTCTCTCCTCACACCTCTCATTCTCTCTCCACTCACTCCTCTCATTCTCTCTCTCCTCACTCCTCTCATTCTCTCTCTGCCTCTCTCATTCTCTCTCCCCTCACTCCTCTCATTCTCCCTATCTCACTCCTCTCATTCTCTCCCCTCACTCCTTTCATTCTCTCTCCTCACTCCTCTCATTCTCTCTCTCCTCAGTCCTCTCATTCTCTCTCTCCTCACTCCTCTCATTCTCTCTCCCCTCACTCCTCTCATTCTCTCTCCCTCACTCCTCTCATTCTCTCTCCTCACTCCTCTCATTCTCTCTCCCCTCACACCTCTCATTCTCTCCCCTCACACCACTCATTCTCTCTCCCCTCACTCCTCTCATTCTCTCTCCCCTCACTCCTCTCATTCTCTCTCCCCTCACTCCTCTCATTCTCTCTCCCCTCATTCTCTCTCCTCACTCCTCTCATTCTCCCCATCTCACTCCTCTCATTCTCTCCCCTCACTCCTTTCATTCTCTCTCCTCACTCCTCTCATTCTCTCTCTCCTCACTCCTCTCATTCTCTCTCTCCTCACTCCTCTCATTCTCTCTCCCCTCACTCCTCTCATTCTCTCCCCTCACTCCTCTCATTCTCTCCCCTCACTCCTTCTCATTCTCTCCCCTCACTCCTTTCATTCTCTCTCTCCTCACTCCTCTCATTCTCTCTCCACTCACTCCTCTCATTCTCTCTCTCCTCACTCCTCTCATTCTCTCTCCCCTCACTCCTCTCATTCTCTCTCCTCTCTCCTTTCATTCTCTCTCCCCTCACTCCTCTCATTCTCTCCCCTCACTCCTTTCATTCTCTCTCTCCTCACACCTCTCATTCTCTCTCCTCACACCTCTCATTCTCTCTCCCCTCTCCCCTCTCATTCTCCCCCCTCACTCCTCTCATTCTCTCTCCCCTCACTCCTCTCATTCTCTCTCCCCTCACTTCTTTCATTCTCTCTCCTCACTCCTCTCATTCTCTCTCTCCTCACTCCTCTCATTCTCTCTCCCTCACTCCTCTCATTTTCTCTCCCCTCACTCCACTCATTCTCTCCCTCCTCACACCTCTCATTCTCTCTCTCCTCACACCTCTCATTCTCTCTCCCCTCACTCCTCTCATTCTCTCTCGCCTCACTCCTCTCATTCTCTCCCCTCAGTCCTCCCATTCTCTCCCCTCACTCCTCTCATTCTCTCTCCACTCACTCCTCTCATTCTCTCTCTCCTCACTCCTCTCATTCTCTCTCCCCTCACTCCTCTAATTCTCTCTCCTCTCTCCTCTCATTCTCTCTCCCCTCACTCCTCTCTTTCTCTCTCCCCTCACTGGTCTCATTCTCTCCTCTCACTCCTCTCATTCTCACCATCTCACTCCTCTCATTCTCTCCCCTCACTCCTTTCATTCTCTCTCCTCACTCCTCTCATTCTCTATCTCCTCACTCCTCTCATTCTCTCCCCTCACTCCTTTCATTCTCTCTCTCCTCACACCTCTCATTCTCTCTCCACTCACTCCTCTCATTCTCTCTCTCCTCACTCCTCTCATTCTCTCTCCCCTCACTCCTCTCATTCTCTCTCCTCTCTCCTTTCATTCTCTCTCCCCTCACTCCTCTCATTCTCGCTCCCCTCACTCCTTTCATTCTCTCTCCTCACTCCTCTCATTCTCTCTCTCCCCACTCCTCTCATTCTCTCTCTCCTCACACCTCTCATTCTCTCTCCCCTCACACCTCTCATTCTCTCTCGCCTCACTCCTGTCATTCTCTCCCCTCAGTCCTCCCATTCTCTCCCCTCACTCCTCTCATTCTCTCTCCACTCACTCCTCTCATTCTCTCTCTCCTCACTCCTCTCATTCTCTCTCCCCTCACTCCTCTCTTTCTCTCTCCCCTCACTGGTCTCATTCTCTCCTCTCACTCCTCTCATTCTCACCATCTCACTCCTCTCATTCTCTCCCCTCACTCCTTTCATTCTCTCTCCTCACTCCTCTCATTCTCTCTCTCCTCACTCCTCTCATTCTTTCCCCTCACTCCTCTCATTCTCTCCTCTCACTCCTCTTATTCTCTGTCTCCTCACTCCTCTCATTCTCTCCCCTCACTCCTTTCATTCTCTCTCTCCTCACACCTCTCATTCTCTCTCCACTCACTCCTCTGATTCTCTCTCTCCTCACTCCCTTCATTCTCTCTCCCCTCACTCCTCTCATTCTCTCTCCTCTCTCCTTTCATTCTCTCTCCCCTCAGTCCTCTCATTCTCGCTCCCCTCACTCCTTTCATTCTCTCTCCTCACTCCTCTCATTCTCTCTCTCCCCACTCCTCTCATTCTCTCTCTCCTCACACCTCTCATTCTCTCTCCCCTCACAACTCTCATTCTCTCTCCCCTCACTCCTCTCATTCTCTCTCCACTCACTCCTCTCATTCTCTCCCTCCTCACACCTCTCATTCTCTCTCCTCACACCTCTCATTCTCTCTCGCCTCACTCCTCTCATTCTCTCTCCACTCACTCCTCTCATTCTCTCTCTCCTCACTCCTCTCATTCTCTCTCTCCTCACACCTCTCATTCTCTCTCCCCTCACTCCTCTCATTCTCTCTCGCCTCACTCCTCTCATTCTCTCCCCTCAGTCCTCCCATTCTCTCCCCTCACTCCTCTCATTCTCTCTCCACTCACTCCTCTCATTCTCTCTCTCCTCACTCCTCTCATTCTCTCTCACCTCACACCTCTCATTCTCGCTCCCCTCACTTCTCTCCTCTCACTCCTCTCATTCCTCTCATTCTCACCATCTCACTCCTCTCATTCTCTCCCCTCACTCCTTTCATTCTCTCTCTCCTCACTCCTCTCATTCTCTCTCTCCTCACTCCTCTCATTCTTTCCCCTCACTCCTCTCATTCTCTCCTCTCACTCCTCTTATTCTCTGTCTCCTCACTCCTCTCATTCTCTCCCCTCACTCCTCATTCTCTCTCTCCTCACACCTCTCATTCTCTCTCCACTCACTCCTCTGATTCTCTCTCTCCTCACTCCCTTCATTCTCTCTCCCCTCACTCCTCTCATTCTCTCTCCTCTCTCCTTTCATTCTCTCTCTCCTCAGTCCTCTCATTCTCGCTCCCCTCACTTCTCATTCTCTCTCCTCACTCCTCTCATTCTCTCTCTCCCTCACTCCTCTCATTCTCTCTCTCCTCACTCCTCTCATTCTCTCTCCCCTCACAACTCTCATTCTCTCTCCCCTCACTCCTCTCATTCTCTCTCCACTCACTCCTCTCATTCTCTCCCTCCTCACACCTCTCATTCTCTCTCTCCTCACACCTCTCATTCTCTCTCCCCTCACTCCTCTCATTCTCTCTCCCTCACTCCTCTCATTCTCTCTCTCCTCACTCCTCTCATTCTCTCTCCCCTCACTCCTCTAATTCTCTCTCCTCTCTCCTCTCATTCTCTCTCCCCTCACTCCTCTCTTTCTCTCTCCCCTCACTGGTCTCATTCTCTCCTCTCACTCCTCTCATTCTCACCATCTCACTCCTCTCATTCTCTCCCCTCACTCCTCTCATTCTCTCTCCCCTCACTCCTCTCATTCTCTCTCCTCACTCCTCTCATTCTCTCTCCTCTCTCCTCTCATTCTCTCCCCTCACTCCTCTCATTCTCTCTCGCCTCACTCACTCTCATTCTCTCTCCCCTCACTCACTCTCATTCTCTCTCTCCTCACTCCTCTCATTCTCTCTCCCCTCACTCCTCTCATTCTCTCTCCTCTCTCCTCTCATTCTCTCTCCCCTCACTCCTCTCATTCTCTCTCCCCTCACTCCTCTCATTCTCTCTCCTCACTCCTCTCATTCTCTCTCGCCTCACTCCTCTCATTCTCTCTCCCCTCACACACCTCATTCTCTCTCCCCTCACTCCTCTCATTCTCTCTCAGTCCTCTCATTCTCTCCCCTCACTCCTCTCATTCTCTCCCCTCACTCCTCTCATTCTCTCTCACCTCACTCCTCTCATTCTCTCTCCCCTCACTCACTCTCATTCTCTCTCCCCTCACTCCTCTCATTCTCTCTCCCCTCACTCCTCTCATTCTCTCCCCTCACTCCTCTCATTCTCTCTCCTCTCTCTCCTCTCATTCTCTCCCCTCACTCCTCTCATTCTCTCTCCTCACTCCTCTCATTCTCTCTCTCCTCACTCCTCTCATTCTCTCCCCTCACTCCTCTCATTCTCTCCCCTCACTCCTCTCATTCTCTCTCCTCACTCCTCTCATTCTCTCCCCTCACTCCTCTCATTCTCTCTCACCTCACTCCTCTCATTCTCTCTCCCCTCACTCACTCTCATTCTCTCTCTCACTCCTCTCATTCTCTCTCCCCTCACTCCTCTCATTCTCTCTCCTCACTCCTCTCATTCTCTCTCCCCTCACTCCTCTCATTCTCTCTCCCCTCACTCCTCTCATTCTCTCTCCTCACTCCTCTCATTCTCTCTCTCCTCACTCCTCTCATTCTCTCTCACCTCACTCCTCTCATTCTCTCTCCCCTCACTCCTCTCATTCTCTCTCCCCTCACTCACTCTCATTCTCTCTCCCCTCACTCCTCTCATTCTCTCTCCCCTCACTCCTCTCATTCTCTCTCTCCTCACTCCTCTCATTCTCTCTCCCCTCACTCCTCTCATTCTCTCTCCCCTCACTCCTCTCACTCTCTCTCATTCTCTCTCATTCTCACTCCCCTCATTCTCTCTCCCCTCACTCCTCTCATTCTCTCTCCTCACTCCTCTCATTCTCTCTCCCCTCACTCCTCTCATTCTCTCTCCCCTCACTCACTCTCATTCTCTCTCCCCTCACTCCTCTCATTCTCTCTCCCCTCACTCCTCTCATTCTCCCTCCTCACACCTCTCATACTCACTCTCTTCACTCCTCTCATTCTCTCTCGCCTCACTCCTCTCATTCTCTCTCCCCTCACTCCTCTCATTCTCTCCCCTCACTCCTCTCATTCTCTCCTTACTCTTCTCATTCTCTCCCCTCACTCTTTTCATTCTCTCTCTCCTCACACCTCTCATTCTCTCTCCACTCACTCTTCTCATTCTCTCTCTCCTCACTCCTCTCATTCTCTCTCCCCTCACTCCTCTCATTCTCTCTCCTCTCTCCTTTCATTCTCTCTCCCCTCACTCCTCTCATTCTCTCCCCTCACTCCTTTCATTCTCTCTCTCCTCACACCTCTCATTCTCTCTCCTCTCTCCTCTCATTCTCTCTCCCCTCACTCCTCTCATTCTCTCTCCCCTCACTCCTCTCATTCTCTCTCCCCTCACTCCTCTCATTCTCTCTCCCCTCACTCCTCTCATTCTCTCTCCTCACTCCTCTCATTCTCTCTCTCCTCACTCCTCTCATTCTCTCTCCCTCACTCCTCTCATTTTCTCTCCCCTCACTCCACTCATTCTCTCCCTCCTCACACCTCTCATTCTCTCTCTCCTCACACCTCTCATTCTCTCTCCCCTCACACCTCTCATTCTCTCTCCCCTCACTCCTCTCATTCTCTCCCCTCAGTCCTCCCATTCTCTCCCCTCACTCCTCTCATTCTCTCTCCACTCACTCCTCTCATTCTCTCTCTCCTCACTCCTCTCATTCTCTCTCCCCTCACTCCTCTAATTCTCTCTCCTCTCTCCTCTCATTCTCTCTCCCCTCACTCCTCTCATTCTCTCTCCCCTCACTGGTCTCATTCTCTCCTCTCACTCCTCTCATTCTCACAATCTCACTCCTCTCATTCTCTCCCCTCACTCCTTTCATTCTCTCTCCTCACTCCTCTCATTCTCTCTCTCCTCACTCCTCTCATTCTCTCCCCTCACTCCTTTCATTCTCTCTCTCCTCACACCTCTCATTCTCTCTCCACTCACTCCTCTCATTCTCTCTCTCCTCACTCCTCTCATTCTCTCTCCCCTCACTCCTCTCATTCTCTCTCCTCTCTCCTCTCATTCTCTCTCCCCTCACTCCTCTCATTCTCTCTCCCCTCACTCCTCTCATTCTCTCTCCTCACTCCTCTCATTCTCTCTCTCCCCACTCCTCTCATTCTCTCTCTCCTCACACCTCTCATTCTCTCTCCCCTCACACCTCTCATTCTCTCTCGCCTCACTCCTGTCATTCTCTCCCCTCAGTCCTCCCATTCTCTCCCCTCACTCCTCTCATTCTCTCTCCCCTCACTCCTCTCATTCTCTCTCTCCTCACTCCTCTCATTCTCTCTCCCCTCACTCCTCTCTTTCTCTCTCCCCTCACTGGTCTCATTCTCTCCTCTCACTCCTCTCATTCTCACCATCTCACTCCTCTCATTCTCTCCCCTCACTCCTTTCATTCTCTCTCCTCACTCCTCTCATTCTCTCTCTCCTCACTCCTCTCATTCTTTCCCCTCACTCCTCTCATTCTCTCCTCTCACTCCTCTTATTCTCTGTCTCCTCACTCCTCTCATTCTCTCCCCTCACTCCTTTCATTCTCTCTCTCCTCACACCTCTCATTCTCTCTCCACTCACTCCTCTGATTCTCTCTCTCCTCACTCCCCTCATTCTCTCTCCCCTCACTCCTCTCATTCTCTCTCCTCTCTCCTTTCATTCTCTCTCCCCTCACTCCTCTCATTCTCTCTCCCCTCACTCCTTTCATTCTCTCTCCTCACTCCTCTCATTCTCTCTCTCCTCACTCCTCTCATTCTCTCTCTCCTCACACCTCTCATTCTCTCTCCCCTCACTCCTCTCATTCTCTCTCCCCTCACTCCTCTCATTCTCTCTCCACTCACTCCTCTCATTCTCTCCCTCCTCACACCTCTCATTCTCTCTCTCCTCACACCTCTCATTCTCTCTCGCCTCACTCCTCTCATTCTCTCTCCCCTCACTCCTCTCATTCTCTCTCTCCTCACTCCTCTCATTCTCTCTCCCCTCACTCCTCTCATTCTCTCTCCTCACTCCTCTCATTCTCTCTCCCCTCACTCCTCTCATTCTCTCTCCCCTCACTCCTCTCATTCTCTCCCCTCACTCCTCTCATTCTCACCATCTCACTCCTCTCATTCTCTCCCCTCACTCCTTTCATTCTCTCTCCCCTCACTCCTTTCATTCTCTCTCCTCACTCCTCTTATTCTCTCTCTCCTCACTCCTCTCATTCTCTCCCCTCACTCCTTTCATTCTCTCTCTCCTCACACCTCTCATTCTCTCTCCACTCACTCCTCTCATTCTCTCTCTCCTCACTCCTCTCATTCTCTCTCCCCTCACTCCTCTCATTCTCTCTCCTCTCTCCTCTCATTCTCTCTCCCCTCACTCCTCTCATTCTCTCTCCCCTCACTCCTCTCATTCTCTCTCCTCACTCCTCTCATTCTCTCTCTCCTCACTCCTCTCATTCTCTCTCCACTCACTCCTCTCATTCTCTCCCCTCACTCCTCTCATTCTCTCCCCTCACTCCTCTCATTCTCTCCCCTCACTCCTCTCATTCTCTCTCTCCTCACTCCTCTCATTCTCTCCCCTCACTCCTTTCATTCTCTCTCTCCTCACACCTCTCATTCTCTCTCCCCTCACTCCTCTCATTCTCTCTCTCCTCACTCCTCTCATTCTCTCTCCCCTGACTCCTCTCATTCTCTCTCCTCTCTCCTTTCATTCTCTCTCACTCCTCTCATTCTCTCTCCCCTCACTCCTCTCATTCTCTCTCCTCACTCCTCTCATTCTCTCCCCTCACTCCTCTCATTCTCTCCCCTCACTCCTCTCATTCTCTCTCCCCTCACTCACTCTCATTCTCTCTCTCCTCACTCCTCTCATTCTCTCCCCTCACTCCTCTCATTCTCTCTCCCCTCACTCCTCTCATTCTCTCTCCCCTCACTCCTCTCATTCTCTCTTTCCTCACTTCTCTCATTCTCTCTCCCCTCACTCCTCTCATTCTCTCTCCTCTCTCCTCTCATTCTCTCTCCCCTCACTCCTCTCATTCTCTCTCCCCTCACTCCTCTCATTCTCTCTCCTCACTCCTCTCATTCTCCCCATCTCACTCCTCTCATTCTCTCCCCTCACTCCTCTCATTCTCTCTCCTCACTCCTCTCATTCTCTCTCTCCTCACTCCTCTCATTCTCTCTCCCCTCACTCCTCTCATTCTCTCCCCTCACTCCTCTCATTCTCTCCCCTCACTCCTCTCATTCTCTCCCCTCACTCCTCTCATTCTCTCTCCTCACTCCTCTCATTCTCTCCCCTCACTCCTCTCATTCTCTCTCACCTCACACCTCTCATTCTCTCTCCCCTCACTCCTCTCATTCTCTCTCTCCTCACTCCTCTCATTCTCTCTCCCCTCACTCCTCTCATTCTCTCTCCTCTCTCCTCTCATTCTCTCTCCCCTCACTCCTCTCATTCTCTCCCCTCACTCCTCTGATTCTCTCCTCTCACTCCTCTCATTCTCTCTCCCCTTACTCCTCGCATTCTCTCTCCCCTCACTCCTCTCATTCTCTCCCCTCACTCCTCTCATTCTCTCTCTCCTCACTCCTCTCATTCTCTCTCCCCTCACTCCTCTCATTCTCTCTCGCCTCACTCACTCTCATTCTCTCTCCCCTCACTCACTCGCATTCTCTCTCTCCTCACTCCTCTCATTCTCTCTCCTCACACCTCTCATTCTCTCTCCCCTCTCTCCTCTCATTCTCTCCCCTCACTCCTCTCATTCTCTCCCCTCACTCCTCTCATTCTCTCTCCCCTCACTCACTCTCATTCTCTCTCCCCTCACTCCTCTCATTCTCTCCCCTCACTCCTCTCATTCTCTCTCACCTCACTCTCTCATTCTCGCTCCCCTCACTCCTCTCATTCTCTCTCTCCTCACTCCTCTCATTCTCTCTCCCCTCACTCCTCTCATTCTCTCTCTCCTCACTCCTCTCATTCTCTCTCCTCTCTCCTCTCATTCTCTCCCCTCACTCCTCTCATTCTCTCTCCACTCACTCCTCTCATTCTCTCTCTCCTCACTCCTCTCATTCTCTCTCCCCTCACACCTCTCATTCTCTCTCCCCTCACTCCTCTCATTCTCTCTCCACTCACTCCTCTCATTCTCTCTCTCCTCACTCCTCTCATTCTCTCTCCCCTCACTCCTCTCATTCTCTCTCCTCACTCCTCTCATTCTCTCTCCCCTCACTCCTCTCATTCTCTCTCCCCTCACTCCTCTCATTCTCTCCCCTCACTCCTCTCATTCTCTCCACTCACACCTCTCATTCTCTCCCCTCACTCCTTTCATTCTCTCTCCCCTCACTCCTTTCATTCTCTCTCCTCACTTTTCTTATTCTCTCTCTCCTCACTCCTCTCATTCTCTCCCCTCACTCCTTTCATTCTCTCTCTCCTCACACCTCTCATTCTCTCTCCACTCACTCCTCTCATTCTCTCTCCTCTCTCCTCTCATTCTCTCTCCCCTCACTCCTCTCATTCTCTCTCCCCTCACTCCTCTCATTCTCTCTCCTCACTCCTCTCATTCTCTCTCTCCTCACTCCTCTCATTCTCTCTCCCCTCACTCCTCTCATTCTCTCCCCTCACTCCTCTCATTCTCTCCCCTCACTCCTCTCATTCTCTCCTCTCACTCCTCTTATTCTCTCTCTCCTCACTCCTCTCATTCTCTCCCCTCACTCCTCTCATTCTCTCTCTCCTCACACCTCTCATTCTCTCTCCACTCACTCCTCTCATTCTCTCTCTCCTCACTCCTCTCATTCTCTCTCCCCTGACTCCTCTCATTCTCTCTCCTCTCTCCTTTCATTCTCTCTCCCCTCACTCCTCTCATTCTCTCTCCCCTCACTCCTCTCATTCTCTCTCCTCACTCCTCTCATTCTCCCCATCTCACTCCTCTCATTCTCTCCCCTCACTCCTCTCATGCTCTCTCCTCACACCTCTCATTCTCTCTCTCCTCACTCCTCTCATTCTCTCCCCTCACTCCTCTCATTCTCTCTCCCCTCACTCCTCTCATTCTCTCTCCCCTCACTCCTCTCATTCTCTCTCTCCTCACTCCTCTCATTCTCTCTCCCCTCACTCCTCTCATTCTCTCTCCTCTCTCCTCTCATTCTCTCTCCCCTCACTCCTCTCATTCTCTCTCCCCTCACTCCTCTCATTCTCTCTCCTCACTCCTCTGATTCTCCCCATCTCACTCCTCTCATTCTCGCCGCTCACTCCTTTCATTCTCTCTCCTCACTCCTCTCATTCTCTCTCTCCTCACTCCTCTCATTCTCTCTCCCCTCACTCCTCTCATTCTCGCCGCTCACTCCTTTCATTCTCTCTCCTCACTCCTCTCATTCTCTCTCCTCCTCTCCCTTTCATTCTCTCTCCCCGCAGTCCTCTCATTCTCGCTCCCCTCACTCCTTTCATTCTCTCTCCTCACTCCTCTCATTCTCTCTCTCCCCACTCCTCTCATTCTCTCTCTCCTCACACCTCTCATTCTCTCTCCCCTCACAACTCTCATTCTCTCTCCCCTCACTCCTCTCATTCTCTCTCCACTCACTCCTCTCATTCTCTCCCTCCTCACACCTCTCATTCTCTCTCTCCTCACTCCTCTCATTCTCTCTCCCCTCACTCCTCTTATTCTCTCTCCACTCACTCCTCTCATTCTCTCTCTCCTCACTCCTCTCATTCTCTCTCCCCTCACTCCTCTAATTCTCTCTCCTCTCTCCTCTCATTCTCTCTCCCCTCACTCCTCTCTTTCTCTCTCCCCTCACTTGTCTCATTCTCTCCTCTCACTCCTCTCATTCTCACCATCTCACTCCTCTCATTCTCTCCCCTCACTCCTTTCATTATCTCTCCCCTCACTCCTTTCATTCTCTCTCCTCACTCCTCTTATTCTCTCTCTCCTCACTCCTCTCATTCTCTCCCCTCACTCCTTTCATTCTCTCTCTCCTCACACCTCTCATTCTCTCTCCACTCACTCCTCTCATTCTCTCTCTCCTCACTCCTCTCATTCTCTCTCCTCACTCCTTTCATTCTCTCTCCCCTCACTCCTCTCATTCTCGCTCCCCTCACTACTTTCATTCTCTCTGCTCACTCCTCTCATTCTCTCTCTCCTCACTCCTCTCATTCTCTCTCCACTCACTCCTCTCATTCTTTCCCCTCACTCCTCTCATTCTCTCCCCTCACTCCTCTCATTCTCTCCTCTCACTCCTCTCATTCTCTCTCCTCACTCCTCTCATTCTCTCCCCTCACTCCTCTCATTCTCTCTCTCCTCACACCTCTCATTCTCTCTCCCCTCACTCCTCTCATTCTCTCTCTCCTCACTCCTCTCATTCTCTCTCCCCTGACTCCTCTCATTCTCTCTCCTCTCTCCTTTCATTCTCTCTCTCTCACTCCTCTCATTCTCTCTCCCCTCACTCCTTTCATTCTCTCTCCTCACTCCTCTCATTCTCCCCATCTCACTCCTCTCATTCTCTCCCCTCACTCCTCTCATTCTCTCTCCTCACTCCTCTCATTCTCTCTCTCCTCACTCCTCTCATCTCTCCTCTCACTCCTCTCATTCTCTCTCCCCTTACTCCTCGCATTCTCTCTCCCCTCACTCCTCTCATTCTCTCTTTCCTCACTTCTCTCATTCTCTCTCCCCTCACTCCTCTCTCCTCTCATTCTCTCTCCCCTCACTCCTCTCATTCTCTCTCCCCTCACTCCTCTCATTCTCTCTCCTCACTCCTCTGATTCTCCCCATCTCACTCCTCTCATTCTCTCCGCTCACTCCTCTCATTCTCTCTCCTCACTCCTCTCATTCTCTCTCTCCTCACTCCTCTCATTCTCTCTCCCCTCACTCCTCTCATTCTCTCCCCTCACTCCTCTCATTCTCTCTCCCCTCACTCACTCTCATTCTCTCTCCCCTCACTCACACTCATTCTCTCTCCTCACTCCTCTCATTCTCCCCATCTCACTCCTCTCATTCTCTCCCCTCACTCCTCTCATTCTCTCTCCTCACTCCTCTCATTCTCTCTCCCCTCACTCCTCTCATTCTCTCTCCCCTCACTCCTCTCATTCTCTCTCCCTCACTCCTCTCATTCTCTCTCCCCTCACTCCTCTCATTCTCTCCCCTCACTCCTCTCATTAGCTCTCTCCTCACACCTCTCATTCTCTCTCTCCTCACTCCTCTCATTCTCTCTCCTCACACCTCTCATTCTCTCTCCCCTCACTCCTCTCATTCTCTCTCCCCTCACTCCTCTCATTCTCTCTTTTCCTCACTTCTCTCATTCTCTCTCCCCTCACTCCTCTCTCCTCTCATTCTCTCTCCCCTCACTCCTCTCATTCTCTCTCCCCTCACTCATCTCATTCTCTCTCCTCACTCCTCTCATTCCTCTCATTCTCTCTCCCCTCTCCCCTCTCATTCTCCCCCCTCACTCCTCTCATTCTCTCTCCCGTCACTCCTCTCATTCTCTCTCGCCTCACTCACACTCATTCTCTCTCCCCTCACTCCTCTCATTCTCTCCCCTCACTCCTCTCATTCTCTCTCCCCTCACTCACTCTCATTCTCTCTCCCCTCACTCCTCTCATTCTCTCTCCCTCACTCCTCTGATTCTCCCCATCTCACTCCTCTCATTCTCGCCGCTCACTCCTTTCATTCTCTCTCCTCACTCCTCTCATTCTCTCTCGCCTCACTCACTCTCATTCTCTCTCCCCTCACTCACTCGCATTCTCTCTCTCCTCACTCCTCTCATTCTCTCTCCTCACACCTCTCATTCTCTCTCCTCTCACCTCTCATTCTCTCTCCTCACTCCTCTCATTCTCTCTCCCCTCACTCCTCTCATTCTCTCTCCTCACTCCTCTCATTCTCTCTCGCCTCACTCCTCTCATTCTCTCTCCCCTCACACACCTCATTCTCTCTCCCCTCACTCCTCTCATTCTCTCTCCCCTCACTCCTCTCATTCTCTCTCCACTCACTCCTCTCATTCTCTCCCTCCTCACACCTCTCATTCTCTCTCTCCTCACACCTCTCATTCTCTCTCCCCTCACTCCTCTTATTCTCTCTCCACTCACTCCTCTCATTCTCTCTCTCCTCACTCCTCTCATTCTCTCTCCCCTCACTCCTCTAATTCTCTCTCCTCTCTCCTCTCATTCTCTCTCCCCTCACTCCTCTCTTTCTCTCTCCCCTCACTGGTCTCATTCTCTCCTCTCACTCCTCTCATTCTCACCATCTCACTCCTCTCATTCTCTCCCCTCACTCCTCTCATTCTCTCTCCCGTCACTCCTCTCATTCTCTCTCGCCTCACTCACTCTCATTCTCTCTCCCCTCACTCCTCTCATTCTCTCCCCTCACTCCTCTC
Organism: Mobula hypostoma; assembly: GCF_963921235.1. Taxonomy (NCBI): domain Eukaryota; kingdom Metazoa; phylum Chordata; class Chondrichthyes; order Myliobatiformes; family Myliobatidae; genus Mobula; species Mobula hypostoma. The sequence goes on along the minus strand of NC_086098.1, from coordinate 116,656,001 downwards.
ATTCTCTCTCTCCTCACACCTCTCATTCTCTCTCCACTCACTCCTCTCATTCTCTCTCTCCTCACTCCTCTCATTCTCTCTCCCCTCACTCCTCTCATTCTCTCTCCTCACTCCTCTCATTCTCTCTCCCCTCACTCCTCTCATTCTCTCTCCCCTCACTCCTTTCATTCTCTCTCCTCACTCCTCTCATTCTCTCTCTCCTCACTCCTCTCATTCTCTCTGCCTCACTCCTCTCATTCTCTCCCCTCACTCCTCTCATTCTCTCTCCCCTCACTCCTCTCATTCTCTCCCCTCACTCCTCGCATTCTCTCTCTCCTCACTCCTCTCATTCTCAACCCTCACTCCTCTCATTCTCTCTCTCCTCACACCTCTCATTCTCTCTCCCCTCACTCCTCTCATTCTCTCTCTCCTCACTCCTCTCATTCTCTCTCCCCTCACTCCTCTCATTCTCTCTCCTCACTCCTCTCATTCTCTCTCTCCTCACTCCTCTCATTCTCTCTCCCCTCACTCCTCTCATTCTCTCTCCTCACTCCTCTCATTCTCCCCATCTCACTCCTCTCATTCTCTCCCCTCACTCCTTTCATTCTCTCTCCTCACTTCTCTCATTCTCTCTCTCCTCACTCCTCTCATTCTCTCTCCCTCACTCCTCTCATTCTCTCTCCCCTCACTCCTCTCATTCTCTCTCCCCTCTCTCCTCTCATTCTCTCTTTCCTCACTTCTCTCATTCTCTCTCCCCTCACTCCTCTCTCCTCTCATTCTCTCTCCCCTCACTCCTCTCATTCTCTCTCCCCTCACTCCTCTCATTCTCTCTCCTCACTCCTCTTATTCTCTCTCTCCTCACTCCTCTCATTCTCTCCCCTCACTCCTTTCATTCTCTCTCTCCTCACACCTCTCATTCTCTCTCCACTCACTCCTCTCATTCTCTCTCTCCTCACTCCTCTCATTCTCTCTCCCCTCACTCCTCTCATTCTCTCTCCTCTCTCCTTTCATTCTCTCTCCCCTCACTCCTCTCATTCTCGCTCCCCTCACTCCTTTCATTCTCTCTCCTCACTCCTCTCATTCTCTCTCTCCTCACTCCTCTCATTCTCTCTCCCCTCACTCCTCTCATTCTCTCCCCTCACTCCTCTCATTCTCTCCCCTCACTCCTCTCATTCTCTCCCCTCACTCCTCTCATTCTCTCTCCCTCACTCCTCTCATTCTCTCCCCTCACTCCTCTCATTCTCTCTCACCTCACACCTCTCATTCTCTCTCCCCTCACTCCTCTCATTCTCTCTCTCCTCACTCCTCTCATTCTCTCTCCCCTCACTCCTCTCATTCTCTCTCCTCTCTCCTCTCATTCTCTCTCCCCTCACTCCTCTCATTCTCTCTCCCCTCACTCCTCTCATTCTCTCTCCTCACTCCTCTCATTCTCTCTCCCCTCACTCCTCTCATTCTCTCCCCTCACTCCTTTCATTCTCTCTCCCCTCACTCCTCTCATTCTCTCTCTCCTCACTCCTCTCATTCTCTCTCCCCTCACTCCTCTCATTCTCTCCCCTCACTCCTCTCATTCTCTCCCCTCACTCCTCTCATTCTCTCCTCTCACTCCTCTCATTCTCTCTCCCCTCACTCCTCTCATTCTCTCCCCTCACTCCTCTCATTCTCTCTCTCCTCACACCTCTCATTCTCTCTCCACTCACTCCTCTCATTCTCTCTCTCCTCACTCCTCTCATTCTCTCTCCCCTCACTCCTCTCATTCTCTCTCCTCTCTCCTTTCATTGTCTCTCCCCTCACTCCTCTCATTCTCTCCCCTCACTCCTCTGATTCTCTCCTCTGACTCCTCTCATTCTCTCTCCCCACACTCCTCTCATTTTCTCTCCCCTCACTCCTCTCATTCTCTACCCTCTCTCCTCTCATTCTCTCTCTCCTCACTCCTCTCATTCTCTCTCCCCTCACTCCTCTCATTCTCTCTCTCCTCACTCCTCTCATTCTCGCTCCCCTCACTCCTCTCATTCTCTCTCTCCTCTCTCCTCTCATTCTCTCTCCTCTCTCCTTTCATTGTCTCTCCCCTCACTCCTCTCATTCTCTCCCCTCACTCCTCTGATTCTCTCCCCTCACTCCTCTCATTCTCTACCCTCTCTCCTCTCATTCTCTCTCTCCTCACTCCTCTCATTCTCTCTCCCCTCACTCCTCTCATTCTCTCTCTCCTCACTCCTCTCATTCTCGCTCCCCTCACTCCTCTCATTCTCTCTCTCCTCTCTCCTCTCATTCTCTCTCCTCTCTCCTCCCATTCTCTCCCCTCACTCCTCTCATTCTCTCTCCACTCACTCCTCTCATTCTCTCCCTCCTCACACCTCTCATTCTCTCTCTCCTCACACCTCTCATTCTCTCTCCCCTCACTCCTCTTATTCTCTCTCCACTCACTCCTCTCATTCTCTCTCTCCTCACTCCTCTCATTCTCTCTCCCCTCACTCCTCTAATTCTCTCTCCTCTCTCCTCTCATTCTCTCTCCCCTCACTCCTCTCTTTCTCTCTCCCCTCACTGGTCTCATTCTCTCCTCTCACTCCTCTCATTCTCACCATCTCACTCCTCTCATTCTCTCCCCTCACTCCTTTCATTATCTCTCCCCTCACTCCTTTCATTCTCTCTCCTCACTCCTCTTATTCTCTCTCTCCTCACTCCTCTCATTCTCTCCCCTCACTCCTTTCATTCTCTCTCTCCTCACACCTCTCATTCTCTCTCCACTCACTCCTCTCATTCTCTCTCCTCTCTCCTTTCATTCTCTCTCCCCTCACTCCTCTCATTCTCTCTCCCCTCACTCCTCTCATTCTCTCTCCTCACTCCTCTCATTCTCTCTCCCCTCACTCCTCTCATTCTCTCTCCCCTCACTCCTCTCATTCTCTCCCCTCACTCCTCTCATTCTCTCCCCTCACTCCTCTCATTCTCTCCTCTCACTCCTCTTATTCTCTCTCTCCTCACACCTCTCATTCTCTCCCCTCACTCCTTTCATTCTCTCTCTCCTCACACCTCTCATTCTCTCTCCACTCACTTCTCTCATTCTCTCTCTCCTCAGTCCTCTCATTCTCTCTCCCCTGACTCCTCTCATTCTCTCTCCCCTCTCTCCTCTCATTCTCTCTCCCCTCACACCTCTCATTCTCTCTCCCCTCACTCCTCTCATTCTCTCTCCTCAGTCCTCTCATTCTCTCTCCACACTCCTCTCATTCTCTCCCCTCACTCCTCTCATTCTCTCTCCTCACTCCTCTCATTCTCTCTCCTCTCTCTCCTCTCATTCTCTCCCCTCACTCCTCTCATTCTCTCTCGCCTCACTCACTCTCATTCTCTCTCCCCTCACTCACTCGCATTCTCTCTCTCCTCACTCCTCTCATTCTCTCTCCCCTCACTCCTCTCATTCTCTCTCCTCTCTCCTCTCATTCTCTCTCCCCTCACTCCTCTCATTCTCTCTCCCCTCACTCCTCTCATTCTCTCTCCTCACTCCTCTGATTCTCCCCATCTCACTCCTCTCATTCTCGCCGCTCACTCCTTTCATTCTCTCTCCTCACTCCTCTCATTCTCTCTCTCCTCACTCCTCTCATTCTCTCTCCCCTCACTCCTCTCATTCTCTCTCCCTCACACACTCTCATTCTCTCTCCTCACACCTCTCATTCTCTCTCCTCTCTCCTCTCATTCTCTCTCCCCTCACTCCTCTCATTCTCTCTCCCCTCACTCCTCTCATTCTCTCTCCTCACTCCTCTCATTCTCTCTCTCCCCACTCCTCTCATTCTCTCTCTCCTCACACCTCTCATTCTCTCTCCCCTCACAACTCTCATTCTCTCTCCCCTCACTCCTCTCATTCTCTCTCCACTCACTCCTCTCATTCTCTCCCTCCTCACACCTCTCATTCTCTCTCTCCTCACATCTCTCATTCTCTCTCCCCTCACTCCTCTCATTCTCTCTCCACTCACTCCTCTCATTCTCTCTCTCCTCACTCCTCTCATTCTCTCTCCCCTCACTCCTCTAATTCTCTCTCCTCTCTCCTCTCATTCTCTCTCCCCTCACTCCTCTCTTTCTCTCTCCCCTCACTTGTCTCATTCTCTCCTCTCACTCCTCTCATTCTCACCATCTCACTCCTCTCATTCTCTCCCCTCACTCCTTTCATTATCTCTCCCCTCACTCCTTTCATTCTCTCTCCTCACTCCTCTTATTCTCTCTCTCCTCACTCCTCTCATTCTCTCCCCTCACTCCTTTCATTCTCTCTCGCCTCACACCTCTCATTCTCTCTCCCCTCACTCACTCGCATTCTCTCTCTCCTCACTCCTCTCATTCTCTCTCCTCACACCTCTCATTCTCTCTCCCCTCACTCCTCTCATTCTCTCTCCCCTCACTCCTCTCATTCTCTCTCCTCACTCCTCTCATTCTCTCTCTCCTCACTCCTCTCATTCTCTCTCCACTCACTCCTCTCATTCTCTCCCCTCACTCCTCTCATTCTCTCCCCTCACTCCTCTCATTCTCTCCCCTCACTCCTCTCATTCTCTCTCGCCTCACTCCTCTCATTCTCTCCCCTCACTCCTCTCATTCTCTCTCTCCTCACACCTCTCATTCTCTCTCCACTCACTCCTCTCATTCTCTCTCTCCTCAGTCCTCTCATTCTCTCTCCCCTGACTCCTCTCATTCTCTCTCCTCTCTCCTTTCATTCTCTCTCTCTCACTCCTCTCATTCTCTCTCCCCTCACTCCTCTCATTCTCTCTCCTCACTCCTCTCATTCTCTCTCCCCTCACTCCTCTCATTCTCTCCCCTCACTCCTCTCATTCTCTCTCCCGTCACTCCTCTCATTCTCTCTCGCCTCACTCCTCTCATTCTCTCTCCCCTCACTCCTCTCATTCTCTCTCCCCTCACTCCTCTCATTCTCTCTCCACTCACTCCTCTCATTCTCTCTTTCCTCACTTCTCTCATTCTCTCTCCCCTCACTCCTCTCTCCTCTCATTCTCTCTCCCCTCACTCCTCTCATTCTCTCTCCCCTCACTCCTCTCATTCTCTCTCCTCACTCCTCTGATTCTCCCCATCTCACTCCTCTCATTCTCTCCCCTCACTCCTCTCATTCTCTCTCCTCACTCCTCTCATTCTCTCTCACCTCACTCACTCTCATTCTCTCTCCCCTCACTCCTCTCATTCTCTCCCCTCACTACTTTCATTCTCTCTCCCCTCACTCACTCTCATTCTCTCTCCCCTCACTCCTCTCATTCTCTCTCCTCACTCCTCTGATTCTCCCCATCTCACTCCTCTCATTCTCGCCGCTCACTCCTTTCATTCTCTCTCCTCACTCCTCTCATTCTCTCTCTCCTCACTCCTCTCATTCTCTCTCCCCTCACTCCTCTCATTCTCTCCGCTCACTCCTTTCATTCTCTCTCCTCACTCCTCTCATTCTCTCTCCTCTCTCCTTTCATTCTCTCTCCCCTCAGTCCTCTCATTCTCTCTCCCCTCACTCCTTTCATTCTCTCTCCTCACTCCTCTCATTCTCTCTCTCCCCACTCCTCTCATTCTCTCTCTCCTCACACCTCTCATTCTCTCTCCCCTCACAACTCTCATTCTCTCTCCCCTCACTCCTCTCATTCTCTCTCCACTCACTCCTCTCATTCTCTCCCTCCTCACACCTCTCATTCTCTCTCTCCTCACACCTCTCATTCTCTCTCCCCTCACTCCTCTTATTCTCTCTCCACTCACTCCTCTCATTCTCTCTCTCCTCACTCCTCTCATTCTCTCTCCCCTCACTCCTCTAATTCTCTCTCCTCTCTCCTCTCATTCTCTCTCCCCTCACTCCTCTCTTTCTCTCTCCCCTCACTGGTCTCATTCTCTCCTCTCACTCCTCTCATTCTCACCATCTCACTCCTCTCATTCTCTCCCCTCACTCCTTTCATTCTCTCTCCCCTCACTCCTTTCATTCTCTCTCCTCACTCCTCTCATTCTCTCTCTCCCTCACTCCTCTCATTCTCTCCCCTCACTCCTTTCATTCTCTCTCTCCTCACACCTCTCATTCTCTCTCCACTCACTCCTCTCATTCTCTCTCTCCTCACTCCTCTCATTCTCTCTCCCCTCACTCCTCTCATTCTCTCTCCTCTCTCCTTTCATTCTCTCTCCCCTCACTCCTCTCATTCTCGCTCCCCTCACTCCTTTCATTCTCTCTGCTCACTCCTCTCATTCTCTCTCTCCTCACTCCTCTCATTCTCTCTGCACTCACTCCTCTCATTCTTTCCCCTCACTCCTCTCATTCTCTCCCCTCACTCCTCTCATTCTCTCCTCTCACTCCTCTTATTCTCTCTCTCCTCACTCCTCTCATTCTCTCCCCTCACTCCTTTCATTCTCTCTCTCCTCACACCTCTCATTCTCTCTCCACTCACTCCTCTCATTCTCTCTCTCCTCAGTCCTCTCATTCTCTCTCCCCTGACTCCTCTCATTCTCTCTCCTCTCTCCTTTCATTCTCTCTCTCTCACTCCTCTCATTCTCTCTCCCCTCACTCCTTTCATTCTCTCTCCTCACTCCTCTCATTCTCCCCCCTCACTCCTCTCATTCTCTCCCCTCACTCCTTTCATGCTCTCTCCTCACCTCTCATTCTCTCTCTCCTCACTCCTCTCATCTCTCCTCTCACTCCTCTCATTCTCTCTCCCCTCACTCCTCTCATTCTCTCTCCACTCACTCCTCTCATTCTCTCTTTCCTCACTTCTCTCATTCTCTCTCCCCTCACTCCTCTCTCCTCTCATTCTCTCTCCCCTCACTCCTCTCATTCTCTCTCCCCTCACTCCTCTCATTCTCTCTCCTCACTCCTCTCATTCTCTCTCCCCTCACTCCTCTCATTCTCTCCCCTCACTCCTTTCATTCTCTCTCCTCACTCCTCTCATTCTCTCTCTCCTCACTCCTCTCATTCTCTCTCCCCTCACTCCTCTCATTCTCTCCCCTCACTCCTCTCATTCTCTCCCCTCACTCCTCTCATTCTCTCCTCTCACTCCTCTCATTCTCTCTCCCCTCACTCCTCTCATTCTCTCCCCTCACTCCTCTCATTCTCTCTCTCCTCACACCTCTCATTCTCTCTCCCCTCACTCCTCTCATTCTCTCTCGCCTCACTCCTCTCATTCTCTCTCCCCTCACTCCTCTCATTCTCTCTCTCACTCCTCTCATTCTCTCTCCCCTCACTCCTCTCATTCTCTCCCCTCACTCCTCTCATTCTCTCTCCCCTCACTCCTCTCATTCTCTCTCCCCTCACTCCTCTCATTCTCTCTCCCCTCACTCCTCTCATTCTCTCTCCCCTCACTCCTCTCATTCTCTCTCTCCTCACTCCTCTCATTCTCTCTCCCTTCATTCCTCTCATTCTCTCTCTCCTCACTCCTCTCATTCTCTCTCCCCTCACTCCTCTCATTCTCTCTCTCCTCACTCCTCTCATTCTCTCTCCTCACACCTCTCATTCTCTCTCCCCTCTCCCCTCTCATTCTCCCCCCTCACTCCTCTCATTCTCTCTCCTCACTCCTCTCATTCTCTCTCCCCTCACTCCTCTCATTCTCTCTCCCCTCACTCCTCTCATTCTCTCCCCTCACTCCTCTCATTCTCTCTCTCCTCACTCCTCTCATTCTCTCTCCCCTCACTCCTCTCATTCTCTCTCTCCTCACTCCTCTCATTCTCTCTCCCCTCACTCCTCTCATTCTCTCTCTCCTCTCTCCTCTCATTCTCTCTCCTCTCTCCTCCCATTCTCTCCCCTCACTCCTCTCATTCTCTCTCCACTCACTCCTCTCATTCTCTCCCTCCTCACACCTCTCATTCTCTCTCTCCTCACACCTCTCATTCTCTCTCCCCTCACTCCTCTTATTCTCTCTCCACTCACTCCTCTCATTCTCTCTCTCCTCACTCCTCTCATTCTCTCTCCCCTCACTCCTCTAATTCTCTCTCCTCTCTCCTCTCATTCTCTCTCCCCTCACTCCTCTCTTTCTCTCTCCCCTCACTGGTCTCATTCTCTCCTCTCACTCCTCTCATTCTCACCATCTCACTCCTCTCATTCTCTCCCCTCACTCCTTTCATTATCTCTCCCCTCACTCCTTTCATTCTCTCTCCTCACTCCTCTTATTCTCTCTCTCCTCACTCCTCTCATTCTCTCCCCTCACTCCTTTCATTCTCTCTCTCCTCACACCTCTCATTCTCTCTCCACTCACTCCTCTCATTCTCTCTCCTCTCTCCTTTCATTCTCTCTCCCCTCACTCCTCTCATTCTCGCTCCCCTCACTCCTTTCATTCTCTCTCCTCACTCCTCTCATTCTCTCTCTCCTCACTCCTCTCATTCTCTCTCCACTCACTCCTCTCATTCTTTCCCCTCACTCCTCTCATTCTCTCCCCTCACTCCTCTCATTCTCTCCTCTCACTCCTCTTATTCTCTCTCTCCTCACTCCTCTCATTCTCTCCCCTCACTCCTTTCATTCTCTCTCTCCTCACACCTCTCATTCTCTCTCCACTCACTCCTCTCATTCTCTCTCTCCTCAGTCCTCTCATTCTCTCTCCCCTGACTCCTCTCATTCTCTCTCCTCTCTCCTTTCATTCTCTCTCCCCTCACTCCTCTCATTCTCTCTCCCCTCACTCCTCTCATTCTCTCTCCTCACTCCTCTCATTCTCCCCATCTCACTCCTCTCATTCTCTCCCCTCACTCCTTTCATGCTCTCTCCTCACTCCTCTCATTCTCTCTCTCCTCACTCCTCTCATTCTCTCCTCTCACTCCTCTCATTCTCTCTCCCCTCACTCCTCTCATTCTCTCTCCTCACTCCTCTCATTCTCTCTCCCCTCACTCCTCTCATTCTCTCTCCCCTCACTCCTCTCATTCTCTCTCCTCACTCCTCTCATTCTCCCCATCTCACTCCTCTCATTCTCTCCCCTCACTCCTTTCATTCTCTCTCCTCACCTCTCATTCTCTCTCTCCTCACTCCTCTCATTCTCTCTCCCCTCACTCCTCTCATTCTCTCTCAGTCCTCTCATTCTCTCCCCACACTCCTCTCATTCTCTCCCCTCACTCCTCTCATTCTCTCTCCTCACTCCTCTCATTCTCTCCCCTCACTCCTCTCATTCTCTCTCACCTCACTCTCATTCTCTCTCCCCTCACTCCTCTCATTCTCTCTCCCTCACTCCTCTCATTCTCTCTCCCCTCACTCCTCTCATTCTCTCTCCTCTCTCCTTTCATTGTCTCTCCCCTCACTCCTCTCATTCTCTCCCCTCACTCCTCTGATTCTCTCCTCTCACTCCTCTCATTCTCTCTCCCCTCACTCCTCTCATTTTCTCTCCCCTCACTCCTCTCATTCTCTACCCTCTCTCCTCTCATTCTCTCCTCTCACTCCTCTCATTCTCTCTCCCCTTACTCCTCGCATTCTCTCTCCCCTCACGCACTCTCATTCTCTCTCCCCTCACACCTCTCATTCTCTCTCCCTCACACCACTCATTCTCTCTCCACTCACTCCTCTCATTCTCTCTCCCCTCACTCCTCTCATTCTCTCTCCTCACTCCTCTCATTCTCCCCATCTCACTCCTCTCATTCTCTCCCCTCACTCCTTTCATTCTCTCTCCTCACTCCTCTCATTCTCTCTCTCCTCACTCCTCTCATTCTCTCCTCTCACTCCTCTCATTCTCTCTCCCCTCACTCCTCTCATTCTCTCTCCACTCACTCCTCTCATTCTCTCTCTCCTCACTCCTCTCATTCTCTCTCCCCTCACTCCTCTCATTCTCTCTCCTCTCTCCTCTCATTCTCTCTCCCCTCACTCCTCTCATTCTCTCTCCCCTCACTCCTCTCATTCTCTCTCCTCACTCCTCTGATTCTCCCCATCTCACTCCTCTCATTCTCTCCCCTCACTCCTCTCATTCTCTCTCCTCACTCCTCTCATTCTCTCTCTCCTCACTCCTCTCATTCTCTCTCCCCTCACTCCTCTCATTCTCTCCCCTCACTCCTCTCATTCTCTCCTCTCACTCCTCTTATTCTCTCTCTGCTCACTCCTCTCATTCTCTCCCCTCACTCCTTTCATTCTCTCTCTCCTCACACCTCTCATTCTCTCTCCACTCACTCCTCTCATTCTCTCTCTCCTCACTCCTCTCATTCTCTCTCCCCTCACTCCTCTCATTCTCTCTCCTCTCTCCTTTCATTCTCTCTCCCCTCACTCCTCTCATTCTCTCTCCCCTCACTCCTCTGATTCTCTCCTCTGACTCCTCATTCTCTCTCCCCTCACTCCTCTCATTCTCTCTCCCCTCACTCCTCTCATTCTCAACCCTCACTCCTCTCATTAGCTCTCTCCTCACACCTCTCATACTCACTCTCTTCACTCCTCTCATTCTCTCTCGCCTCACTCCTCTCATTCTCTCTCCCCTCACTCCTCTCATTCTCTCTCTCCTCTCTCCTCTCATTCTCTCTCCTCTCTCCTTTCATTGTCTCTCCCCTCACTCCTCTCATTCTCTCCCCTCACTCCTCTGATTCTCTCCTCTCACTCCTCTCATTCTCTCTCCCCACACTCCTCTCATTTTCTCTCCCCTCACTCCTCTCATTCTCTACCCTCTCTCCTCTCATTCTCTCTCTCCTCACTCCTCTCATTCTCTCTCCCCTCATTCCTCTCATTCTCTCTCTCCTCACTCCTCTCATTCTCGCTCCCCTCACTCCTCTCATTCTCTCTCTCCTCTCTCCTCTCATTCTCTCTCCTCTCTCCTTTCATTCTCTCTCCCTCACTCCTCTCATTCTCTCTCCCCTCACTCCTCTCATTCTCTCTCCCCTCACTCCTCTCATTCTCTCCGCTCACTCCTTTCATTCTCTCTCCTCACTCCTCTCATTCTCTCTCTCCTCACTCCTCTCATTCTCTCTCCCCTCACTCCTCTCATTCTTTCCCCTCACTCCTCTCATTCTCTCCCCTCACTCCTCTCATTCTCTCCTCTCACTCCTCTTATTCTCTCTCTGCTCACTCCTCTCATTCTCTCCCCTCACTCCTTTCATTCTCTCTCTCCTCACACCTCTCATTCTCTCTCCACTCACTCCTCTCATTCTCTCTCTCCTCACTCCTCTCATTCTCTCTCCCCTCACTCCTCTCATTCTCTCTCCTCACTCCTTTCATTCTCTCTCCCCTCACTCCTCTCATTCTCTCCCCTCACTCCTCTCATTCTCTCTCTCCTCACTCCTCTCATTCTCTCTCCCCTCACTCCTCTCATTCTCTCTCCCCTCACTCCTCTCATTCTCTACCCTCTCTCCTCTCATTCTCTCTCTCCTCACTCCTCTCATTCTCTCTCCCCTCATTCCTCTCATTCTCTCTCTCCTCACTCCTCTCATTCTCGCTCCCCTCACTCCTCTCATTCTCTCTCTCCTCTCTCCTCTCATTCTCTCTCCTCTCTCCTTTCATTCACTCTCCCTCACTCCTCTCATTCTCTCTCCCCTCACACCTCTCATTCTCTATCTCCCTCACTCCTCTCATTCTCCCCCTCACTCCTCTCATTCTCTCTCCCTCACACCACTCATTCTCTCTCCCCTCACTCCTCTCATTCTCTCTCCCCTCACTCCTCTCATTCTCTCTCCTCACTCCTCTCATTCTCCCCATCTCACTCCTCTCATTCTCTCCCCTCACTCCTTTCATGCTCTCTCCTCACTCCTCTCATTCTCTCTCTCCTCACTCCTCTCATTCTCTCCTCTCACTCCTCTCATTCTCTCTCCCCTCACTCCTCTCATTCTCTCTCCACTCACTCCTCTCATTCTCTCTCTCCTCACTCCTCTCATTCTCTCTCCCCTCACTCCTCTCATTCTCTCTCCTCTCTCCTCTCATTCTCTCTCCCCTCACTCCTCTCATTCTCTCTCCCCTCACTCCTCTCATTCTCTCTCCTCACTCCTCTGATTCTCCCCATCTCACTCCTCTCATTCTCTCCGCTCACTCCTTTCATTCTCTCTCCTCACTCCTCTCATTCTCTCTCTCCTCACTCCTCTCATTCTCTCTCCCCTCACTCCTCTCATTCTTTCCCCTCACTCCTCTCATTCTCTCCCCTCACTCCTCTCATTCTCTCCTCTCACTCCTCTTATTCTCTCTCTGCTCACTCCTCTCATTCTCTCCCCTCACTCCTTTCATTCTCTCTCTCCTCACACCTCTCATTCTCTCTCCACTCACTCCTCTCATTCTCTCTCTCCTCACTCCTCTCATTCTCTCTCCTCTCTCCTTTCATTCTCTCTCCCCTCACTCCTCTCATTCTCTCCCCTCACTCCTCTCATTCTCTCTCCCCTCACTCCTCTCATTCTCTCTCCCCTCACTCCTCTCATTCTCTCTCCCCTCACTCCTCTCATTCTCTACCCTCACTCCTCTCATTCTCTCTCTCCTCACTCCTCTCATTCTCTCTCCCTTCATTCCTCTCATTCTCTCTCTCCTCACTCCTCTCATTCTCTCTCCCCTCACTCCTCTCATTCTCTCTCTCCTCACTCCTCTCATTCTCTCTCCTCTCTCCTCTCATTCTCTCTCCCCTCACTCCTCTCATTCTCTCCCCTCACTCCTCTCATTCTCTCTCACCTCACTCCTCTCATTCTCTCTCCCCTCACTCCTCTCATTCTCTCTCCCCTCACTCCTCTCATTCTCTACCCTCACTCCTCTCATTCTCTCTCTCCTCACTCCTCTCATTCTCTCTCCCCTCACTCCTCTCATTCTCTCTCGCCTCACTCACTCTCATTCTCTCTCCCCTCACTCACTCGCATTCTCTCTCTCCTCACTCCTCTCATTCTCTCTCCTCACACCTCTCATTCTCTCTCCCCTCACCCCTCTCATTCTCTCCCCTCACTCCTCTCATTCTCTCCCCTCACTCCTCTCATTCTCTCTCCCCTCACTCACTCTCATTCTCTCTCCCCTCACTCCTCTCATTCTCTCCCCTCACTCCTCTCATTCTCTCTCTCCTCACTCCTCTCATTCTCTCTCCCCTCACTCACTCTCATTCTCTCTCTCCTCACTCCTCTCATTCTCTCCCCTCACTCCTCTCATTCTCTCTCTCCTCACTCCTCTCATTCTCTCTCCTCTCTCCTTTCATTCTCTCTCCCTCACTCCTCTCATTCTCTCTCCTCACTCCTCTGATTCTCCCCATCTCACTCCTCTCATTCTCTCCGCTCACTCCTTTCATTCTCTCTCCTGACTCCTCTCATTCTCTCTCTCCTCACTCCTCTCATTCTCTCTCCCCTCACTCCTCTCATTCTTTCCCCTCACTCCTCTCATTCTCTCCCCGCACTCCTCTCATTCTCTCCTCTCACTCCTCTCATTCTCTCCCCTCACTCCTTTCATTCTCTCTCTCCTCACACCTCTCATTCTCTCTCCACTCACTCCTCTGATTCTCTCCTCTCACTCCTCTCATTCTCTCTCTCCTCACTCCTCTCATTCTCTCTCCCCTCATTCCTCTCATTCTCTCTCTCCTCACTCCTCTCATTCTCGCTCCCCTCACTCCTCTCATTCTCTCTCTCCTCTCTCCTCTCAGTCTCTCTCCTCTCTCCTTTCATTCTCTCTCCCTCACTCCTCTCATTCTCTCTCCCCTCACACCTCTCATTCTCTCTCTCCCTCACTCCTCTCATTCTCTCCCCCTCACTCCTCTCATTCTCTCTCCCTCACACCACTCATTCTCTCTCCACTCACTCCTCTCATTCTCTCTCCCTCACTCCTCTCATTCTCTCTCCCCTCACACCTCTCATTCTCTCTCTCCCTCACTCCTCTCATTCTCTCTCCCCTCACTCCTCTCATTCTCTCTCCCCTCACTCCTCTCATTCTCTCTCCTCACTCCTCTCATTCTCTCTCTCCTCACTCCTCTCATTCTCTCTCCCTCACTCCTCTCATTCTCTCTCCCCTCACTCCTCTCATTCTCTCCCCCTCACTCCTCTCATTCTCTCTCTCCTCACACCTCTCATTCTCTCTCCCCTCACACCTCTCATTCTCTCTCCCCTCACTCCTCTCATTCTCTCTCCCCTCACTCCTCTCATTCTCTCTCCCCTCACTCCTCTCATTCTCTCCCCTCACTCCTCTCATTCTCTCTCCCCTCACTCCTCTCATTCTCTCCCCTCACTCCTCTCATTCTCTCCCCTCACTCCTCTCATTCTCTCTCCACTCACTCCTCTCATTCTCTCTCTCCTCACTCCTCTCATTCTCTCTCCCCTCACTCCTCTCATTCTCTCTCCCCTCACTCCTCTCATTCTCTCTCCTCACTCCTCTCATTCTCCCCATCTCACTCCTCTCATTCTCTCCCCTCACTCGTTTCATTCTCTCTCTCATCACTCCTCTCATTCTCTCTCCCCTCACTCCTCTCATTCTCTCCCCTCACTCCTCTCATTCTCTCCCCTCACTCCTCTCATTCTCTCTCCTCACACCTCTCATTCTCTCTCCCCTCTCCCCTCTCATTCTCTCCCCTCACTCCTCTCATTCTCTCTCCCCTCACTCCTCTCATTCTCTCTCACCTCACTCTCATTCTCGCTCCCCTCACTTCTCTCCTCTCACTCCTCTCATTCTCTCTCCCCTCACTCCTCTCATTCTCTCTCCCTCACTCCTCTCATTCTCTCTCCCCTCACACCTCTCATTCTCTCTCTCTCTGACTCCTCTCTTTCTCTCTCCCCTCACTCCTCTCATTCTCTCTCCCATCACTCCTTTCATTCTCTCTCCTCACTCCTCTCATTCTCTCTCCCCTCACACCTCTCATTCTCTCTCCCCTCACTCCTCTCATTCTCTCTCCCCTCACTCCTCTCATTCTCTCCCCTCACTCCTCTCATTCTCTCCCCTCACTCCTCTCATTCTCTCCCCTCACTCCTCTCATTCTCTCTCCCCTCACTCCTCTCATTCTCTCTCCACTCACTCCTCTCATTCTCTCTCCCCTCACTCCTCTCATTCTCTCTCCCCTCACTCCTCTCATTCTCTCTCCCTCACTCCTCTCATTCTCTCTCCCCTCACACCTCTCATTCTCTCTCTCCCTGACTCCTCTCATTCTCTCTCCCCTCACTCCTCTCATTCTCTCTCCCATCACTCCTTTCATTCTCTCTCCTCACTCCTCTCATTCTCTCTCCCCTCACACCTCTAATTCTCTCTCCTATCACTCCTCTCATTCTCTCTCCCCTCACTCCTCTCATTCTCTCCCCCCTCACACCTCTCATTCTCTCTCTCCTCACACCTCTCATTCTCTTTCCCCTCACACCTCTCATTGTCTCTCCCCTCACTCCTCTTATTCTCTCCCCTTACTCCTCTCATTCTCTCCCCTCACTCCTCTCATTCTCTCCCCTCAGTCCTCTCCTTCTTTCTCCTCACTCCTCTCATTCTCTCTTCCCTCACTCCTCTCCTTCTGTCTCCTCTTACCTCTTATTCTCTCTCCCCTCACTCTCACTGCTGAACCAAAGCCCTTCTCTCTTCTCTCCTCCGTCTCCCCTCACTTGCTCTCAGTGCCCTCTCTCCCTCTCCCCTGTCCTGGATTACGTCTTTCCCTCAACAAATCGATTCCTGTTCCAAGCAAGCATTTGACTTTATTGATTATCAGGAGTTTAACTTTGTTATTTACACTTTTTTACTTTACTTTACAATTCCCAGCGAGAAAGACTGAGAAATATCGAGCGGATCTGCTTCTTACTGAGGAGGGTGAGTGACTTGGTGAAGAAGACATTCTGGGGGTGCTGGTGTATATGGATGCTGTGTGACCTGGTGCATTGGGGACGTATGTGGCATATCAAGGTATCATTAGCAACTCTGTACTGAGAAGGTTTTATCTAGCTCCTTAATGATGCATCCTGTCACCTATGACAGCTTTTCTTTCTCCGGTGTCCCCAGCCACCCGCCCTTGAGCAGTATCCATTTCTGCAGTTACCCTGATTCCATGCAGCTATTGAACAACAAACACCCTGATTCTTCCTTTTCCCAAAGCCTTTGGCTGAGGCAATATGGAGCAATCATAAAACTGCCCTAACGAGAGAAAGGGCAATGGAACACAGGCCAAGTGTTCAAACCAGTGTGTCTCAGATGCAGGATGATGTAGAATAATGCAGTCACAGGACAGACTCATAGAGCTACACAGATGGAAACAGGATGTAGATGATGTAGAGTAATAGTCACAGAACAGACTCATAGAGCTACACAGCATGGAATCAGGACCCTTGATCCATTGATCCGTTGATCCATAACTTTTGAATGTTATGGACTCAGTCCACTGAGTCTATGCTGGCTCCTATTGGCTCCATTCCCCCATTCTCTCCCCATATCCTCAGGTGCCCATCCACTTCCCATCTGGCTTTGATTGTTTTTGATATAGATTGCAAGTTCTTGATTATAACCTCACACCTTCCTGTAGCTCTTTCCCAAAAGTTTACATCTGCTCCCCCGGTCCTTGACCAACTTAGTTAAAAATATCTTCACTTTATCCAAGAGAGATATGATCTTGCACACCTCTTCCAAATCCACTGTCAGCCTTCTTTACTAAAGAGAATGTTCCCAGCATCTCTTGTTTTAAGTTTCTACTCCATAATCCATTGCAGGAAAACTTTTCTTCACTTATCTTGACCTTCACAAAGTGTTCACAAATTCCATTTGTGGTCTAACTAGTGTTTATACATTCTTACTTTGGTCCTCTGTGTCTGTTGCCTTTGACTTGCAATGTTGTGGAACCTGCAGATCTCATAGGGGACTGATCATCTGATCTGCTGAAGGACTCCAGAATCCTTACTTTCAGGGTCTCCGGTCTCCCTTTAGGAGGCTCCCAGGGTATCCAGTCTCCATTCAGGCTATTTCCGGTGTTGTGACAGACAAAAACCAAGCCACACCGAAGCCAAAAATAGGAAATATAAATGTCTTTTATAAAATGTCAAACTTGAGGGCAGAATACAGGGTTAATGGCAGGAATCTTAACAGTGTGGAGGAACACAGGGATCTTCAGGCACACATTTATAGAATCCTCAAAGTTGCCATGCAAGTTGATATGAAGCTCTATGGTGTGTTGGCCTTCATTAATTGGAGGATTGAGCTTAAGGCCCATAAGGTAATATTGCAGCTCCATAAAACTCTGGTTAGACCACTCCTGGAGTGTTCATTACTGGAAGATGTGGAAGCTGTAAAGAGGATATAGAGGAGATTTACCAGCAAAATGCCTGGAATAGAGAACATGTCTTATGAAGGTAGGTTGAGTGAGCTAAGACTTTTCTCTTCGGAGTGAAGGAGGATGGAGAGGTAACTTGATAGAGATGTATAAGATGTTAAGAGGCATAGATTGAGTGGACAAAGAGAGACTTCTTCCCAGGGTGGGAACAGCTAGTACAAGGGACTATAACTTAAAGGTGTTTGCAGTGAAGTATAGGGGAAATGTCAGAAGTAGTTTCTGTACACAGAGAGTGGTGGGTGTTTGGAGCATACTGCCAGTGTGATGGTAACGGCAGATACATTCGGGACAGTAAAGACACTCTTAGATAGGCACATAGATGAAAGAAAAATGGAAGTCTTTGTGGGAGGGAAGGGCTAGATTGTTTTGGAAGTAGGTTAAAAAGTTGGGACAACATTGTGGGTACTGTGGTGCTCTATATTCTATGTTCTTTCTTCTCACAGCAAACCTCCAATAGAGCATCCAGGAAAATCCAAGACAATCACTCTCCTGACACTTCTTCAACTCAAAGATAACAATAAACAATGAAATGCAGTTTCGAATGCTGTAATTCAGCGATTAACCATAACATTTTGAATATAGTTGGGAAAATTTACAGAATTCCATATTTAAAATAGTAGCACATCCCAACTAACAGAAGACCTTTGAAAATTCAATACTGGTGTCTGTTCCAAAAGCCAGACTCTGAAAATATGCCCATTTTTAATAAAAATGTAATTGAGGGATGGCTCCATGAATGTACTGTACAACTAACCAGAAGGTGAAGTGACAAAACAGACCTGTCCTGAACTGTGCCTTAAATGTCAGGGATACTCCTTTAACAATGTGTGAACTGCATGGTCATTCATCTATTGCTCTTCCCTGTAGAATCAAAATGTCCCTCCCACACCCACATAATTAGTTTCACTGGCCACAAAGTATCAGTTAGATGTTTAATTCTGTCCAGGTTTTATTTTCTGAAGACTGGTTCTCTTTTTAGTTAATCCATAATTATGCTCTCCTTAATGTCATAACTCCAGAATGATCCCAGACATCTAGTCTTCAGCCTCACTCTCAGCTACTCATGGATCTTCTGGCCTCCCTCTTGGCTGGTCCTGGATTCCCTGGCCTCCCTCAGCCAGTCTTAGGGTCTCCTGCCTCTCCTTCAGTAGCTCCCCGTGTCTCCCCTTGTTTCCTACTCACTGTTGCCATTTAATGCAGTTAATAGAAATAAATGCTTCTCTTCTGCAATTGTGTTTATTTTGTCTGCAAATGAGCCACGATTATCTAATGTTAACTCTGCAATTTATTAGGAGTTACTTATGAACCACTTTATGAATTCCAGAATGCCTCCTGATTAACTGTCTTACCACTTTCAAGGACTTATGCACAATCATACTCAGCTCTTTCTGTTCAGTGTACCATCCTGCTGTGCCAAAGTTGCTCCGACTGAAATAATGTTAATCCTTTATTACATCTTCCAACCCAATGCAACAAGGCCCCTCTCAGATGGTAACAAAGCCACTGGTAGCAAGGACTGTGCCAAGTTGAACAGGCTGCTACATTCTACTCCAATGTTGCTTCAGCTTTCATGTCTTGATAGAGATGTCTAAGATTATGAAAGGCATAGACAGAGTGGACAGTGGCACCTTTTTTTAAGTTCACAATGAAGAAAATCTGCAGATACTGGAAATCCAAGCCACACACACACAAAATGCTGGAGGAACTCAGCAGGCCAGGCAGCATCTATGGAAAAGAGTAAACAGTCAACGTTTCAGGCTGGGACCCTTCTTCAGGATGGGTGAAGGGTTTCGGCCTGAAACGGCGACTGTACTCTTTTCCGTAGATGGTGCCTGGCCTGCTGAATTCCTCCAGCATTTTGTGTGTGCATTCATCTAAGGTGAGCGGAGGAAAGATAAGGAGGATGTCAGAGGTAGGTTGGTTTTACACAGATTGTGGGGGCGAGGTGCCTGGAATGTACTGTCGTGGTTAGCAGTAGCAGCTGTTACAATAAGGACATTGAAAAGCACATGGATGTAAAAAAAGGGACTGTGTAGGAGGGAGTGGTTAGGTTGACCGTGGACTAGGTTTCTATAGGTCAGTACAACATCGTAGGC